>NC_044033.1:267626653-267961716 GCF_901765095.1 Microcaecilia unicolor | reverse complement strand
GAGTCTAAGGTTCTAGCGTCCTTGCCCGGGGGCGCCGAAGCATGTTCCCTAGAACTCTTAGCCTTCTTTAGGGCCAAATCCACAACTCCAGAGTCATGAGGCAACTGAGTGCGCATCAGCTCTGGGTCCCCATGGATCCGGTACTGGGACTCGATCTTCTTGGGAATGTGGGGATTAGTTAAGGGTTTTGTCCAGTTCGCAAGCAATGTCTTTTTTAGGACATGGTGCAAGGGAACAGTGGACGCTTCCTTAGGTGGAGAAGGATAGTCCAGGAGCTCAAACATTTCAGCCCTGGGCTCGTCCTCCACAACCACCGGGAAGGGGATGGCCGTAGACATCTCCCGGACAAAGGAAGCGAAAGACAGGCTCTCAGGAGGAGAAAGCTGCCTTTCAGGAGAGGGAGTGGGATCAGACGGAAGACCCTCAGACTCCTCGTCAGAGAAATATCTGGGGTCTTCCTCTTCCTCCCACGAGGCCTCACCCTCGGTGTCAGACACAAGTTCCCGAACCTGTGTCTGCAACCTCGCCCTGCTCGACTCAGTGGAACCACGTCCACGACGGGGGCGTCGAGAGGAAGACTCCCTCGCCCGCATCGGCGAAGCTCCCTCCGCCGACGTAGTCGGGGAGCCCTCCTGGGAGGTGGCCGCGGTCGGCACCGCACGCGGTACCGACGTCGGGGACCTCAACCTGGGCGATGGGCCAGCCGGCGCCACGCTCGACGGTACCGGAGGCGCAAGCACCGCCGGTACCGGAGGGGTAGGGCGCAACAGCTCTCCCAGAATCTCTGGGAGAACGGCCCGGAGGCTCTCGTTCAGAGTGGCTGCAGAAAAAAGGCTGAGAGGTCGATGCAGGCGTCGACGTCAGAACCTGTTCCGGGCGAGGAGGCTGTTCCGGGCTGTCCAGAGTGGAGCGCATCGACACCTCTTGAACAGAGGGTGAGCGGTCCTCTCGGTGCCGATGCCTGCTGGGTGCCGAATCCCTCGGCGACCCAGAGCTCTCGGTGCCGACACGGGGAGGAGACCGGTGTCGATGCTTCTTCGATTTCTTCCGAAGCATGTTACCGGAGCTCCCCGGCACCGACGAGGACGTAGAATCCATCCGTCGCTTCCTCGGGGCCGAGACCGAAGAGGGTCGATCTCGGGGGGGGCTGTACCGCAGGAGCCCTCAGGGTAGGAGGAGACCCACCCGAGGGCTCACCGCCACCAGCAGGGGAATGGACAGCCCTCACCTGCACTCCACTCGATGCACCACCGTCCGACGACATCAGGAGACGAGGTCCCGGTACCACCGACGTCGATGCAGCTATCCGATGTCTCGGCGCCGATGCAGAGGCCCGATGCCTCGATGCACTCGATGCAAGGGCGGCCGAGGAAGATGGTCTGGACGCTGACGACGTCGATGCACTCGAAGATCCCGGTGCCGATGCCGACGAAGAGCCCGAGAACAACACGTTCCACTGGGCTAGTCTCGCTACCTGAGTCCGCCTTTGAAGCAGGGAACACAGACTGCAGTTCTGAGGGCGGTGCTCAGCCCCCAGACACTGAAGACACGACGAGTGTCGATCAGTGAGCGAGATAACCCGGGCGCACTGGGTGCACTTCTTGAAGCCGCTGGAAGGCTTCGATGTCATGGGCGGAAAAATCACGCCGGCGAAATCAAAAGCCGAAATGGCGAAAATTGAAGCACCAAAATTTAGAGGGAGAAAAATCTCGACCGAGGCCGAAAGAGGCCTACCCCGACGACGAAAGAAAACTTATCGGGGCAAAAAGCTGGAAGTACGGGGAGGATTGACACGAAACCCGGGGAGGGTTTCCGGAGCACTTCCCGCACTAGAACAAAGCTTTTCCGAAGAAAAAACACGCTCAAAAAAACTTTGGACGCGCGAGGTCGACTTTCCGGGGCTCGACACGGCGAAAAAACGACCGTACCGAGTGCGGACAAAAGAAGACTGGCCGGCTCGAGCCGGTTTCGGGCGGGAAGACGGCCGCGCATGCGCGGTGCGCGCGGGCACGCGAGGACTAGCAAACGACTTTGCTAGTGAAGTTTCCGATTGGAGGGGCTGCCGTGGACGTCACCCATCAGTGAGAACAAGCAGCCTGCTTGTCCTCGGAGAAACTGTAAAGATACTGACTGGAACGCTATTTTACATTATTGCAGCTATCATCCACAGAATTTAAGAGAGTTTCCCTGGGAATAAGTTTTTGCGGGTTTGGAAGTTGTGCAGTTTGCGTCAGGATTTTCAGGAGCAGGCACGGCCTATGACGACTTGCTTTCAGCAGTGGGGATATCCTTCAAAGGTAGTACGTAGGGCAGCCAAACGGGCGCATAATGCTCGTAGGGTTTGGTTCAGACAGCAGTCATCAAAACAGAATCCCCGTCTCACATGCGTGTTTTTGGCTTACCTGTTGCATCACTTAGAGCCTGATGGAGTTCCCTACTGCCCATTTTGCCGGTAAAATATTTGTCAAGTTCATAAAGGTTAATTTTGTTTATATATATATATATATATATATATATATATATATATATATATATATATATATATGTGTGTGTGTGTGTGTGTGTGTGTGTGTGTGTGTGTGTGACTCTCTCAGAGAGAGTCACAGTAGTTTTGCACTATTTTTAGAGTACTGACCCCTGATGACTCTTGTAAAGCAAAATGCAGACCATGTAGGGTCATGGCTTGATGACAGCACTAACATCAGAGCTCTAAGGATTATGCCATTGCACCTGGTTGGACACAATTTTGAGAGATTATTGTGTGTGTGACAAGTCTGGACAGTTCTATGGTATTGGTTCAGCGATTCATCTTGAGGATTTATATGAACTGTGCAGTTAGCTGTGTCGCCAGAGGAAACAGGAGAATCATACTGCTGATCTTGGATATATTTGTTAAAGAACTGCCACGTACAGTCTTTCAAACTTTTGGTAAGAGACTGGGTGCAGGCTGTGTTAATTTCTGCTGTTCATAGCAAAAAAAAAAAAAAAAAAAAAAAAATTTGGTATATTAGAAGCAGGAAGCCAGCAAAAGAAAAGGGGCGATCAAGGAAGATAAAGACATAGCGGAGAGATTGAATGAATTCTTTGCTTCGGTCTTCACCGAGGAAGATTTGGGTGGGATACCGGTGTCGGAAATGGTATTTCAAGCAGACGAGTCAGAGAAACATACTGACTTCACGGTAAACCTGGAGGACGTAATGGGGCAGTTCAGCAAACTGAAGCGTAGCAAATCTCCTGGACCGGATGGTATTCATCCTAGAATACTGATTGAAAAATGAGCTTGCAGAGCTAATGCTAGTGATATGCAATTTATCCTTAAAATTGAGTGTGGTACCTGAAGATTGGAGAGTGGCCAATGTAACGCCAATTTTTAAAAAAGGTTCCAGAGGAGATCCGGGAAATTATAGACCGGTGAGTCTGACGTCGGTGCTGGGGAAAATGGTAGAGGCTATTAAAAACAAAATTACAGAGCACATCCAAGAACATGGATTTCTGCGACCAAGTCAACACGGCTTTTGTGTGGGGAAATCTTGCCTGACCAATTTACTTCAATTCTTTGAAGGAGTAAACAAACATGTGGACAAAGGGAAGCCGGTTGATATTGTGTATCTGGATTTTCAAAAGGCGTTTGACAAGGTACCTCATGAAAGACTACAGAGGAAATTGGAGGGTCGTGGGATAGGAGGAAATGTCCTATTGTGGATTAAAAACTGGTTGAAGGATAGGAAACAGAGTGGAGTTAAATGGGCAGTATTCACAATGGAGAAGGGTAGTTAGTGGGGTTCCTCAGGGGTCTGTACCAGGACCGCTGCTTTTTAATATATTTATAAATGATTTAGAGATGGGAGCGACTAGCGAGGTAATTAAATTTGTTGATGACAAAGTTATTCAAAGTCGTTAACTCGCGACAGGATTGTGAAAAATTACAGAAGGACCTTACGAGACTGGGAGACTGGGCGGCTAAATGGCAGACGTTTAATGTGAGCAACTGCAAGGTGATGCATGTGGGGAAAAAAATCCCAAATTATAGCTATATCATGCAAGGTCCCACGTTAAGAGTTACTGACCGAAGTGACGTCACGTCAGCGAATGGCTGAGTAAAAACGGAGCTCCCGAGAGCCAGCCGATCAAAAGCAATAATTAGCGGTAAATAACTTAAAAATTCGATACCCGAAACGGGGATCCGAAGGCATAGCGAGTGACCTACCGGATAATGGCAGCGAATCGGACAAAAGAGCCAAATCTGTCGGCGTTTTCTTATCAGCAGCGTCAGAGAACGACAGAGATGCAGGGGGAAGAAAATGGCGCCCGAACGATAGTAGCGCACCAAAATCTCAACGACCCCACTCAGAGGGAATTAATGGAAGGTGAGCGCGCGGCCACTCCAGAGATTTGGGATAAACTGTGCGGCTGGATAGAAGAAATTAAAACTGGCATTAAAGAAATGCGCCAGGACTTTGCACAGCTAGGATCAGAACTCAGGGCGGAAATAGCCGAACTAGGAGCACGTGTAGCAGAAACGGAGGTGGGAATGGAGGAATGTGCTGAATCTGTTTCTATATTGGAGCAGCAAATGAAAGATCAAAAAGCAGAGTCAAGATACTTAATGGATAAAGTGGAAGATCTTGAGAACAGGAGTCGGCGTGCAAATATTAGAATCAGAGGAGTGCCAGAGTTACCTGAGTATATTGATTGCGGGGTGACCACGCAGGCGATAGCGGCTCAAATACTCTCTACCCCAGATGAATCCTGTTTACCAGTATCCATACGCTTGGAAAGAGCGCACAGGGCGCTGGGGATGAGAAAAACAAATCAGCCAAGGGACATAGTTGCCTGCTTCTCAGAATTTCGGCAAAAAGAGGCGGTAATGAAGAAAGCCAGAGAGGTCGCCCCGATAATATGGGAGACATTCCCCATTGAAATTTATCAGGACATATCCCCAGCAACGTTGAAGAGAAGAAATGAGCTGAGACCACTAACAGCTAAGCTGAGAGAGGAAGGGGTGTCCTACAAGTGGCAGTACCCCTTCGCCCTTACATTTGTACAAGAAGGCAAACAGCGTCGAGTGACCTCGATAGCAGAAGCGCAAGAATATTTGAATCAACAGGGTGAAGGGGAGATGCCTCACCAGAAGGAGAATACAACCAGATCGCTGCCCAACAAGACGAAATGGCAGAGAGTGTCGCAGGGGAGAGGCCGCTTGAGAAGGCAGCAATCGGGGAAACAACTGGAGGAGA
The DNA here is from genome assembly GCF_901765095.1 of Microcaecilia unicolor. Taxonomy (NCBI): domain Eukaryota; kingdom Metazoa; phylum Chordata; class Amphibia; order Gymnophiona; family Siphonopidae; genus Microcaecilia; species Microcaecilia unicolor. The sequence continues at coordinate 267,956,479 of NC_044033.1, read as the reverse complement.
GAAATGGAAAATGAGGAAAGCGGCCACACCCCGCATTGGATTTACAAATAAAAAGAGAACAGAACATTGAATATAATGGGACACTTGATAACGTAAGAAATGAAACAGAAGAAAAGGCTGAGGGAGAGATGGAGACGACACTTCCTCTGCTAGAGACATGCCTCATGGTGGTAATGGGGCTTGTCGGTATAGGAGCAGGGATAAGGGGGGAGGGGGGATAAGGTTGCAGGGGAGAGGGAAACAAGCATGGTGTGGGCTGGCCAAACTGAAGCGAAATAATGAGAGGTTGTATAAATGTTTAAATGTGTTACGTTAAATGTTAAGGGATTAAATACCCCTGTAAAGCGTAAGAAAATGTTTAAAGAGATGATAAGGTTGAAAGCAGACATAATTATGATCCAGGAGACTCATTTGAGAAAAAAACATGAAAAATTAGTTAATCACAGGAGATACCCTATACAATTTCATGCGGCTAGCATTAACTCACAGAAAAAGAGGGGGGTTTTAATGGCTTTTTCTGATATGACTCCGTGGAAAATAATGAAAAGTATAGCTGACAAGAATGGTCGTTACCTACTGGTTGTGGCATCCCTATATAATAAGCAATACACCTTTATCAATATATATGCTCCAAATGAGGGACAGGAGAACTTTATAATTGAACTAGAAGGAGTGTTACAGAAACATGTACAAGGGATAGTGGTCATTGGGGGGGATTTCAACCTCACAGTGAATCCTGCACTAGATAACTCAGCGGGAGGAGCGGGATATGCAAAGAATGATAGGCAAGCATTAGTAAAATTCATGGCTAGATGGGGGCTGGTGGACCTATGGCGAGAAACACATGCCAGAGAAAAAGATTATACCTATTACTCGCCTCCACATAAATCATACTCTAGGATAGATATGTTCCTGGGGGATGGGATAGTAGCAGGGGCGATGCGCAACATTAATATAGAACCCCGTACATGGTCAGACCATGCTCCAGTGGTAATGGAAATAGGGATTGATAGACATCCCTCTGGGTTTAAATACTGGCGTATGGACGAAACCATCCTATTAGAGCCACAAAACGCGCAAGAAGTAGAAAGATACATTAAGGATTATATAGAATTCAACGATGTAGAGGAAGTACACCCGGTAAACTTATGGGAGGGACTAAAAGTGGTACTACGTGGCCAATTGATAGCATTGAGGGCGCATTTGAGAAAGAAACAGAGGGAGCAGGAGGAAACAATAAGAGAGCGCATACAACAATTGGAAAAGTCCCATAAAGCCAATCCCTCTGATTCAGAGGTGGGGGAACAACTTCACAAATGTAAATTAAGTCTTAATGAATTACAATTGGCTGAAATAGCAAGTCAGTTAGAGCAAACGAAGCAGGAACATTACGAGTTTGGAGATAAAGCAAGTAGACTTCTAGCGAATAAACTTAAACAGCAGAGAAGTCGAACCTATATAGGAAGCCTTAAAAATCAGGAAGGGCAAAATATTAGTCAGAATGACCAAATTCAGGAGCAATTCTATAACTACTATTCTAAACTCTATGATTCAGAACAGAAAGCAACAGAGCTGGAAATAGAGGATCATATTAAGAGAACAGATCTACCCCATTTGACACAGTCTGAGCAGGAGATGCTATCAGAACCTATTACAATAGAAGAGGTTGAGCTTGCAATTAAGGAACTCCCCCACGGGAAAGCACCGGGCCCGGATGGGTTTCCAGCTCGACTTTATAAGCAATATAGAGCATATTTGGCTCCACTGTTATGGAGATTTTTTAAAACACTAGAGCAAGAGCAGAAACTCCCCCATTCGTGGAGGCTAGCAGCAGTAACCCTGATTCTGAAACCGGGAAAAGATCCGCAGGAATGTGGGTCTTACAGACCGATATCACTACTCAATGTTGATTATAAAATATTTACTAAAATACTAGCTACTCGCCTGCAAAGAGTATTGCCTAAGCTCATCCATAGCGATCAAACGGGATTTATTGCAGGGCGACAAGCATTTGATAATATAAGAACATTGCTACATCTAGTTCAACAGGTGAGGGAGGACGATCAACCGGCCCTACTTCTATCGATAGACGCAGAGAAAGCGTTTGATCGCGTGGAGTGGGATTTTCTATTTGCAGTGCTGCGAGAAGTGGGGATAGGGGGAAACTATATGAGATGGGTTAGATTACTCTATCAAACGCCATTAGCCACACTAAAAATTAATGGGACATATACTAAGCCTATTGAATTGCATAGAGGAACAAGACAGGGATGTGCGGTATCGCCTTTGCTGTTTGCCCTGTTTATGGAGCCCCTGGCATGCGCAGTGAGGGGAGATTCCAATATTCGGGGGGTGTCGAAAGGGTTGAGAGAACATAAGCTAATGCTATTTGCTGATGATGTGCTTCTCACCCTGACGAGGCCCGCAATCTCAATAAGGAGGGTAATTGAGGTTATGGAAGGCTTTGGGAAACTGTCAGGTTTTAAAATTAATACTACTAAATCCGAAATATTAAATCTGACGGTTTCGCCACAGGAATCAGCAAGGATGAAGGTGGATTTCCCCTTCATATGGGCATTGAAATCCATTAGATACTTAGGGGTGCAGGTGACACCAAGGGTGGAAGATCTGTACCAGGTAAATTTTCCTAAGAAGGTGGCTGAACTGCTAGCGGAGCTAGAAAGATGGGAAGGATTAAATGTCTCCTGGATGGGAAGAATACAAGCAATAAAAATGATGTTGCTCCCCAAAATGTTATATTTATTTATGGCTTTGCCCATCCCAATACCACGTAGTTTTTTTGAACGACTCCATCGCAAACTGTTTCAATATATTTGGAAGAAACGTCCTCCGAGGGTGCGAAGGGCAACCATGTTCCAGCCGCAGAGCAGGGGGGGCATGGGAGTCCCAAATTTTTTGCTATATTATAAGGCAGCACAATTAAGGATTTTAGCAGATTGGAATCCGTATGCGAGCAGGAAATGGTTGCACTGGGAAAGGGCATGGATGGGGACACAAGCACTAGGAGATATGCTGTGGCTTCCTGGTAGAGAGCTCTTGACAGCGATACGAAGCCAACCAATAGGGATCAGGCATATATTGACCACGTGGTACCAAATTAGGAAACAATGGTTCCCAGAGAGAAAATATTACCTCCAGACTGCTATATCTAAGGCGCCGGGGTTTGAATTGGGAGGCACTGAAAAAGTATATTGGGAATGGTCAAGGGCGGGGCTACATACTCTGGGCCAACTATGGGAGAAGGGAGAAATGGTTAGCTTTGACAGGCTCCAGGAGGAGTATGGGCTTCCCCCTAGAGATCAAGTCTATTACTGTAGCGTCAGACATTATATAATGACGTGTGCTAGGGAAGAGCTTGAATTAGAAGAAACAAAGCTTGAAGGTGCAATAAGAAAAGGAGGGGGTAGAGGTAGTGTGACACGGATTTATCAGGCACTAATTCAGAGGGGGAATCCACAGAGAATCTATACTAGCAGGTGGGAGGAGTCATTGCAAATTACATACACACAACAGCAATGGGAGAAATGTTATAGACTATTATTTAAACCATCATTAGCGCAATCCACGAGGGAGAATGGATTTAAGATATATTACTGGTGGTATTACACACCGGATAGGCTGCAACGTATCTATAGGGAAGTGTCAGCCGCCTGCTGGAGGGAATGTGGGGCAAAGGGAACATTCATACATATATTTTGGGAATGTCCTAAGGTACAGAAATTTTGGAGAAGTGTGATGGCGCAGGTCAACACGATACTACAAGGGATATTTCCATGTAAGATAGAGCATTGCCTGCTGCATTTTCCTCCCACAGGAATTAAAACAATTCATCATAAGTTGGCGATACAATATATGGTGGCGGCAAAGATAGCGAGAGCATGGAAACAATCGACTTTACCAGCTACAGAAATGGTATTTCGCAAAGTGGGACACTTGTATCAAATGTCAAAACTTACGGCAATGAGAAGGGGTAAAATGGACTATTTTCTGAAAATGTGGCAACCATATGAACAATATATAAATGGAGGTCAGCCTAGCCAAGAAGGAGAAGGGGTGGGAGGGGGGAGGGAGCGATAGTGATATAATGTACTAGAATAGATAATTTAGGTAGTTGAGAGTTCAGCAGCAATCAAGAATATGTAATGCTACATGAAACAAAGAAACACAGTTAGCAATTCTTGTATGTAACCTGAGATTGTTTATTCATATAATAAAAATGTTTATAAAAAAAAAAAAAAAAAGAGTTACTGACCAAGAAAGGGATCTGGATGTCATCGTTGGTAATACACAAACCTTCTGCTCAGTGTGCTGCTGCGGCTAGGAAAGCGAATAGAATGTTGGGTATTAGGAAAGGTATGCAGGGCCGGTCTTAGCAAGTGCGGGGCCCTATGCAGTCCAATCTGATTGGGCCCCATCCTAGCCCCGCCCCCAGCTTCAGGGCCAGCCACATCTCCCTCTGAGCTCCAGGGCTGGCCACCCCTCCAAGCTCCTGGGTCATCCCCTGGGCTCCCCAGCTCCCTCCCTCCCAGCTCCAAGGCCTCCCTCCTAGCTCCAAGGCCGGTCTCTCTCCCTCCTTCCCACCAGCTCCCTCCCAGCTCCAAGGCCCCCTCCCAGCTCCAAGGCCGGCTGGCCTCTCTCTCTCCCACCCACCAGCTCCAAGGCCCCCCTCCCTCTCCGTCCCACCCACCAGCTCCAAGGCCCCCCTCCCTCTCCGCTCCAAAGGCCTGCCTCTCTCTCGCTTCCCCCCCACCCACCAACTCCAAGGCCCCGCTCCCTCTGAATGTTAAAAGTTACCTCGTCGTCGTCGGGTTACAGCGGCTGGCAGGTAGCAGCAGCAGTGAAACGAGTGCGAGCTCGAAGGGCGGGACCAGAGCTGAACGAGGGAAAGCAAGGCTCCCGAAGCGTCGCCCAGCAGCTCGCACGCTTTTCACTGCTGCTACCTGCTGGCCGCTGTAATCAGACATCGACGACGAGGTAACAACTTTCAGAGGGCGGGGGGGACTGGAGCTTGGGCGGGCGGGGTGACTTCAGGCGCGCCGCGCGGAGCCCCCTTTAGCACGAGGCCCTATGCGGTCGTCTCGGTCGCCTCACCCTAAGACCGGCCCTGAAGGTATGGAAACAGGTGTGACTATGTTATAATGCCGTTGTATTGCTCCATGGTGCGTGTTCAATTCTGGTCGCCACATCTCAAGAAAGATATAGAATTGGAAAAGGTGCAGCAAAGGGAGACTAAAATGATAGCGGGGATGGAACGACTTCCCTATGAAGAAAGACTAAGGACGCGAACAAAATGGGCAATGTGATAATAATGGGTGACTTCAATTATCCAAATATAGACTGGGTAAATGTAACATCGGGACATGCTACAGAGATACAATTCCTTGATGAAATCAAGGACAGCTTTATGGAGCAACTGGTGCAGGAGCCGACAAGAGAAGGAAAAATTCTAGACTTGGTCCTTAGTGGAGCGCATGATCTGGTGAGGGACGTTATGGTACTGGGGCCGCTTGATAACAGTGACCATAATATGATCAGTTTTGATATCGACCTTGAAGTAACTGTACACAGAAAGTCAAATACGTTAGCGTTTAACTTTAAAAAAAGGAGACTATGATAAAATGAGAAGAACGGTTAAAAAATAAAAAAAATAAAAAAAAAACTTAGGGGGGCAACTGAGAGAGTAAAAACTGTACAACAGGCGTGGACGCTGTTCAAAAATACCATCCTGGAGGCCCAGGCCATACATATTCCGCGAATTAGAAAAGAAAGACGGAACTCCGAAAGACAGCCGGCCTGGTTGAAAAGTGAGGTGCAAGAAGCTATTAGGACTAAAAGAAACGCCTTCAGAAAATGGAACAGTCTGAAAATAAGCAGCAGCATAAGGAGTGTCAAAGCAAATGCAAGGCGCAGATAAAGAAGGCCAAGAGGGATTACGAAAAAAAGATAGCATTAGAGGCAAAAAAAACATAGTAAAAAAATTTTTCGGTATATTAAAAGCAGGAAGCCGGCAAAAGAATCGGTTGGGCCGCTGGATGACCGAGGGGTAAAAGGGGCGATCAAGGAAGACAAAGACGTAGCGGAAAGACTTAATGAATTCTTTGCTTCGGGTGGGATACCGGTGTCGGAAATGGTATTTCAAGCGGACAAGTCGGAGAAACTTACTGACTTCACGGTAAACCTGGAGGACGTAATGGGGCAGTTCAGCAAACTGAAGAGTAGCAAATCTCCTGGACCGGATGGTATTCATCCTAGAGTACTGATAGAACTGAAAAATGAGCTTGCGGAGCTACTGCTAGTGATATGCAACTTATCCTTAAAATAGAGCGTGGTACCGGAAGATTGGAGGGTGGCCAATGCAACGCCCATTTTTTAAAAAGGCTCCAGGGGAGATCCGGGAAATTATAGACTGGTGAGTCTGACGTCGGTGCTGGGGAAAATGGTAGAGGCTATTATTAAAAACAAAATTACAGAGCACATCCGAGGACATGGATTACTGAGACCGAGTCAGCACGGCTTTTGTGTGGGGAAATCTTGCCTGACCAATTTACTTCAATTCTTTGAAGGAGTAAACAAACATGTGGACAAAGGGGAGCCGGTTGATATTGTGTATCTGGATTTTCAAAAGGCGTTTGACAAGGTACCTCATGAAAGGCTACAGAGGAAATTGGAGGGTCATGGGATAGGAGGAAATGTCCTATTGTGGATTAAAAACTGGTTGAAGGATAGGAAACAGAGTGGGGTTAAATGGGCAGTATTCACAATGGAGAAGGGTAGTTAGTGGGGTTCCTCGGGGGTCTGTGCTAGGACCGCTGCTTTTTAATATATTTATAAATGATTTAGAGATGGGAGTAACTAGCGAGGTAATTAAATTTGCTGATGACACAAAGTTATTCAAAGTCGTTAACTCGCGACAGGATTGTGAAAAATTACAAGAGGACCTTACGAGACTGGGAGACTGGGCGGCTAAATGGCAGATGACATTTAATGTGAGCAAGTGCAAGGTGATGCATGTGGGAAAAAAGAACCCGAATTATAGCTACGTCATGCAAGGTTCCACGTTAGGAGTTATGGACCAAGAAAGGGATCTGGGTGTCGTCGTCGATAACACAAGCCTTCTGCTCAGTGTGCTGCTACGGCTAGGAAAGTGAATAGAATGTTGGGTATTAGGAAAGGTATGGAAAACAGGTGTGAGGATGTTATAATGCCGTTTTATCGCTCCATGGTGCGACCGCACCTTGAGTATTGTGTTCAATTCTGGTCGCCGCATCTCAACAAAGATATAGTAGAATTGGAAAAGGTGCAGCGAAGGGCGACTAAAATGATAGCGGGGATGGGACGACTTCCCTATGAAGAAAGACTAAGGAGGCTAGGGCTATTCAGCTTGGAGAAGAGACGGCTGAGGGGAGACATGATAGAGGTATATAAAATAATAAGTGGAGTGGAACAGGTGGATGTGAAGCGTCTGTTCACGCTTTCCAAAAATACTAGGACTAGGGGGGCATGCGACTAAACTACAGTGTAGTAAATTTAAAACAAATCGGATAAAATGTTTCTTCACCCAAAGTGTAATTAAACTCTAATTCATTGCTGGAAAATGTGGTGAAGGCGGTTAGCTTAGCAGAGTTTAAAAAGGGGTTAGACGGTTTCCTAAAGGACAAGTCCATAAACCACTACTAAATGGACTTGGGAAAAATCCACAATTCCAGGAACAACATGTATAGAATGTTTGTACGTTTGAGAAGCTTGCCAGGTGCCCTTGGCCTGGATTGGCCGCTGTCGTGGACAGGATGCTGGGCTCGATGGACCCTTGGTCTTTTCCCAGTGTGGCATTACTTATGTACTTCTTTAGAGGCAAAAGGTGTTTGAATGTTTTAGAGGAAAAGTGTAATATGGATGAGCAATAGTACCAGATAAATGTTATGAGTTTTAAAAAAAACGTATTGAGAGGTCATGTGACGCTATTCACAGGAGCAGCAGCTAAACGTTTCTGCTCCTGCCACCTCTCCATAAAATCCTTCATGTATTATAAGCTCTGGAACTTCACCAGGGAGTGACTTGGCTGATCGGAAGGCAGGTTCTATTTCTGGAACCAGTGAAGAGCAAAGTATGGCAACTAAAAGCCTTCATAAGGAGAGAGACCGGCAGACAAAATGGTGGCACCAACCAGCCCATCAAGCTCTACCGTCGGCTCCGTGTGGGTGGCGGAGGTAACCACTGAAGTGATCAGGGTGCTGGAAAACATACTGGACAATAGACAGTCGTATAGATACGAAATTAAAGCAGTTTCAGGGGAACTTAGAGCATTTGCAGTTGATTTGGTGGCGTATCGCCATCATACTGGAGAACTGGAGGACAGAATGACAAAATCAGAGGACTTGCAAGTGAGAATTGCAGCTTATGAGGAAAAACTGGAAGACTTAGAAAATAGATCACGTAGGAACAACCTGCGCTTCGTGGGCCTGCCGGAGTCGGTGGAGGAGAGGGAACTCCGGGGGTTCCTGGAGCGGTGGTTATCACAGCAGCTCCCGCTGCCAGCCCACGGGGACCCGTTGATGGCGGAGAGTGCCCACAGGATAGGCCTTCGTCAAAAGGGGTCGAATAGACCCAGAAATTTGCTGTCTTCTCAATTTTGCTCACAAAACAGCTATATTACAAGCGTTTTGAAGTGGTGGAGGCTTGAAACAGAAGATCAAAAAGTTCTGTGCTTCTAGGATTATTCAGCCACAGTTGCGGCGCAACGCCAGGCATTTACGCCCATATGTTCCCAACTTTACAACAGGAAGGTTAAATTTGCCTTGTTATACCCGGCCAAGCTACGCGTGATTCATCAAGGACAAAACTTTTTGCATCTGTGAAGGAGGCCCAGAATTTTCTTCAGCAATTACCTACCTTGGAACAGGAAGGTCCAGGCCCAGAGAGCTGAGTTTGCCTGTTGAAGCTTGTGGATAATATATAAATACAGACCTTGGCCCTGTTAGCATGCTGAGACTTCACTGGCTGAGGCCTTCTGCCTAAAGAGATCACTTCTCACTGGGCAATGCCACACGCTGCTAAAGAGAACAAGGCCATCGTTAGCTATTGGAGATTTCTCTAAGGGTGCTATTTGTGGCGCCACTGCTTTCATCACATTCCAGAGATCTAGCGTGGAACTGCTTGATAGTAATTATATCAGACTGCATATGTTTTGGAGGTTGGAGATTGAGCTGTGGGTGCAAGTGGATTAGGGATTTTATTTTGTTTCATTTTTTTTCTTTTCCCTGAATTGTAACATGTAAAAGGGGGTGACTGGGCCAACAGGGCCACTCGTTGACTGGATGCTGCATGTTCATAATGGGAATATTTTGATATATGTTTAAGTACTGGTGTTATGTGCTGTGTCACTAATGTTGGGAATCCAGACATATGGAACCAGAGGAGGGTGAATGTATGACATCTGCATAAGGTTTTTTTTGTTTTTATAAGTGTGCGAAGGGGTGTTGGGGCTAAAGGACAAACAGCAGTCGGGATGCTGACTTATCAATAGAATATTTTGATTTAAGTCTACGTATGATGATATATTCTAAAATGTGGTAATACCAGTTAGCTGGTGTCAGCTATATGGAGCTAGGGGAGGGGAGGGCATGGTTTTTTTTTTTTTTTTTAGTATGTGATGCAGGAAGAACGAATGTGGGTTGGCACCGAATAGTGACTAGTTCCATAGGGAACACTACATTTGGGGTATTGAGGAAGGGTGGGTACGGACATTTCACAGCATGAAGGGGAGATTTCAAATTGGGGTGTGGTTATAATTGCCTCCTAAAGGAAGATGCTAAGGTTGATCCTATCCAAATCAATAAGGCTGAGGAAGGAAATCGAGGGGGACCGTAGGCTGGGGCGGTCTCCCTGTAGCTTAACTATCTCTGCGTTGATTTTGCTCTTTTTGCTATGGTGAAGCTGGTTACTTGGAATGTTGGGGGTATTTCCTCCCCCATAAAGCATTCAAAAATCTTGCAGCACTTTCAGCACATTAAGGCAGATATAGCCTTTTTGCAAGAGAGACACCTGTCTGAACGAGAACAAGATAAATTGGCCCAGTGGTGGGTTGGTGACTGTATAGGATCCCCAACAGTGGGGGGGGGGAAGGGGGTGTGGTTATCTTGTTTAGGAAAGGAATAGCCAATCAAATACAAAACATTAAAAAAAGATCCTGAGGGTCACTTTATATTGTCAGGCTTTAGTGGCAAGGCAGCATTTACGCACCCAATCAATGGAATAGCTCTTTTGAGTGCACCATCTCTGCCTTTGATATTTGGGGGGGGGGGGGGGGGGGAGACTAACAGCATGGGATCTAGATCTTCACAAGTCTAGCCCCTCACCCTGCCCAAAATTTTGGCTCACTAGGGGATTGCCTAACCTATGTGACCAGCTGGACCTCTTGGACGTATGGTGCGTGTTACACCCTCTAGACAGGGATTATACCCATTTGTCCCAGGCGCACGGTACTCAGTCTCGTATAGACTATGTGTTAGCCTCCAAGTCTGTTTTCGTCGATTGTGGCTGCCCAGATTGGTCCCTATACTATTTCAGACCACACAACTGTCTGGCTGGACTGGTGCCCACAGGGAGTTGTACAAAAAGCTCGACCTTGGGCGTTTCCTGCTTACTTTTACAATAATGCACAGTATAAGACGAAACTGTGGTTGTTGGAAGGATTATAAATGTTTTAATCGAAGTAGTGTGCATGATGCCATAAGATACTGGGAAGCGGCTAAGGCTGTAATGTGCGGAGAAACTTTTGCGAGTTACCTAAAAAAGAAAGAAATTCTTTGAATGGAGCGCCGATTGATATTCCTGCGGCGTCAATATGGCATGAATCCAAGCCCAGAGTTACAAGAGCTCCTGTCGTTACAAACAGTGCAAAATACATTGCTCCATGAGAGGTCAGTGTGAAATCGCAAACATATTATAGATACCAATTGTACCGACACGGGAACAAATGTGGGAAATTTCTAGCCACGTTAATAGCCAAGAAACAACCGTCCAGGTCTATTCTTACCATCAAAAATAATTTGGGTCAGTCCGTACAATCCAAGAAAGAAATTTGTTGGATATTTGGGGATTTTTTTTTTTACCAGACCTTGTATGCTCCAACATCGAATGATGCATTACCAGGACAGCTTTATCTGGATGGGATTGACTTGCTTCATTTGTCTCCCTCTGATCAAGAGCTACTGAACTCTCCCATCCAGCCAAATGAGGTTCAGTGGGCGATTAATGCTAGTGTTTTGGGAAAGGCTACTGGACCGGACGGCTTAAGGGCTGAATTTTACAAGCTATTGAATGAGGCTATAGTAGATCCCTTGTCCGCCCTGTTTAACACTTGGCTAAAGGCTGGTAAGATATCTGATTATTTAAATTTGGCACAAATCATAGTATTACCAGAATCATACAGACTTATTTCGATCATGAAGTAAAGATGTTTGCAAAAATTTTGGCAAATCATTTAGGTCATGTCTTACACGAGTCACAGGTGGGATTTGTGCAGGGTTGTTCTGTGTAAGTAAAAACATTAGAAGCATTTTGACATCTCTAGAGGTTACCATGAAGGCGTTGCCAGCGCTATTGATTAGTTTCGACATCGAAAAAAGGCGTTTCACCGGGTGTCCTGGGATTTTTTTATTCAATACCCTTGCTGCATATGGCTTTGGTGGCTAGTTTGTGGCAGCGATTAGGCACTATATACCAACCCAAGAGCGAGGGTTAAGGTCAATGATCATTTGTCTAATGATTTTGCGATTGGCTGGGGTACCCGCCAGGGTTGCCCTCTATCACCTCTTTTGTTCATTTTAACCCTGGATCCGCTTATACGAGACATTTACTCAAATCTAGATATACAGGGGATAACTCTTGGAACAGAGAAATTCAAAGTGGCTGCCTTTGCAGATCTTTTGTTAACCTTAACAAGACCCCAAGTCTCTCACAGCTTTGTTGGAGAACTTTACAGAATATGGAGACTTTGCAGGCTTCTGTTTAAACCTTGATAAATCTGAAGTTTTGGCATCTACTGTTGAAATTGAGCAGCAGCAGGTAGGGACCTTCCCACTGAAATGGGAGCGCAATTCTTTTGTATATTTGGGGATCCTCCTTATGCCTCATTTGTCAGCTCTTTATGATCTTAAACAAGATGTTGCATAAAATGGAACTGCAATTAGATAGCTGGCAATCTTTATCGTTGCCTCTTACAGGACGTATAAGCCTAATACGTATGGTTGTACTGCCCCAGTGGCTGTATTACAAACTTTGCCAATACATCTGAACGACATACGACGTTTCAACCGTTTGGTTAGCAGATTCTGTTGGGCAAAGAAGCCTAAAATGAGTTATCAGTTTTTACTAGGCAATTGGGCACAGGGGCGGATGGGTTTACCAAACCTACATTTGTATAACTTGGCTTGTCTACTGCGCAGCATCCGGGACTGGGTGTACTCTGGAGCTGGTTTACTCCCCCTGTAGTTGGAGCGTGAGTTCTTTGCAACATATAATCTGACCTCCGTTTGTTACACGTGGAGCGCTCGTTGATACCTGCTGAGCTGCGGTCCTCAGTACTATTGAAGCCCCTCTGAGGGAGACTTGGCGCTTCTTGGTGAGGAGTCTTGGAGGGGACCAATGCGTTGAGTTGCTCCCTCTGCGCAGTGACCCTTCCTTCCTTCGATCTGTGTCGATTGGGGATCACCTGTCTGGACAATGTTTTGGATTCTGAGGGGAGGCTTCAGTCTTTGCCCGTGTTGAAGGGTCAAGAGGGAATAAAATGGGGGTATGAATTTGCATATTGTCAACTCAAGCATTATGTGCAATCACTTTGTAAAGAATCGTTGCAGGGGGGAATGGGGGCACGGGTACATGATTTTTTTAACGTTCTCTCAGAACATGCCACATCCATTTCAGGAATACATAGGGCACTTTGGGCTTTGGAGGGGCCTACTACTACTAAGCATTTCTATAGCGCTGCCAGGGTTACACAGCGCTGTACAAGTTTAACAAGGGGAAGGACCGTCCCTGCTCAAAAGAGCTTACGATCTAAAGGTTACAAACTATGTAATCAGTGTAGGTATCATGAGTGGGGAAGGTGGTTATGCGCCAAAAGCAAGGGAGAAGAGATGGGCTTTGAGTAAGGACTTGAAGATGGGCAGGGAGGGCGCATGACGTATGAGCTTGGGAAGGCTGTTCCAGGCATATGGTGATGCGAGGCAGAAGGGGCGGAGTCTGGAGTTAGCGGTGGTGGAGAAGGGTACAGATAGGAGTGATTTGTCCTGGGAGCGGAGGTTACGGGTGGGAACATACGTGGAGAGGAGGGTAGAGAGGTAATGGGGGGCTGCAGATTGAGTGCATTTGAAGGTTAAAAGGAGAAGCTTGAACTGTATACGGTAGCGGATCGGGAGCCAGTGAAGTGACTTGAGGAGAGGGGTGATATGAGAGTATCGGTTCACTCGGTAGATAAGACGTGTGGCAGAATTTTGGACAGATTGAAGGGGGGGATAGATGGTTAAGCGGGAGGCCAGTGAGAAGAAGGTTGCAATAGTCAAGACGAGAGGTGACGAGCGAGTGGACGAGGGTTCGGGTGGTCTGTTCAGAGAGGAATGGGTGAATTTTGCTAATATTATAGAGGAAGAAGCAACAGGTCTTAGCTGTCTGCTGGATATGGGCAGAGAAGGAGAGGGAGGAGTCGAAGATGACTCCGAGATTGCGGGCTGAAGCGACGGGGAGGATGAGGGCGCTGTCAACAGAGACAGAAAGTGGGGGAAGAGGAGAAGAGGGTTTGGGTGGAAAGACAAGGAGCTCAGTCTGCCATGTTCAGTTTCAGATGCCGGTTGGACATCCAGGCAGCGATGTCTGAAAGGCAGGCTGAAACTTTGGCCTGGGTTTCGACCGTGATGTCGGGAGTGGAGAGATAAAGCTGGGTGTCATGAGCATAGAGATGGTACTGGAAACCATGTGATGAGATCAGCGAGCCCAGGGAAGAGGTGTAGATCGAGAAAAGAAGCGGTCCAAGGACAGAACCTTGAGGAACCCCAACAGAGAGCAGGATGGGGGTGGAAGAAGAGCCATTAGAATATACTCTGAAGGTGCGTTGGGAAAGATACGAAGAGAACCAGGAGAGGATGGAGCCCTGGAACCCGAATGAGGACAGTGTGTCAAGAAGTAAATTATGATTGACGGTGTCAAAGGCGGCAGATAGGTCGAGGAGGATGAGGATGGAATAGTGACCTTTGGATTTGGCAAGGAACAAGTCATTACAGACTTTAGAGAGTGCTGTTTCTGTCGAGTGTAGTGGGCGAATGCCGGATTGGAGCGGATCGAGGACGGCAAATCAAGGCAGCGGCTGTGGACAGCGCGTTCAAGTAATTTGGAGAGGAAGGGTAGAAGAGAGATGGGACGGTAGTTGGAGGGACAGGTGGGGTCTAGTGATGGTTTTTTGAGAAGTGGTGTGACTACAGCGTGCTTGGTGTCAGGGACAGTAGCAGTGGACAGAGGTTGAGGATGTGACAGATTGAGGGGTTGACTGTAGGAGAGATGTTAAGCAGATTGGTGGGAATGGGATCAGAGGAACAGGTGGTGCACTTAGAGGAAGAGAGAAGGCGAGCAGTTTCCTCTTCGGTGATCTCAGGGAAGGAGGAGAAGGAGGAGGAGGAGGCCAGGCTAGGTTGGTTGGGGAAGTCAAAGGGAGGAGAAGGCTTGGAAGTGAATTCAAGGTTTATCTTCTGCACCTTATTACGGAAGTAGTCAGCTAGTGTTTGAGGAGAGAGTGAGGGGGGTGGGAGCGGAGGGCACTTTAAGTAGGGAGTTGAGGGTGGCGAAGAGGGTTGGAGCCAAGAGAATTAGTTAATTGAGAATAATATTCCTGTTTGGCAAGGAATAGGGAGGACTGGAAGGAGTATAGCATGAATTTGTAATGGGTGAAGTCTGACAGGGTGCGAGATTTCCTCCAGAGTCGTTCAGCAGATCAGGTGCAGGCGCGAAGCTAACGGATGCAAGGGGTTAACCAGGGCTGAGGATTAGTGTGCTTAGTGGGTCGAGAGACAGATGGTGCTAGGGTATCCAGAGCAGTGGACAGAATTTCATTGTAGGCAGAGACAGCCGTGTCGACAGATTCGGAAGACGAGATGGAAGGGAAGAGATTGGAGATGTGAGAGGATAAGGTGGTGGGGGGGGGGGGGGGGGGGGGTCGACGGCCTGGAGATTCCTGAAGGCAGTGGCTATAGTTGGGCGAGGGTGATGAAGTGTGAGGGTGATTAGGTGATGATCTGAGATAGGAAGGACTGAGGTGCAGAAATTGGAAGGTGAGCAGGAAGAGAAGAGAACGAGGTCAAGACAATGGCCATTACGATGAGTAGGGGTGGTAGAGCATAGTTGGAAGTTAAAGGAGGATCCCAAAAAAAACAAGGCAAACGAAGTTAAAGGAGGATGTCAGAGTGAGGAATTTAGAAGCGTAGGAGTTGGATGGGTCGTCAACGTGAATATTAAAATCACCAAGAATGAGGGATGGAGATGAGGGATCAAGAAAGACGGTGAGCCAAGCGTCGAAGTCAGTAAGGAAGGAAGAGGGGGGCTTATCAGGGGGTGGTAGATGACTGCAACTCTGAGTGGTGTTGGGTAGAACAGCCGGATGGCATGAGTTTTGAAGGATGAGAAGCAGTGAGACTGTCAGGGGGAGGGGTTGGAAACTACAAGAGGGTGAGAGAAGAAACCCAACGCCTCCACCGCGTGCGTCTGGGCGGGGAGTGTGGGAGAAAAGATATCCTCCATGGCATAGGGCTGCGATTGAGGCAGTGTCGTTTTAGGGGTTATCCAAGTTTCAGTTAAAGCGAGCAGTTGAAGGGAACGGGAGATGAACAAATCGTGGGTGAAGGAGAGTTTGTTGCATACTGAGTGGGCATTCCATAGGGCACACGAGAAGGGGAGGGAAGCGGGGGGGGGGAGAAGGGGAATAGAGATGAGATTGGAGGCATTCTGGGATCGGTTACATGGATATGGAGAGGAGAGGTGGGGGGGGGGGGGGTCCTGGATTGGGATTGATGTCACCTGCGGAAAGTAGGAGAAGGAGAAAGAGTGCGGAGGAGGGCCTAGGGATTTGGAAGTGATTCATCATCGATGGGAACAAGACATGGGTTTGACTTTGGAATCTTGGGGCATGCGTTCATTAATCAAAGGTATACCGAAACTCACGAACAATGCAAATTATAGAGTGTTACTTTCGGGTTTTACATAGAGCCCATGTCACTCAAGTACAGATGGTTCGAGTGAGAAGATTATCTTCTGCGCTGTGTCCCAAATTGTAATCAGATAATACGTATTATCATGCCTTTTGGGGCTGCAATAAAATTCAACGTTTTTAGAAGCAAATCAGGTCTTTTGTGTCTAATTCGACGACCGCTGGTATGTACCCCTGGTCCAAGAGTGGGACGGGCAGCAACATCCACGATCTGCTTCGGAAGGCCTTAGCGCGGAAATGTATCCTGCAATCCTGGTTGTCAGACGGGCTGCCAGCATATTGGCACTGGTGCAATCAACTCCATCGACTGATGGTCTGGTAAGCTCGAGAGGTGAGAGACTCAGACGAAAGGCACGTTTTTTGAAGCTCTGGGACCCATGCTTATCATCCTTGTCTTCTAGGAGAAGGGGTTTGGTGCTAAATGAGCTATGATTGGATGGGAATCTGTGCAATTTGTTGAGATATAGGAGGTAATTACTCTTCATGCTGGAAGTGGAATAGGGAGGGGGTAATAATTAATGTTGTTTCAGTCACCTTATGGGTTTGTTGGGGTATAAGAGCTTAGGCCTCAGAAGAAATGACTGAGTGATGGTTCATGTAGGGCTATGACAGGAGCTAGTTGAGGGGAGGGGGGGATCTGCTGTTTATACACTTGTTTTAAGTTGAATAATCATGGGGAGCTGCGTGTAGGGGAGCTGCTTGTAGAAGGGCTGGTTGTTTACCTTCTCTCTTAGTAGGGTAGGTGTCTCTATTTCATGTTGTACCAGATCTGTAAGGCTGGCATACAAGTGGGGGGGCATGGTATACTCAGCCAAGAACTGGGAGAATTTCATTGAGGTAAAACTCACTTCTCATTTGTTGTCTCATGGAGAGTTAAATGGGGTATGTGGGGGAAAGGAGTGTAAGTGGACATAATATGGTTGTCATCTGTTAGATGTTTTGAGGGTTAACAAGTTATTCCAACCAAATAGTTGTGTATAATTTGGGAGGGGGGTTTAATAGCGTAAGCTGGGGAGGGGAGAAAATGTAAAAATTATGAAAACCACCTTGCCTTTGTTTGATATGTACTAAGAACCAGTTTGTTAGTGGAGTTTATTGGTACGTTAACATGCTGCATCAATAAAAATGTTGAAACTAAAAAAAATGTATATGTAATAAAGCTTTTGCATATGGTTCATATTTGCTACTGAATGGTGTTTGATACAATTTATGCAACTATATTGGAATTGATGTACCTAGTTCTTTAGTTTTATGCATATTTATGAAGGATATCCCAAAAACCTAGCCTGTCTGTAGCTCTCAAAGACTGAGCTTGGACAAGTCAGATTCAGATGAATCTAAAGCTCTGTCTTCCTACTCAATTCCAACTTAGGGCATTTACTACAGTATTCTGCAGCAAATCCAGCTATTTAGGATACAACATGTTTCCTTTTCCAAGACCTTGCCTCATACAAAGAGACCTGTGCATTAAAATTCAGGGGATAAATCTTAGGTCAGCTTCCTGATCCAGATAGCTAGGAGACTTGCCTGCATCACAGAGCTTCATCTGATAGCAGAAATGAAGCTCATTGCTAACGGCAACTGAAGGGCCTGCATCAAAAGTGGCCAAGCTTCCTGCCAAAACAGGTCTGCCAAAAGCTCAGGTAATTCACATGAAACTGCAGAATTGTCTCACTAAGACCCCACTGAGGTTACCTCACCAGCAAGTTGTTTCTCTCCTCTTTACAACTGTGGTACCGTGCTAAGATTGTGCCAGCTTGCCGCCATCCACCAAAGACCACGCAGTGCTTTGGCTAGATGTGCTGATAATTGAACCTGCAGCTGCACTACAAGTAGTCAGGGCCAGAAATGGAGCAGACTAGAACTGAAGAAAAAAAAAACCCCATATTTTCCCTACCCCAGGTGAATAACTAGGGCTATGGTTGACTGCAAACTTTCCTTTTGTCTGCTGAGGGAATAAACTCCCTAGTCACCTCTCCCCTGAGAACCAACTGAGGCACAAGATACCCCTTTTAAGCTGTAAAGCAGGGGCACTAGGGGCGAGCAGAGAGACACCTGGTATCCCAAGTGTAGCACCCCTTGTTTCTTGGTATGGTAATGACTGCACCAGCATTCTGCCTTTGAAGGTTTCAAGCAGTTCTATTTTTAACCTACAAAACCAGAAAAATTAAGTCCTACAATACTACTGAAGAGGCTGCACAGGTTAGCTGTCCTACCCACCTGGAAGACAAACAGACTGCACATGGCTCAAAAGGATGACAGTTCAGTAGTCTGTCCAATCCCCCCCCCCCCCCCCCCACCCCATTCAGTCTTCATCTGCTGCCAGGGCAGCATAACCCAAGCATCTGGACAGGTCTAGAGTATAAGGAAACACCAGTGTCCCGAAACACCTACCCACTCGCCTGGGGCTAACACTTAGCAGGTCTATCCACAGCACAGCTCAGGTCTGCCTGCACCTGCCATTTGTGCTCTACACTAGCATCCTCCTCCCACTGGGTCACAACCACCTCTGGGCAAGTCTATTGCACTCAAAATTATCCCCAGTGATTTCTAGGTTACAGGAAGCCACACTACCCGGTGGTCCCCCAGTTCCCAGAAAGCACTCACCCCCCAACACACAAACCAGGATTCACCATCAGTCCAGATAGAGTCAAACTAAACAGGTTTATTGTCACAACTTGAACAGTGAACAGAAAATGTGCAATCAGCAAACAACAACAGGTAACTGAAAGATGTATCAATTATAAAACTATCTAAACATCTGTTTACTTTCTAAAAAGTACCTGGGGAGATCAAGAAGTATGCTGCTCACAGATCAAATATAACTGATCACAGGGTCTCTGCAAAGAGATCTGTCTGTCATCTCCCTGGCTAAGACTGGGGGGGGGGGGGGGGGAGCCAATAAATCCTGGATAAATTTGAGCTCTCTGGCCCAGAGCACAGAACAATCTTTGAAAGTATACTGCAGATTGTCTTTCCAAAAGGCTTAAACAAAAAAACAACAAAAAAACAAAAAAAAAACAGCCTTGGTTCTGCAGCAGCTTCAAACACGCATCACCTGCTGGCCAAACTAGAGAAATACACTTCAGGAAATACCCAATACATTTTACAGGCTTAAAACACACTGTTCTGTCACAACCAACTAGGTCAATCCAGTGTAGACAAGCTTTGTGGTGCATAGCTAGAAGTTCACAGTGGAGATCTGAGGGAAAACTTGATAGGCGTCAAGAATGCCAAAGCTTTACATGGAAGTTGAACATTCTTGGATAATTAACCCAAAAGCAGAGGGCACGAAGCAAGATTAAAAACCAGACCAGATTGTCAGGATACTCAGTATGTATGAGGGAAGTTTGTGGATCCACTACATCCATGCACATTAGGGGAATCCTAAAATCTGGCCTGTTTGCAGCCTTCATGGACTGAACTTTTGACAAGCCTTGGTTAAACGGACAAGTTTTAAAAAGTTAAGGAAATGGTGAGAACAAAAGTGAAGCTATTTACCAAGTATTCTCTATGGACAACAGGACAACCTCCAGAGGTGTAAGGTCACAAGAGAGCCTGGTATGCAAGAGCTTCTCTTAGCATAGAAACCGGCCATGCACGTGCAGCATTTCCACGATGTGTTCATCAGACCATTTCAGTTGTTTAGATTAGGTGAACTAAATTACTGTCTAAACATGTTGCATCTAAGTTCACTTTGACAAGCAGGATAGTTAAGTCCTTACGAGTACAGAATACAAGCAAAGGAAAAAAAAAAAAAAAAAAAAAAAAAAAGACAGTTCTTATATTCCATATCTAACCAGTTCTCTTGCTGGTAACAAGCCTCCTTCCATCCACAGAAGACTGCTGATACCAACATGGATAGGATACAGGGGAGACCACATGCTCCTGTATTACTTGATTAGCAGCTTGGACTCAAATTGCTTGAAACTGATGCAACATGTCCAGAGCAATCCTCAACGTTGCTCGACATGGCTGCCAATTCACTGCTTCCACCACTGTGCTCCAAAGGGAACAAATGCTGATGCTTCACTGCCACTTGATGTATAACACAGTGTCCTTTGATGCTGGTGCTGCAGTGGAATCCTTTGACTTCAGACAGGTTTCAGTGGACGTCTGATCCAGATGAGTCTTATTGGTGCTCAGTCAAGATTGCTTCCAATAAATAGGTATGATGCCAGTGTAACCAAAGAGCCTTTCTTTCTGCTCTTCGCTGCTACAAAGACCTGCATATTAAGCTGGCACTTAACACTGAGGCCTCAATATGGACTACATACCGCTAGTACCAATCACATTTATCAGCTCCCTATAATGGTATGGCTATTGCTATAGCATTTTTAAAGCTCTTGGTCTCTTTTGGGACATACAGAAAAACAGAGGCAAAAATGAAGGACTTGAACACGAAAATTTTATCTAGTTGAACTGTCTAGGTATATGGTGTGGTAACCAAAGTGAAAAACAGCTTGGAAAACATCCAACTTAAGGAGCAAAAACGACTGAGGCAAGCCGTGTATGAATTCTACAGACGGACTTGGAGCAATATCCAGAGAGAAACATGGGTTCTGTAAAAGATGAGAACTGAAATGACCTTGCATAACAGAACATGAAGTGCTGTGCACATGTGTTGTAGCTGTAAGTACTAAGTTTAAGCAAAGACATTTCCCCCAAGGGCTTATTATCCAGCTTGTCCTCAAACTGTAACAGGACTGAAGAGATATCTAAACTATATAAAGCACTGGTGAAAAAAACCCAGATCAGGGGATGATTTCAGAATACTGAATTGCACCATACACGCCTACAAAGGTCCACACTGCAACTTCTGCACACCATGTGAAGCATTGTGAATCACATCTTACCTTTCTTTTGCATCAAGAAAAGCCTTTGCAAATGGGTTGTATTTAATTTTAAGAGCCGTGATCTAAAAAGAAAGACGGAAAGTTTTATATACATGCATCTGTAAAGCATGAGTTTACCTAACACACCAGTTTGTACTAAAATACATTTAATGTTAATTTCACCTACCAATTTGACATAAAATATACTGCACAAATAAAATAAGTGGCTTACCATTAGAAAATCTAATCTGTTTGTCCATTATCCTCGCACACAGCTCTCCCCACCTGAACTCATTTACCATCTA
Source organism: Microcaecilia unicolor (assembly GCF_901765095.1). Classification (NCBI taxonomy): domain Eukaryota; kingdom Metazoa; phylum Chordata; class Amphibia; order Gymnophiona; family Siphonopidae; genus Microcaecilia; species Microcaecilia unicolor. Next base: position 267,935,069 of record NC_044033.1, on the reverse strand, counting down.
TCCTCTTAGAAACAAGTCTTAACCAACAGAATTTTTTTTACATCTGCTTCCATTCTAATTCTCTAGATAGTTTCTTCCATGTGTACACCATTAAACATCTTATTTCTTAATCTGATCCCCTTCACATTTTGAAAACAGTATTCTCAATAGCTACTCTGTGCATGATCTTAAACACCTGCTTGGGGATCATACATGTTAATTTCCATGCTAAGTAAGCAAGGATACTTACCTGTAAGCAAGCGTTCTCTGAAGACAACAGGCCATTCATTTTCACATGTGGTTGTCGCCCAGCGCAACACACTTAAAAAAAGCACAGTACAGCTTTAAAGACCTACAACAGTCCCCAATGTGCATGAGTGACTGCCTTCCCGCCCACTGCAAGATCAGTACAATAGTGTAGCTATCAGGACAGGAGACAACTCAAAGGGGAGGTGGGAGTGAGAATAAATGGCCTACTGTCCTCCGAGAACTCCCGCTATAGGTAAGCATCCTTGCTTTCTCCGATGACAAGCAGGCCCATATCTTCCTCACATGCATAATCTCCAGTTGGCATTGCATTTCACCAATGGAGACCCTCATCCTGTTGAGATCAAACGAAAAAAAAAAGCTGGGTGGACTGACTAGGACCTAGTCTGCTCCAAGCAAAAGGCCAACGCTCACTTGCAGTCCAAGGTGTGCAGTGTGCCTCAACCAGGATGGGCATGAAGTTTGGGAAACAATGTTAAAAGAAATGAGGTCTGGAAAAGAATGTTGGAAGAATGTTTAGATGGAACTCACACATCCTTAGGCAGGAACTTAAGAGTGCATGCGAAGAACTACTCTGATGAAATTTAGTGCAAGGTGGATCCGCTACTAGGGCCTGACCCCACAAACTGTAGTAACAGCCATCAAAAATATGACTTCAGATGACAGGAATCTAGTGGCTCAAAAAATGCCATCCTTATCCAGCTGATGAAAGCTCCCGAGGTCCCATGACAGGTGGAGGTTTGATGGGGGGGGGGGGGGGGGGGGGGGGGGGGGGGTGTCTGTCAACAGCAAGCCTCATGAAACGAACTAGAGACTGTCCAGAGATGGGTTTACCTTCTACATGGTGATAAGAACTAATTGCACCAAGGTGAACCCTTACAGAGTTGGTCTTAAAGCCAGAAAGATGTAGAAGCTATTCAAACAGTGTGTGCATAAGGCAAGAAATAGAATTTAGGGCCCTGCCCTCACAGATGGCAAAAAAAAACCCATTTGAAAGAGTTAACAGCTCTTAGTGGAACCTTTCCTGGAAGCAAGCAAAACCTTGGAGATGCCCTCAGGAAGATTTAAGGAAGCAAATTCTACGCTCTCAACATCCAGGCTGCGAGGGCCAGGGACTAGAGGCCGAGATGCACAAGAGGTCCTTCGTTTTCCATGATGAGTTGGAAAGCACCAATCTCCAAGGTTCTTTGGAGGATAATTCCAAGAGAGATCCAGATCTGCCTGGGCCAATAAGGAGCTATCAGACTCATGGCTCCTTGGTCTTGCCTGAGTTTCAGCAAAGTCTTCCCCATGAGAGGGATTGGAGGATACGCATACAGAAGACCATTCCCCCAATGGAGAAGAATGGCATCTGAAGCTGTGTGTGCCCTGAACCTGAGAGTACTGAGGGACTTTGTGGTTGAACGGCGTGGCAGAAAGATCCACCAAGGGGATGCCCCACTCTCAGAAGACCTTGGGGGTAACACTCGAATTGAGTGACCACTTGTGAAGTTGCATGGCCCTGCTCGTCGGCCAGGGTGTAGATTTGCCACCAGGTATGTGGTTTGTACAACTATCCTATTCTGAACAGTCCAGCATTCAGAGGTGGCGCTGGCAGCCGCGCAGGCACAAGAAAGCGAATGATACATACCTGTAGCAGGTGTTCTCCGAGGACAGCAGGCTGATTGTTCTCACGACTGGGTTGACGTCCACGGCAGCCCCCACCAACCGGAACAAAAACTTTGCGGGCGGTCCCGCACGCAGGGCATGCCCACCGCGCATGCGCGGCCGTCTTCCCGCCCGTGCGCGACCGTTCCCGCTCAGTTGAATGACAAGCAAATGATCAAAAAACGCAACTCCAAAGGGGAGGAGGGAGGGTAGGTGAGAACAATCAGCCTGCTGTCCTCGGAGAACACCTGCAACAGGTATGTATCATTCGCTTTCTCCGAGGACAAGCAGGCTGCTTGTTCTCACGACTGGGGTATCCCTAGCTCTCAGGCTCACTCAAAACAAGAACCCAGGTCAATGGAACCTCGCAACGGCGAGGGTATAACAGAAATTGACCTACGAAGAACAACTAACCGAGAGTGCAGCCTGACCAGAATAAATTCGGGTCCTGGAGGGTGGAGTTGGATTTAAACCCCAAACAGATTCTGCAGCACCGACTGCCCGAACCGACTGTCGTGTCGGGTATCCTGCTGGAGGCAGTAATGTGATGTGAATGTGTGGACAGATGACCACGTCGCAGCCTTGCAAATCTCTTCAATAGTGGCTGACTTCAAGTGGGCCACCGACGCTGCCATGGCTCTGACACTATGAGCCGTGACATGACCCTCAAGAGTCAGCCCAGCCTGGGCATAAGTGAAGGAAATGCAATCTGCTAGCCAATTGGAGATGGTGCGTTTCCCGAGAGCGACCCCTTTCCTATTGGGGTCGAAAGAAACAAATTGGGCGAACTGTCTGTGGGGCTGTGTCCGCTCCAAGTAGAAGGCCAATGCTCTTTTGCAGTCCAATGTGTGCAACTGACGTTCAGCAGGGCAGGTATGCAGTCTGGGAAAGAATGTTGGCAAGACAATGGACTGGTTAAGATGGAACTCCGACACCACCTTTGGCAGGAACTTAGGGTGAGTGCGGAGGACTACTCTGTTGTGATGAAATTTAGTATACGGAGCGTGAGCTACTAGGGCTTGAAGCTCACTGACCCTACGAGCTGAAGTAACTGCCACCAAGAAAATGACCTTCCAGGTCAAGTACTTCAGATGGCATGAATTCAGTGGCTCAAAAGGAGGTTTCATCAGCTGGGTGAGGACAACGTTGAGATCCCATGACACTGTAGGAGGCTTGACAGGGGGCTTTGACAGAAGCAAGCCTCTCATAAATCGAACGACTAAAGGCTCTCCAGAGATGGCTTTACCCTCTACACGAAGATGGTAAGCACTAATCGCACTAAGATGATTCCTTACTGAGTTGGTCTTGAGGCCAGACTCCGATAAGTGCAGAAGGTATTCAAGCAGGTTCTGCGCAGGGCAAGAACAAGGTTCTAGGGCCTTGCTCTCACACCAAACGACAAACCTCCTCCACTTGAAAAAGTAACTCTTTAGTGGAATCCTTCCTAGAGGCAAGCAAGACACGGGAGACACCCTCAAACAGACCCAACGAAGCGAAGTCTACGCCCTCAACATCCAGGCTGTGAGAGCCAGAGACTGAAGGTTGGGGTGAAGCGCTCCGTCGTTCTGCGAAATGAGAGTCGGAAAACACTCCAATCTCCACAGTTCTTCGGAGGACAACTCCAGAAGAAGAGGGAACCAGATCTGACGGGGCCAAAAAGGCGCTATCAGAATCATGGTGCCATGGTCTTGCTTGAGCTTCAGCAAGGTCTTCCCCACCAAAGGTATGGGAGAATAAGCGTACAGGAGGCCGGTCCCCCAATGGAGGAGAAAGGCAGACGCTAGCCTGCCGTGTGCCTGGAGTCTGGAACAGAACAGAGGCAGCTTGTGGTTGGACTGAGAGGCGAAAAGGTCCACCGAGGGGGTGCCCCACTATCGGAAGATCTTGCGTACCACTCTGGAATGGAGCGACCACTCGTGCGGTTGCATGACTCTGCTCAGTCTGTCGGCCAGACTGTTGTTTACGCCTGCCAGGTATGTGGCTTGGAGGAGCATGCCGAACTGGCAAGCCCAATGCCACAACCCGACGGCTTCCTGACACAGGGGGCGAGATCTGGTGCCCCCCTGCTTGTTGATGTAATACATTGCAACCTGATTGTCTGTCCGAATTTGGATAATTTCACAGGACAGCCAATCTCTGAAAGCCTTCAGTGCGTTCCAGACCGCTCGGAGCTCCAGGAGGTTGATCTGAAGATCCTTTTCCTGGAGGGACCACAGTCCCTGGGTGTGAAGCCCATCGACATGAGCTCCCCACCCCAGGCGAGATGCATCCGTCGTTAGCACTTTCGTGGGCTGTGGAATTTGGAATGGATGTCCCAGGGTCAAATTGGGCCGAATGGTCCACCAGTGCAGTGAAGTGCGGCAACTGGTGGAGAGGCGGATGACATCTTCTAGATTCCCGGTGGCTTGAAACCACTGGGAAGCTAGGGTCCATTGAGCAGATCTCATGTGAAGACGAGCCATGGGAGTCATGAACTGTGGAGGCCATATGACCCAGAAGTCTCAACATCTGCCGAGCTGTGATCTGCTGAGACGCTCTGGTCTGGGAAGCCAGGGACAGGAGATTGTTGGCCCTCGCTTCGGGAAGGAAGGCCTGAGCCGTCTGAGTATTCAGCAGAGCTCCTAAGAATTCCAGAGACTGGGCTGGCTGGAGATGGGACTTTGGGTAATTTATCACAAACCCCAGCAGCTCCAGGAGGTGAATAGTGCACTGCATGGACCGGAGAGCTCCTGCCTCCGAGGTGTTCTTGACCAGCCAATCTTCGAGATATGGGAACACATGCACTCCCAGCTTGCGTAGATACGCCGCAACCACCACGAGGCACTTGGTGAACACCCGTGGGGTAGAGGCGAGCCCAAAGGGCAGCACACAATACTGAAAGTGCCGTGTGCCCAGACGGAATCTGAGATACTGTCTGTGAGCTGGCAGTATCGGGATGTGAGTGTATGCATCCTTTAAATCCAGGGAACATAGCCAATCGTTTTTCTGAATCATTGGCAGAAGGGTGCCCAAGGAAAGCATCCTGAACTTTTTTGACCAGGAATTTGTTCAGGCCTCTCAGGTCTAGGATGGGTCGCATCCCCCCTGTTTTCTTTTCCACAAGGAAGTACCTGGAATAGAATCCCTGCCCTTCCTGCCCGGGTGGCACGGGCTCGACTGCATTGGCACTGAGAAGGGCGGAGAGTTCCTCTGCAAGTACTCACTTGTGCTGGGAGCTGAAGGACTGAGCTCCCGGATGACAATTTGGTGGAGGGGAGGCAAAATTCAGGGCGTATCTGCACCGCACTATTTGGAGAACCCACTGGTCGGAGGTTATAAGAGGCCACCTTTGGTGAAAAAAAGTTTAACCTCCCTCCGACTGGCAGATCGTCCGGTACGGACACTTTGATGGCGGCTATGTTCCCATGGATCCAGTCAAAAGCCCGTCCCCGGCTTTTGCTGTGGAGGCGCAGGGGGCTGCTTAGGCGCACGCTGTTGACGGGAACGAGCGCGCTGGGACTGTCCCTGTGCCTGATGAGGCCTTCGGGCCGGCTGGGTGTACCTACGCTTGTTATAGGCGTAGGGCACAGCCTGCCTGGCCCGGGAAAAACGTCCACCTGCTGAGGTGGATGCTGAAGGCGCCCAGTGGGAGAGCTTGTCGAGGGCGGTTTCCCGCTGATGTAGTTGGTCCACCAACTGCTCAACCTTCTCACCAAAAATATTATCCCCCCGGCAAGGGACGTCGGCCAGTCTCTGCTGGGTGCGGTTGTCCAGGTCAGAGGCACGCAGCCATGAGAGCCTGCGCATCACTATACCTTGGGCCACAGCACGAGATGCCATGTCACAAGTGTCATATATACCCCTGGACAGGAACTTTCTGCATGCCTTCAGCTGCCTGACCACCTCCTGAAAGGGCCTGGACTGCTCTGGGGGGAGCTTGTCGACCAGGTCCACCAGTTGCTTCACATTATTCCGCATGTGGATGCTCGTGTAGAGCTGGTAAGACTGGATGCGGGTCACGAGCATGGAAGATTGGTAGGCCTTCCTCCCAAACGAGTCCAGAGTGCGAGACTCCCGCCCCGGGGGCGCCGAGGCGGTATCCCTCGAACTCCGTGCCCTCTTGAGAGGGGAGTCCACGACCGCCGAGTCATGAGGCAATTGGGGCCGCATTAACTCTGGGTCCGAGTGGATCCTGTATTGGGTCTCCGCTTTCTTGGGGATGGTGGGGTTAGATAACGGTCTCAACCAGTTCCGAAGCACTGTCTCCTTGAGGACATTGTGCAACGGTACCGTGGAGGACTCTCTAGGTGGTGATGGATAGTCGAGGACCTCGAGCATCTCAGCCCTCGGCTCATCCACAGAGACCACGGGGAAGGAAATGCAAATAGACATATCCCTAACGAAGGAGGCAAAGGAGAGGCTCTCAGGTGGCGAGAGCTTTCTCTCAGGTGAAGGAGTAGGGTCGGAGGGAAGGCCCACAGACTCCTCTGAGGAGAAATATCTGGGGTCCTCCTCCTCCCCCCCACGAGACCTCTGCCTCGGTGTCGAACATGAGCTCCTGCAGCTCAGTCCTCAACCGGGCCCGGCTCGACGTCGAGGCACCGAGACCTCGGTGGCATCGAGTGGTGGACTCCCGCGCCAGCGGGGATGAAGCTCCCTCCATCGACAGGGATTCCACCTGCGTGGCGGTCGAGACCGGCGCCGCAAGCGGCGTCGAAGGCCTCGGCACCGGGCTAGAGCCCGCCGGCGCATCAGCCCTTCCAGGATCCCCGGAAGGATGGCTCGGAGGCACTCGTCCAGGCCCGCTGTCGGGAAAGACGAAGGGGCCGGTAGGGGTGTCGGTGCCGGAAGCTGCACCGAAGTGCTGACATCCTGACATGCTGATACCTCTACGACAGAGGGGGACCTCTCCTCTCGACGCTGCCGCTTCCTCGGCGTAGACTCATCCCTGGCGCCGGGAGCTGGATGCGTCGTGGGCGACCGATGGTGCTTCTTCGCCTTTTTACGGTGCCCGTCATCGGCGCTCGGTGGGACAGAAGAGGAGGTGGATCCCCCTCGGCCTCGAGGAATCTGGTCCGACAGGGTTCGGTCCCGAGGGTCCTGGGTAGAGGGAGTGACCGGGGCCGATTGCCCACGCGGCCTCTCACCCCTGCCGTCTCCGGAGAGCCGGTGGGCCGACGGGACCTGTGCTCCTGGGGTCGATGCCGTCGGTGCCGATTTCGTGGACATCGATACTGGTACCGAAGATCCGGCCGTCGATACCGATGCCGTTGAAGTCGACGTCGAGGGGCCGGCGCAAGTTCCAAAAAAACGGTCCCGAAGAACTTGCCTCGCTACTTGTGTCCGTTTCCGGAGACCGAGACACAAAGTGCACGTCTTGGTATCGTGCTCCGGCCCGAGGCACCAAGCGTGGGTGTCGGTCTGCGAGATATGCCGGCCGCACCGACCACACTTTTTAAATCCACTCGGGACCTTCGAGAACATCGACGGAAAAATCGCGTCGGCGAAGTCAAAGTCGTCGATGGTGGCGGTAAAAATCACACCTCGAAAATAAATCGACCGCGCGGCCACAAGGCCGCAACGAGACGCCCCGCTAAAAGACGAGGGAAAAACAAAGTTCAGCGTTTTATTTATTTATTTTTTTACACAAATGAAAAAAAAAGAGAAAAACTGAGAACACGAAGAGAAAATGTTCGCGGCGAAAGCGCGATCCGGTTTCCGGGGCTGACAGAGACGAACGCGGCTCTCTCCAGCGCGGAAAAGAAAAGACTGAGCGGGAACGGTCGCGCACGGGCGGGAAGGCGGCCGCGCATGCGCGGTGGGCGTGCCCTGCGTGCGGGACCACCCGCGAAGTTTTCTTCCAGTTGGTGGGGGCTGCCGTGGACGTCAACCCAGTCGTGAGAACAAGCAGCCTGCTTGTCCTCAGAGAATACAAATCCCAGGCCAAGCAGTTGCTTCTCATGTCTCTCTCAATAGCAGACAACTTTAGCTCCAGGAATTTGTCCAAACCTTAAACCCAGATACGCAAACCACTATTACCACATCCTCCGGTGAACAGTTCCAGAGCTTAACTATTCGTTCAGTGAAAAAAAATATCTGTTTTAAAAGTATTTCCACGTAGCTGAGTGTCCCCCTAGTCTTTGTACTTTTGGAACTTGTTCTACACCACTCAGGATTTTGTAGACCTCAATCTTCTCCCCTCATCCGTCTTTTCCAAGCTGAAGAGCCCTAACCTCTAGTTCCACCCCTTTATCATTTTGGTCACTCTTCTTTGAACCTTTTCTAATTCCGCTATATCTTATTTGAGATACTGCAACCAGAACTGAATATAATACTCAAGGTGCGGACACACCATGGAGCAATACAAAGGCATAGTATTTTCGGTCTTATTCACAATCCCTTTCCTAATAATTCCTAGCATCCTGTTTGCTTTATTGGCCGTCGCCACAAAATGAGTAGAAGATTTCAGCGCATTAGCTAGATCTTAGCGCTGACCCCCAAGGTGTACCCTAGCATCAGGTAACTGATTTGAGATTTGAATTCTTTCCAATGTGCATCACCTTGCATTTGTCCACATTAAATTTCATCTGCCATTTGGATGCTCAGTCTTCCAGTTTTGTAAGGTCTTTCTGCAATATTTCAGTCCGCACATGTTTTAACAACCCTGAATAGTTTTGTATCTGCAGATTTGACCACCTCACTCATTGTTCCGATTTCCATATAAATTTATAAATATGTTAAATAGTACCGGTCCCAGTACAGATCCATGCAGCACGCCATTGTTCACCCTCCTCCACTGAGAACTTTATCAAAAGCTTTCTGAAAATCTAGATACACTACATCAACTGGCTCACCTTTATCCACATATTTATTCACACCTTCAAAGAAATGAAGCAAACTGGCGAGGCAAGACTTTCCTTGGCTGAGCCCATGCAAACAATGTCCCATTAAACCATGTTTGTCTAAGTGTTCTATAATTTTCTTCTTTATAATAGTTTCCGCTATTTTACCCGGCACTGACATCAGGTTTACCAGTCCATAATTTACCAATCACCCCTAGAAATTTTAAAAATCGGCGTTACATTGGCCACCCTCCAATCTTCAGGTACTACAGAAAATTTTTAACTACAGGTTACATATAACAGCAGATCAGCAACTTCATGCTTGAGTCCTCCGAGTACCCTTGGATGTATGCCATCCGATCCAGGTGATTTACTACTCAATTTGTCAATTTGGCTCAGTACATCTTCCAGGTTTACCGAGATTCTTTCAATTCCTCCACATCGTCACCCTAGAAAACCATTTCCAGTACAGGCAGAGCTTACACCTTCTTCTGTAAAGACAGAAGCAAAGAATTCATTCGGTTTCTCCACTATGACCTTGTCCTCCCCAAGCGTCCCTTGTGCTCCTTCGTGATCTAACGGTCCCATGGATTCGCTCGCAGGCTGCTTCTGATGTACCTGAAAACGTTGTTACTGTGAGTTTTAGCCTCTGCGGCAAGTTTCTCTTCACTTTTAGCCATTTTTATTAATGCTTTGCATCTGACTTGCCAATGCTTATATTGCTTCTTATTTTCTTCGTTTCGGACCTTTTTCCATTCTTTGAAGGACAATCTTTTGGCTGTAATGGCCTCTTCCTTCACCTTTTAACCAAGCTGGCTGACATTTTCTCTTCTTTCCACCTTTGCAAGTGTGCATAATGCATCTGGACTGGGCTTCCAAGATGGTATTTTTGAATAACATCCATGCCTGATTTAGTGTCAACCTTTGCAGCTGATCCTTTTAGTTTAACCATTTTCCTCAATTTATTATATAGTCACCCTTTCAAAAATTAAATGCCGCTAGAGTAGATTTCTTTTGCGGGTTCATCCCAGATAGTAGCTCAAACTTGATCATGTTATGATCATCGTTTCCCAGGGGACCTAACACCGCCACTTCTCGCACTATGCCCTGCATGCCATACTGGAGCAATCAGTCCCTAAAGCCAGGAACTCTAAGCTAGAAGGCTAAGAATTGGTTATGGTGTAGGGCCTTTTGTAGGGACTGTGCAAGTGAGCTGTGCACTTGGGAACCTAAGACAGGAGCCCACTTGAGGTACAGTTAATCTGTAATCAGAAGACCCATTCATTAAACTACTGTGGTGATGAAGCCCTTTAATCCTCAGAGATTGGCAAAGTATGGAAGGAATTTTGAGCACAAAGTAGGCCTATGTCACCACAAGACCTAGAGACTATTCCAAACCCGAGGCAGAGGACATTGGGTGATATTTTGCCTTCACTACCCAGGTTCAGGATTGCAAGTGCTGCCCAGAACGCCAAAAGGTGTCCCAGTGGATTCCTGAGAGAAGTCCCCTCATTCCTCTACCTCTAGTGGAACGGCGTATGAATCAGGTGGCAGTGGACATAGACTCTTAGATCACAGTACTGCTGGTCATCAGTATATACTGGTGATGGTGGATTAAGCAACAAGTTATACCTGGGCTATTCCATTCTCAAGCCCTCAGTGATAGCCAGAGAGTTACTAGCTATATTCTGACAGGTGGGTTTCCCAAAGGAGCTGCTAACAGATAGGGAGACCAATTTTATGTCCACTATAAAGTGTGGCAGATAATCGTTATTAAACACATGAAGACTGGCCTCTCGGATAGATGGGCTGGGAGAGCAGATTAACCAAACCTTAATTTGTATGATAGTGTTGTAAGAACATGAAAGATTGGAATACAGTAATTCCTTATATGCTACTGGCATTCAGGGAGGTACCTTAGGCCTCTCTGGGGTTTTCACCCTTTGAACTTGTTTGGTCGACAACCCCAAAATTTGTTAGAGGTGGTACAAGAAGCCTGAGCGGAGAAGGTAAAATTATGTTTACCTGATAATTTTCTTTCCATTAGTCCAGACAGATCAATCCAGAGACTGGTGGGTTATGTCCCTCTGCCAGCAGGTGGAGATAGGAGAACTTCAGAGGATCCCTATATGTGGTCATGTGTAGCCACCCAAACCTCAGTATTGTCGATACCAAAGCCAGTGGACATTCAACTCCCAAGTATAGAGTTACTCTCCTGTCTTTAGACAATTTCAACATACCCTGCTACCACAAAATGCAGGAAGAACTCATGCAGCTCACTGTAATAAGGATTCGCTCCAAGTCTGACGAACAACCTCAAATGAACTTGAATAACTGCAAACTTGAAACCTATTCTTAAACAAACAAGATAAGCAGAAAATTCCAGGGCAGGACTCTGGATTGATCTGTCGGGACTAATGGAAAGAAAATGATCAGGTAAGAAAATTTTACCTTCCATAGCATCCCACAGATCAATCCAGAGACTGGTGAGATGTACCCAAGCAGTTTCTAATTAAGGTGGGACCCAGAGATCCCAGTTTGCAGAACCGAAGCCCCAAATGCAGCGTCAGCCCTAGCCGCCACATCCAAATGATAGTGCTTTACAGAGGAATGCACTGACGACCAAGTCGCTGACCTACAAATCTCCTCCAAGGATACCAACCTCGATTCCACTATAAAAGTCGCTTGCGCTCTAGTGGAATGTGCTCGCCGCTGCGCCGATGGCTCCTTCCCCGAAGCGATATATGCTGAAGCAATAGCCTCCTTCACCCAACGTGCTACTGTAGACTTAGAAGCTTGCTGTCCCTTTTTCTGACCCGCAAAAAGCACAGATCTGAACAGAAGTCATTTGTCACCTCTATATATATCTGATAATTCGCTTCACATCCAGACACCTGAGTGCGCGAAACTCAGAAGGATGATCTCTCCAAAAAGACGGAAGACAAAGTTGCTGATTCAAATGAAATCACGAGACAATCTTGGGCAAAAAGGACGGAACCATCCGCAGCATGACTCCAGCTTTCGTAAAACGCAGAAATGGATCCCTACAGGATAATGCCTGAATCTTGGAAACTCTCCTCGCTGAAGAAATTGCAACCAAGAACACCACCTTCAATGTCAAATCCTTGACTGACAAGAGAGACAGAGGCTCAAAGGGGTTGCAAAGCCCACAGCACTAAATTCAGATTCCAAGTAGGAACCACTGAGCTCTGCGGCGGACGCAGATGATTAACTCCCCGTAAAAAACGAACGATATCTGGGTGAGAGGCAAGAGACGATCCATGCAACCGTACCCTGAAACACGCCAAAGCTGCCACCTGAACCTTGAGTTCAGGGACAGCCCTTTCGAGCCCCTCCTGCAAAAAAGTCAGGATAAAGGCTACCAACACCGAAAAAGGAGATATTGCCGCTGCCGAACACCAAGACTCAAAAATCCGCCACACTCGCGTGTATGCCGTCGAGGTGGATCGTTTCCTCACTCGCAGCATAGTGGCAAAACATCTAAAATGGCAGTGTTTCCCGCCAAAACCTACACCGGCTCAGAAATGCCGAAATCGCCCCCCCCGTCGGCGAAGCGGCCGAAATACTAGCATCTGTATGCTGCTTGCCCCGATGCCCCAACGCTGACAAACCAAGCACCGCTGAAGTTTTTCCGACATCACGATGAACAGCTGATTCCCAAAACAAAAGGAGAAATTAGATCTTACCTGCTAATTTGCTTTCCTTTAGTACCTCCGTACCGGACCAGGATTGAACTGTTGGGTTGTGCCCGCCTACCAGCAGGTGGAGACTGAGAAAAACTCTGACTCTAGAGAGCCAATAGGAGCCCTGGCCATGTGACCTTAGCCTCGGTATTTGAATAACAAAGCAGGAAAGAAAGAAAGAACTTCTGTGCTGTATGGAATCCTAGCAGCCACAAATTCCTCGGCAAAACCGAGTACTAGAGCTCACCAGCAACTCTCACCAGAGAAGTGGTATGGCCCATTTGTATTAGAGCTCACCAGCAACTCTCACCAGAGAAGTGGCATGAATCACTTAAGGTTTCATATATATTCCATCAACTGAGCTCACCAGCAACTCTCACCAGAGAAGTGGCATGAATCACTTAAGGCTTTATATATATTCCAGCACCTGAGCTCACCAGCAACTCTCACCAGAGAAGTGGTATAACATATTCAAGGCTTTATATATATTCCAGCACCTGAGCTCACCAGCAACTCTCACCAGAGAAGTGGTATGACCCATTAAGGCTTTATATATATTCCAGCACCTGAGCTCACCAGCAACTCTCACCAGAGAAGTGGTATGACCCATTAAGGCTTTATATATATTCCAGCACCTGAGCTCACCAGCAACTCTCACCAGAGAAGTGGTATGACCCATTAAGGCTTTATATATATTCCAGCACCTGAGCTCACCAGCAACTCTCACCAGAGAAGTGGTATGACATATTTAAGGTTTTATATATATTCCAGCAACCGAGCTCACCAGCAACCACCAGAGAAGTGGTATGGACCACGCAAAGTCTTTTTTTTTTTTTTTTTAAACATTCCACTTCCAAACTTAAAAGAATCTAAAGAGTTGATAGAACATGGGAGGGGCCTGGTCCGGTCCGGAGGGACTAAAGGAAAGCAAATTAGCAGGTAAGATCTAATTTCTCCTTCCTTAGCGTCCCTCCGGACCGGACCAGGATTGAACTGTTGGGAAGTACCAAAGCAGTAATCTTACGGGAGGGACAGACATTGAGAATGCGGTAGAGTCCCTGAAAACACCCAAACTAGGATGAATACAAAGCCAAAAGCTTGACGATCCAAGAACCGCCAATAAACTAAATAGAATGACTACAAAGCAAAAACGCTGAAAAGTCCAAGCGATGCTGAACATTGTCCCCTACCGCACTATCAGTGCAGCGCAAAGGACAGAGAGACTCGAGAGAAAAAAAAAAAACGACTGAAAGAAAGATGGCAAAGGTAGAAGCAGAGCCGCCTGGAAACAAAAAACTGCAATGAATCTACCTCAGCTGAGAAAGAGGAAACCGAGATCCTGAAGTACAATACTCCAGATATCGTAGACTATTGCTGACCTAGCAACAGATTGGAAGTATGTAAAGCCTGTCAGTGAGAAAGTACCTGATCACTAGAAGCTAAATAGGTAAAAACAAGAATGCAGTTAAATACTATGCAGAAGAAGAAGGTACCTAAATCCCTGCTGCAAACTAGACTGAAGGTCCAAATAAACTGACAGCCGCTGCAGTTACCCAACATGAAGAAAACATATCTCAGAGCGCAATTCAAATGAGAGAGAAAGAATCATCTGTAGCTGTTGCCTCTGCAAGCAGATCACCTGAGACTCTTGTCGTAGACCCCAATTAGTGAAAACGGGAATAAATCAACAGTAGACACTTGTACCTTTCATCTGTTAGATACATATAGAAGTCCATAAAACACTACACAGTTCCAGGAATAACATGTATAGAATGTTTGTACGTTTAGGAATCTAGCCAGGTGCTCATGGTCTGGATTGGCCGTGGACCGAAAGGTGGGCTCGATAGGCCCTTTGAGCTTTTCCCAGTGTGGAATTAAATATGTACTTATGTAGTAGAACTATAAATATACATATATATTTGCACAGATGCAGCCATCAAAAAACTGCTCACTGTGTATATGCTCCCGGCATACTTGCAGGAAGAATGCTCAATCTCAACCACCAGACCCAAGTGCTGCACTAGTGAGAATACAGAGGCCAACTGAGCGGAGGGAATTCCATCCGAGATAAATATCTGGATACGAGAGGGCATCTATCCCTGCCACTGACAAGTCTTTTTAGCAAGAGAGTAAGCGAGGCACATGGAAGGTCAGAGTGAAAAGAAATAGTTCTAGAACTGGGACCTCCCCTTAAGGTACTATCCACTGAGAACTCCCAGAAGTTTTTTTTTTTTTTTTTTTTCAATGGTCACGAAATTGACGGAGTGAAAATCTGCCAAAAAAGACTACCGAGACTCCAAAGAGAATGAAGAAAAAATTCCTTCTTGGGAGCTAGAAAGTAAAATTTTACTCTGCAAAATAGAGCAAGGTAATGGCCGAAGGCCCAAGAACATCCAGAGAAAACAGAAAGTGGGACGCTTGTAGAGAAGACAAAAAACAGTCTGCGCCAACTTGAGTAAACAAAGAGAGAAAAAAAGAGAGACATGCTACGAAATCTAATGAGATCACACGAGAGCTCAAAAGAGAGATCAAATGAGAGACCTGGCTACATGCACCCCGTAACCTACAGTGTGCCCAAAATGCACCACCCGTTGCTTGACCTGACAACTCTGCCAATAAGACTGTCTGTAATGAACCAGACATCTAGGAAAGTATGAAACGAGGAGACGTTTCATGAGCGCCACTGCTACTACGACCATAACTTAAGAAAAAAGTGCGCGGAGCCGACGAGAGACCGAAGAGCAGGGCAAGAAAACTGGTAATGAGGACCTTCTCATCATCCTCGTATCGTGGACATTACTCCTCCTATACTGAGATGTACTAAAATGTACCGACCCACACCCATAAGAAATGAATGTGGTACTTGCAACCTGGATTGACCACAACTGAGGACAGGATGCTGGGCTTAATGGACTCTTAGACTTTCCCCGTATGACAATACTCATATACTAATAGCAAAAATGCACAGGAAGTGAAAGAATCCCCTTCCAATTGAAAGGAAGGTCTGGAGTGAGGACGTATAGAATGAAAATGAAAGGATCACCATATGTTGAGCGTGGACTGAGACACACTGGCCTTTAATTTTACCGGATCTCCCCAAACCTCGTATCATGTCATGCCTCCTTCCTCACTGAGATGTACAGAGATGAACAGACGCACACTCACAAGATATGAATGTGGTATTTGCAATCTGGATTGACCCCATCTGAAAACAGGATGGGGAATCTTGGCCTTTCCCATTATGGCAACACTTATGCCCTTATGGCAAAAAATGCACAGAAAATGAGTGAATCTCCTTCCAAGAGAAAAAAACTCTGGCGAGAGGAAGAATAAAATGAAAATGAAAAGGAATAGACTTGGAAAATACCTATTACGGAAAAGGTGGTGAATTTGTGCCACAGGAGACAAGACTGTACCTGATATCAAGAAAGCTTGAAACAAGACCCTAAAATCTGTAAGGAAGAGAAAGGGATAGCAGATGTTATGGATGGTCATACTGGACAAAACCAGAATGTTTACCATGTGCCCAGGCTGAATAGAGGAAACAAAAATACAAGTAGATGGCGTGATGACCTCCCACTATCCTTAAGTGGGAGAAAATGCAAATTGACCGGATAACTTTACTCCCTAAGTGGACATATATCTTGTAAGTCCTAGAAGAAAACTAAGATAAACACATGAGAAACTCCAAGACAGCTGGAAAGTAGAGAAGACGTGAATAAAACATGCCTTCTAAAGCAGCTGAGAAAACTGGGTGCTCGGTAGACAGGACTGAGTCTCCTAGAATATGAGAACCATTTGAACCATGTAGCCTATGCAGCTGTCATCTGCTATGCCAAAGAGAACGCATAGCCATGAAAGAAAATTGCTGAAAGGAAGTAAGACCTTATGTCCAGAATTGCAAAGTACGCAACAATTGAGTATCAGACAATGTATTTCATTGCACATGGCATCTGAACCATATAGCCTACGCTCTAGAGAACGTTTGTTAAGATCTTAAAACACTGTATAAGAGCATAGCCATGGAGGAAAATTTCCTGAAAGGAATTAAGATCTTATACCCAGCATTGTAAAGTACCAAACAATAGACTATCCAGCAATGTAGTTCTATCCACATGGCACCTGAACCAGATAGCCTATGCCATAGAAAATGTTTGTTAAGTTGTTAAAAACACTGTATAACATCATAGCCATGAAGGGAAATGCTTAAAAGGAACTACGATATTATGGCCAGATTTGTAAAGTACTAATCAATTGACTATTAGACAATGTAGTCCTATTCACCAGGAAATGAGAAAGACAGAGTGACGTACACTGGACCCCCATAAAAACTGCGCTAGACAATAGCGAAGACCTTTCCTCCAAACATCACACACAAGGGAAAGGAATAGGAAAATGGTTATTTTGGAGCTGAGATACAATTTAATTCGCCCAATTGTCAAAAACAGAGAATTCCCGACTGAGCTGCACTTTGAATCGGAGTCTTGCCAAGAACAAAGAAATCGCCAATTGAGCTGCACTTTAATTCACAACATTGCTAGCAACCAAAAAGTCCCCGACGGAGAAAAAACAGAGGGAAAAACAAAATGAGCGCCATTCGCATCGTAGCATTTCTTTTTTTTTTTTTTTTTTAAATAGCTTGAAAAATACATGTAAAAATTAATTGCGGGGCAAATATACTACCAATTGCCCCAACTACCGGAGAAACAATATCTCCTTTCCATTGCACAAACAGCCAAACACAGTAAAAGCAGAAAAACGCTACCGCGTCAATGGAAATTGCAGCTGCAAGCAAAACAATGGCGGCCAAGCGCGCCAAAATGAGAAGAATAAAGTTCGAGGGAGAAACCCACTGACCGGACCGACGACGAAGCAGGAAATCCGTGCCGCCGAAAAACAGATAGCCTCCGATGCCGCACAAAACATGGTTTAGCCTCTGGCCCGAACAGGAACCGTCAATACAGGTCTCAAGCTATACAGACCCGTCCAAGAGCGAGCACGCGCTTAACAGTTCGCGCCTCTTTTTTTTTTTTTACAACTACCGCCGCTAACAACGCCGGATAGCAGAGGAAAAATAATGAAGATAAAAAAAAACGCCGATTAAAGTCACAGACGCTGACTTATCACTTTTTTTTTTTTTTTTTTTTTTTTATAAATAGCTCCGCCAGAAAAGAAAATAAAGACTCTTCAAACAGAATAAGACAGAAGAGCTACCTGCTCGTTATAAGCCTGGGGAAAGCAAAAACTACTTCCTTTAAATTCCTTTCAATTGAATTCTTTTAATTTTCTTTTACTTGATTATTTAAAAACAGCTGCCTATTAAAAGTGGCTGCCTCTCCCTAAGACGGTACACCTTTCCAGAGAAAGGGACGGCCCTTCCCTGCTAAGCCAGGGAGATGGGGAGGAAGGGGGGTGGACTCGAGACACCCGAGTTTAACACCCCAGAGGCTGTCAAAGAAAGAAAAGAAACCCTGTCAAGCCTCTAATTACGATTCCAGGCACAGAAGAAGTATTATAAATATATCTGTAATATCTTACCAAGAAAAAGAGAGAGAGAGACTAATGGGCTCACTTCCTACCTGCTGAGAGACTGAGAAAATACTGAGGCTAAGGTCACATGGCCAGGGCTCCTATTGGCTCTCTAGAGTCACAGTTTTTCTCAGTCTCCACCTGCTGGTAGGCGGGCACAACCCAACAGTTCAATCCTGGTCCGGTCCGGAGGGACGCTAAGGAAATGGCACTTTAACTAAACCGCAAAGAGCCGCCTGCTTAAGAAAACAAATACAAAACAGCTGTGTTGCAAGTAGCAAAAACCAACAGCCCGAATCGTAAGGTCTTGGGCTTTTTTTTTTTTTAATATAATGCAGCTGCCTCTCCCTTGCTCTCAAAAGCTCTTCCCACGAAGAGTTTGAGGAAAGTTTTGCTTAATTCTTTTTTCTTAATATAATGCTGAGCCAACATAGCCAAGGGAAAGGGGGGAGGGACTCGAGCCACCCAAGTATAACACCCCTGAGGCACAAAGAGACCCCCAGGGGCTTCAGCCTCTATAAAAGCAGGGTTTGTTTTTTTTTTAAATGCACAGAAACTAATAGAAGAAACTTTTATGAATAGAAAAATACAGAATAGAGAAAAGAATGAGACTGACGGGCTCACCACCTTCCACCTGCTGGAGACCGAGATTACTGGATCTTTCTCTAGCTGGCAAGGGCTCTTATTGGCTCTCTAGAGTCACAGTTTTTTTTCTCAGTCTCCACCTGCTGGAAGGCGTACACAACCCATCAGTCACATTCTGGGCCGGTCTGGAGGGACGCTAAGGAAATACCAAATTACAGACTGATAAGCCTTACGTCGGTGCAGAGAAAATAGTGAAAAACTATTATAAAGAATAAAATTATGGAACTGTAGGGGGGATTCCTTCTCTCTCACCTCTGCTGGTCTGAGGCCTGGTTAGGCCTGAACCATCTTTGCTGAACCAATATACAGTGGGGGAAATAAGTATTTGATCCCTTGCTGATTTTGTAAGTTTGCCCACTGACAAAGACATGAGCAGCCCATAATTGAAGGGTAGGTTATTGGTAACAGTGAGAGATAGCACATCACAAATTAAATCCGGAAAATCACATTGTGGAAAGTATATGAATTTATTTGCATTCTGCAGAGGGAAATAAGTATTTAATCCCTCTGGCAAACAAGACCTAATACTTGGTGGCAAAACCCTTGTTGGCAAGCACAGCGGTCAGACGTCTTCTGTAGTTGATGATGAGGTTTGCACACATGTCAGGAGGAATTTTGGTCCACTCCTCTTTGCAGATCATCTCTAAATCATTAAGAGTTCTGGGCTGTCGCTTGGCAACTCGCAGCTTCAGCTCCCTCCATAAGTTTTCAATGGGATTAAGGTCTGGTGACTGGCTAGGCCACTCCATGACCCTAATGTGCTTCTTCCTGAGCCACTCCTTTGTTGCCTTGGCTGTATGTTTTGGGTCATTGTCGTGCTGGAAGACCCAGCCACGACCCATTTTTAAGGCCCTGGCGGAGGGAAGGAGGTTGTCACTCAGAATTGTACGGTACATGGCCCCATCCATTCTCCCATTGATGCGGTGAAGTAGTCCTGTGCCCTTAGCAGAGAAACACCCCCAAAACATAACATTTCCACCTCCATGCTTGACAGTGGGGACGGTGTTCTTTGGGTCATAAGCAGCATTTCTCTTCCTCCAAACACGGCGAGTTGAGTTCATGCCAAAGAGCTCAATTTTTGTCTCATCTGACCACAGCACCTTCTCCCAATCACTCTCGGCATCATCCAGGTGTTCACTGGCAAACTTCAGACGGGCCGTCACATGTGCCTTCCGGAGCAGGGGGACCTTGCGGGCACTGCAGGATTGCAATCCGTTATGTCGTAATGTGTTACCAATGGTTTTCGTGGTGACAGTGGTCCCAGCTGCCTTGAGATCATTGACAAGTTCCCCCCTTGTAGTTGTAGGCTGATTTCTAACCTTCCTCATGATCAAGGATACCCCACGAGGTGAGATTTTGCGTGGAGCCCCAGATCTTTGTCGATTGACAGTCATTTTGTACTTCTTCCATTTTCTTACTATGGCACCAACAGTTGTCTCCTTCTCGCCCAGCGTCTTACTGATGGTTTTGTAGCCCATTCCAGCCTTGTGCAGGTGTATGATCTTGTCCCTGACATCCTTAGACAGCTCCTTGCTCTTGGCCATTTTGTAGAGGTTAGAGTCTGACTGATTCACTGAGTCTGTGGACAGGTGTCTTTCATACAGGTGACCATTGCCGACAGCTGTCTGTCATGCAGGTAACGAGTTGATTTGGAGCATCTACCTGGTCTGTAGGGGCCAGATCTCTTACTGGTTGGTGGGGGATCAAATACTTATTTCCCTCTGCAGAATGCAAATAAATTCATATACTTTCCACAATGTGATTTTCCGGATTTAATTTGTGATGTGCTATCTCTCACTGTTACCAATAACCTACCCTTCAATTATGGGCTGCTCATGTCTTTGTCAGTGGGCAAACTTACAAAATCAGCAAGGGATCAAATACTTATTTCCCCCACTGTAGATTCTAGATTCTGCAGCCTGAGGCCTGTATACATGAACCAGCTTTTCTGCAAAGAAAAATTGGCACAGCTGTGCTAGTAACTTCATTCAAGGACACGTTTACTTACACTAGCCTTCCAGTATAAACTGGAAAGGTGCAGAGGAGCAAGCTTTGCAGAGAGCCTCTGGTAACTGGACTACGTGGATCATTGACCCAGTATTGCTATTCTTGTTATTAAACCATAATCTACTGAATACCCAACCCCTCGGGCTAGTCTTGATCTTAAAGATGGTAAGTCAGGGGTAAACCATGAATGCTTTGAAACATTTCCGTTTCCTAAGAGATTAATAACATTTTTTTTTATCTTGGTAGAGTCTTGTCCCTTTGGTCATCAGTTCCAATTCAACAATTTATTTATTTATATTCCACTTTTCCCACCTCTTTGCAGGCTCAATGTGGCTTACAATATATCATGGACACTGGAAATAGAAAAGGATATACATTTGGTTTTACAGAAGGATTTGGGGTTACATGGTCATGAAGTACAATGGCATTACAGAAGACATTGACAGACATTAGGAATGCAAGATAGTGGTATTACAGAAGACATTAGAAATACAAGATCATGGTGTAGTAGAGACATTTTAAAACAATAGACGCATTACGTTTCTAGGTGTATTTGGAGATTTTACATATTTTATTCTGAGGTAATAGCATATTAAGTGGCTTGAAGCTTTACAGTTTCAGTTAATTAGCGAATTCTGTAGTGAAAAGCTTCTCAGGTGACATCAAGACGACTTTAAGCCTGGACAAATGTGCTAAGACAACCTTACAGGAAAGCATCTGATGACAAAACCTGAACAGGAAGGTGTATATAAATATCTAGGGGTAGAAGGAGTGATGAGCATAAAATACTGGAGAGAATATCAGTGAAGATCACAAGAGATTTAATTGGATATTTAAGTGATTTAGTATCACAAAATAAGCCATTAATGAGCTGGCAATTCCTGTACGCAGTTTCAGAATTTGAGACTGGCCTACTGATTTAAAATGCATGTATGAACATTACGCGTCTATGAAAGTAGTTTATAAGAATGTGTATACCAAGGCTAATGGGCCTCAAAGATTATACCTAGAGCATCAGATAACCAGCCAAATTTCACCCATTCCTACTTACATTCCATCTCATCCATACTCAGTGCTATTTACTTGCTCACAGCTCTGTTTCCTCACTACCCCAATAACCTCCTGTGGCTTTTTTTGATAGTATTCACTAAACCACCAATGAATGTTCCTAGCCTCAGTCTGGTGCTCCAGCTGCCCCTGGCCATTCCATGCCTCCTGCAGGAATCTGTGTCCCCATTCCTGTGCAGCTCTATTCTATACAGAGAAACTCTCTTCAGGAGATCTGCCTTTCAATCAGGCTTAAACATCCTTCCTTTGAGAAGCATATTAAATCCATTCTGTCTATATATCTATTGGTAAATAGTTCAAATATATTTAAATATTCAGAAATTAAGCTTCAATTGTCAGAGGACTTTTCCATAAGTCTCTATCACAGACTTATGGAAAACATTAAAGTTACTAAAAATGTTATAAAGTTTTAAGAGTTTAGTATGCTATACAATTAAAAAAAAAAAAAAAAAAAAAAAAGACTATACAAATTGGGGGTTATTCCACTGCCCTTTTGTTTTTTGAAGTGCAGGAAGTATTAAGAGGAAGTATCAAGAATATATATCTCCATTAAACTTGCCAAGCATTCCGACAAGCAGAATGAATGAAAATCCATCAGTATACAAAGCCCCTAACCCCCCCCCCCCCCCCCTCTCGGGCACATTACCTCCCTCGCCACCCGCAGGCGCCTAACGCAGTCCCGCCGCTGCTGCTTCTCCTGTGGAGCAGCAGCGGCCGGTACAAAAAGAAAAAAAGCCAAAAAAGATTAACCTGAAACGCGGCTCCGTAGACAGCCATCTGGCATTGGCTGTCGTCACTGCAGCCGCTCCTCCTCTCCCCTCCACGTCACTGCCCCTGCAGGAAGACCCCGGAGAAGCGGCTGCAGAGATGACAGCCAATGCCAGATGGCTATCTACGGAGCCATGTTTCAGGTTTAAAATCTTTTTTGGGGGCTTTTTCTTTTTGTACCGGCCGCTGCTGCGGGTGGCGAGGGGGTTGATGTGCCCGAGGGGGGGGTGGTCGCGGGTCCTGAGACCAGATGGGTGGCTGCAGGGGAGGGCTGGGGAGAGAGGAGGGACGCTGGACATGGGTGGCTGCAGGGGGGGCAGGGGGAGAGGAGAGTCGCTGAACATGGGTGGCTGCAGGGGGAGCAGGGGAGAGAGGAGGGCCGCTGCACATGCATGGCTGCAGGGGCAGAGGAGGGTTGGTGGGGAGGGGGTCCTGAGACCAGATGGGTGGCTGCGGGGGGGGGGGGGGGGGGATTACCTTGCTAGCGCCCGTTTCATTGCCTACCGAAACGGGCCTTTTATACTAGTACTAAATACTTCAAAGAGTTATATCAAATGAAAAAATAAATGGAAAAATAAGTGGCAAATGCATAAGTAACCATGTGAAAGGGAAAATTAGGGTCTTACCTTGATAGTTTTCTTTCCTTTAGTCACAGCAGATGAATCCATTAACTGATGGGTTGTATCCGCCTACCAGCAGGTGGAGATAGAGAACACTGAAAGCACATGGTGTTCCAGGACGCCCATCCCCTCTGCCTTCAGTATATGAAATTTCCAAAGCGGAGTGAATAAAAAAGGCAATATAACAAACTTCTCACAGAGAACTAACGCCCCAGAACCGGGGCAATAACCAAACAAAGGAGGGATGTTATCAACCTCCTGCAATAAAAACAGCATGTAGAAACTCTGACAGCTTGTCTTCAAGTACTCCTGATGAGGCACACTGTCTGTATGCAACATCTGTACAAAAACTAAAGTCAGTCATGGAGGGATCATGGATTCATCTGCTGTGACTAAAGGAAAGAAAATCATCAAGGTAAGAACCTAATTTTCCCTTCCTTGACAACAGCAGATGAATCCATTAACTGATGGGATGAACCAAAGCACTCCCTAAGTAGGGTGGGAACAGGCAACTCTGCGAGCAAGCACTTGCGCTCCAAAATGCGCATCCTGCCGCACTGCCACATCCAGCCTGTAATGCCGCACGAAAGAGCTGAGAAGCCCAGGTAGCCACATGACAGATCTCCTAAAGAGAAAGACCACCCTTTTCAGCCCACAAAGAGGACATTGCCCTCGTGCAGTGCGCTTTAAACACTTCAGGTGGCAACCGTCCTGAAAGCAGATAAGCCGAAAAAATTAGTTCCTTAAGCCATCGGGCTATAGTGGCCTTAGACGCCAGAAACCCCCATCGAGGACTTGACAACAGAACAAATAAATGATCAGAATTCCTAAACTCATTTGACATCTGCAGATACTGCCACAGAGCCCTGCGGACATCCAAAAGGCGCAATTGCCCAAAGAAGTCCGGAAACGCCTCCTTAGAGAAGGAAGGAAGGAAGAAAGATGGGCTGGTTGAGGTGAAAAGCTGAAACCACCGTAGGAAGGCACCGTAGGAACAGTTACCCCAGACGGCAAGAACTGCAGAAAAGGATCCTGACAGGAAAGAGCCTGAAGCTCACTCTTCTAGCAGACATCACTGACATTTAAAAAAAAAAAAAAAAAAAAAGTCTTGAGTCACATCCTTCTCAGAAGCCCGTTTAAGAGGCTCAAACGGAGATCACTGGATCACCTTCAACACGAGCCCCAGGTTCCAAGCCAGACAAGGCGACCGCAAAGGAGGATGGAGACGAAGCACGCCTCTGAGAAAACTGAGGAGAATATCCGGATGAGCAGCAAGGGACAATCCGGAGACTTCCCCCGCAAGGCCAACGCTGCCACCTGAACTCGAAGGGAATTGTAGGCCAGGCCCTTTTGTAGCCCATCCTGCAAAAAGTCCAGCAAGAGTGAGTGTCGCCAGAGTCGGCAAGATAGACTTTGGTGTACACCACGCCTCAAAAGTGCACCAGATCCGAGCATAAGCCGCAGAGGTAGACCGCGTGCGAGCCTGCACCAGCGTGGCAATAACCTTATTAGAATAGCCCTTGTCCCTCAATTGCGCAACAAAAAAACCCACAAGTATGGAAACAAAGAACCCCCCCCCCCCCCTCGGCACATCACCCAAGCACCCCCCGGCACAAACACCCCCCTCCCCCCACCCGAAGTACATCTCCCCCTGCCCCCCCTGCAGCCACCCATGTCCAGCGACCCTCCTCTCCTCCTGCCCCCCCCCCCTCCAGCCACCCTGCTCTCATCACCTGCCCCTCCATCCACCCAGGTTGTGTTTTAAACAAAATCTTTGGGGCAGGCAGGAAAGATCCACGTTCCTGCCTGCCCGCTGCTGGCGCTGATGCTCCCCCGATGCCGGATCGCTGTTGAAAATGGCCGCCGATACTTACAAGGGCGGCCTCCAAGACTTCAACAGAAGTCTCGCGAGACCACCATTGGAAGTCTCGGCGGCCATTTTCAACAGCGATCCGGCATCGGGGGAGCGTCGGCGCCAGCAGCAGGCAGGCAGGAACGTGGATCTTTCCTGCCTGCCCCAAAGATTTTGTTAAAACACAACCTGGGTGGATAAAGGAGGGGCAGGTGAGAAAGGAGGGTCCACACACACTCACTATCACATACACTGTCTCTGACACACTCTGCAAGGAAAACCTTGCTAGCGCCCGTTTCATTTCTGACAGAAACGGGCCTTTTTTACTAGAACATAAAAGCCTTATGCATCAGCAGCACAAATCCAGGGGAGAAAATCTCACCCTGTACATCCACCCCCACATTGGGGGAAGTGGAGGCAAACGTTCCTCTAGAAACCTCGAAACGAGGCGTCCCCCTGCACTCACACCCCTCCGCAACCACGAGGTTTGAGTCGCGCGGTGCCTCCAAGATGGCGGCCGCTGCCAACTCCGAAAGGCAGGAAGAATCACCGCCCGCCATGTTCGTGCCAGCATTAGCATCTAGGTAGCATGTGCTACAAAGCCCCGCTGCTGATCTGCGTTTTCCACAGTGGGAGCAGCGCTTAACCCCTTCAGCAGCCAAATACAGAAAACAAAATGGCGCCTTCGCGCCAAAACTTACCCCGCACAGAGCGTTGTCAGCGGGAACTTCCCCAGAGGAGCTGGGCACCACTCTTACCTCAGGAGACCGAGTCAAACGAGCTGCGGTCAAGCTGCACTGAAGCAGGAGCTCAGGAGAAAGCCTTTTTTTTTTTTTTTTACTGTGAGGAAAATTAGAGGCAGGCAGCCACAGAGGAACTCCGGGAGGAGGGGGAATGGGGTAAGGCAGGGACAGGGAAAACCAAGCCTTTAAAGTGGGCACCACCAGCCACAACACCCCCTGCTCTACTGGCAAAGCACAGGAGCCACCCCAGGCAGAAATCCAGGAGCTGAAAAGCAATGTCCACACTTGCTGGGAGATAGTTACACTGAAGGCAGAGGGGCTTGGGCATCCTGGACCACCATGTGCTTTCAGTGTTCTCTATCTCCATCTGCTGGTAGGCGGATACAACCCATCAGTTAATGGGTTGTATCTGCTGTTGATGACAAGGAATAAGACATTACTCCAGGAAACATTTGCTAAGTTAAGAAAAGGAGAGGTGAAATGAAACCTAAGGATTGCTGCAGCTTAGGACAGCTGCTGATGGGTGAAAGTCCATCCAGCAAAGAAAAAAAACCCTGGTACATCTAAATTGTGTAAGAGCTAAAAAAAAAAAAAAAAAAAAAAAATTACTATCTTTAACTGGCTGAAAGTTCTAATTAGAGAATGACAGAGACGGGGACCTGCTGTAACAAAACTACATTTATTGCGAGTGCGGGAACAAAAAATCTTTTTACCACCCCACGAGAACAGAAAGGATTTGCTCCCATGATTAAACAAAAAACAAACAAAAAAAAAACCACATGATTACCATGGGTCCAGCATCTTGCTTTGTCTTCCTTCCTTCCTCCCCCTCCCTGCCACATCTACCTTATGGCGTTGCTCCTCCCAAAGGCCTGCTTGGAGACCTTCCCTTTGCCAGCTCCTGCTTTCTGATGTAACTTCCTGTTTCACAAAACAGGAAGTTACATCAAAGACAGGGGCTGGCAGAGTAAGATCCCCGAGCAGGTCTGTAAGGGACCTTCCTCGCAACTCCATAAGGTAGAGACTGCACTAAAAACAAAATGCCAGACCCTCACGCGTTGGGGCGTGTGGCAGCACTTGAGGGAAGAGAAAGAGGGGGGCTAGAGCTAAAGGATATGTGCTAGAATGGCAGGATGGAGGGCTGAAGGGGACAGATGCTGGACCCCCAAGAGGAAGGGGCTGGAGGGAAGGGACAGAGGTGCTTGAGTCCCGTGGGGGCTGGAGAGAGGGAGGGAAGGAAGGGAGGTCCTTTATTCTGTTCTATTATATTTATATATGTAAACCCAGGGCTTTTTTGTCCGGTACCTTTTATTTTTCCCAGCGAGTCACTGGCCTGCAACCTTCCTCTCCTATGCGGAAACAGGAAGTTGAAACAAAGTAGGCAGGACTCGCAGAGGGAAGGCCCTGACACCGGAAGCCTCTCAATCACTGCACTGACTGATGCAGGGGGCCCAGACTCTCAAGGAGGCAGCAGGGAGGGAGAAATGCTAGTCATGGATGGAAGGGGAGAAAAGAGAAAAGGAGATGCACATGGATGGAGATGAGGGAAAGGGAAGAGAGAAAAACTGCACATGGATGAAGAAAATAGGCAGAAGCTAGATCCACGTTATACCTCCTCCAGTCAATTCCATTGAGGAGGACCCAGCTTTTACTTATGGATGTAGGTCAAGAAATGAAGAAAGGAGGAAAATAAAGAAATAAATGGAAAGGAAGCCCTGGAAATGGAGTTAGGAGAACAGAGAGAGCAGTAGAATCAGAGACTGGGACCAATATGGATAGAAAAACAGTCACTAGACAAAGGTAGGAAAAAAATCATTTTTTAGTGTTTGGAATATGTCCAATTTGAGAATTTACATCTGCTGTCTTATTTTTGCATTGGGTATACTGGAGCTGTAACAGCTTATATAAATTATTTATAATGAAAAAAAAAAAATCACAAGTTATTTTTTTCTCCTACACTGGTATAATATTTTCGATGTGCCATGACTGGTATTAGGGGTGTGGCTAATGTGGGTTTGGATATCATGGGGCAGAGCCATAGGTGGTGACCCTGCCCATGAGTACCAGTACCTTTTTTCCTACAAAAAAGCACTGTAAACCAGTTTTCTTGATTGGCAGTATAACAAAAAGAAACTTGAATCCCTTGGGGGGGGGGGGGGGGGGGGGGGGCTGGAAGGAGGAAAGGAGAAAAGGTGCTGGACCTGGAAGGGGAGGGAAGAGAAAGATACTGAACCAAGGGGATGAAGGAAGAGGGAATGAAACACTGAACACACAGCAGAGGGAGGGTGGGAAAAAGACATTGGTATGGGGGAGAAAGAGGGGAGAAGCTGGACACAGGTAGGTATACAGAAACAGGGGAAATGCTGCATGCGGATGGTATATGGACACAGAAGGGAAAATGCCAGATATAGGAGAGGTATACAGACAGAAGGAAGATGCTAGACATGGGGAAGAACAGGAACACAGACGGGAGATGCTGACTTGGGGGGGGGGGGGCATAGGGATATGGAGTGATACTGGACATGGGGGGAGGAGATAGGGACAGTGGTTATGAATGCATGGAGATTGACAGAGGAGATGCTAGACAGGTAAGTATGGGGACACAGTGGTTATGAATGCATGGAGATTGACAGAGGAGATGCTAGACAGGGAAGTATGGGGACACAGAAGGAAGATGGATGGTGAACATGGGCAAAAGTCAAATGGAAAGGAGACCCTGAGACCAACATGATTTGAAAAATAAAAATGACCAAACAAAAAGGTAGGAAAAAAAAAAAGTTAGAATTGAAATGTGTATCCTGCCAGAGCTGGTGTTAGACATGGCTAGGGCCCAGGGCAAGAAATTTGGGAGGGGACCTTAAAGCCCATTATCAGGCCGTGTTTTCTTCAGCTTCCAGCAGGCTTATTTATTTTTATTTTATTTGTAGCATTTATACCCTGCTCTTTCCCGTTAGATAGCAGGTTCAGTGCGGCTTACATGGTATGGTACAAAGTAACAGAGTTAATACAAAGTATGGATCAAAGTATCAGAGATGACAGTTACATAGGGTGTGGTACAAAGTATCACAGAGTTAATACAATGTAAGAGAAAAAGTATCAGAGACAATAGTAAGAGATGTGGGGAAAGGATTGGTGTTTGGGTAATACTAGTGTTGTGGAGTTGGGTACAAGGGTTGGGATGGTTCATTTAGGTAGGCTTGTAGGGTTCTCTGGACAGGAGACAGTTAACTTAGTTGCATTCCCCTAACAGCATCCCTGGCATTGTGATTTTTTTTTTTTTTATTTTGCCTGGTATAGGAGGAAATGAATCTATTTCTTTGGTGTGGCTTCTTGGTGTTTTGTTTGGTCAGCTATTATATATTTGGCATTTGTGCTGTGTAACCAACTTATTCTGTTAGCATGAATTTTCTATGTAGCATTCTGTAGTAATTTGGCTTCTTCAGTTTTCCTGATAGTGGAGGGGATATTTGTGGAGGGGAGACTTGTTCTGTCCTCTGACAGCCTCGCACTAGTTTATAATGTGATCCTAAAATGTGTTTAATGCCTTTACTGTTGTTCTCATTTCTAAGGACTATCATGGCTGCAGTTCTCACTGCAAAGATACGTGAGCACAGCAGTGTGTAATGTAGTTCACAGGCAATGCAACCACACTTGTTTGTCTGTATAAGAACGGTTACCACTGGTTGTGAGGCTGCCCAGACCTTCTCTCTCTCAGCCAAGCTTGGCTTCTTTGTCTACATGCTATCATTTCCTGGTCATTCTTACTCTCTGTCCTGAGAGGTCAGCCAGGTATGACCTTTACCTCCAATCGAGGGCCATCCTCTAGCACCTCCCTCTGTCCCTATTGGTCCTTACCTCCTCCTCCCTGAGCCTATGTGAGGCTTCTTGACCTCCTTGTCTCTTTCACCATGAGGCATTCACATCTTGCTCCAGACAGCACCTGTCCTGCTGAACTCCCTGCAACAAACTTGGTTTTTTTACCTTGAAAATATCTCCTCCCTAATGAGATATTGCACTCTCCAGTCACCCAGCTTTGAACCACTTCTATCTGCTTAACTATTTATCACCCAAGCTACCTCTCCAGATCTCCACCTCCAACCACTGAAACAGCTTTCAGGATTATGAAGTCTCTGTGCCCTGGAGCAGCACTTCTGAACATCTGAGTAAATTATCTGATTTATTCAATAAAAGAGACTTCAGAAAAATATAGAGACTTCAGGTGTGTTCTGGTGTGCCAAGGTTATACTCCAAGATATCAAGACTTTACAGTAACAAGCCTTGAGGGTCTTGACAAGATTAGACAGGGATTTTGTTGACCTTGTTCTATATTGTTTGATTTATAAAAACAGGGTTTAACAATTTTAATATGATTTAAATATAAAATCGTGAGGCTTGTGCAGATGGGATCAGAGCTCAGGGGGACAGGGACAAACTATACCTACGTCATTCTCTAGTTCCGAATGCAGAAAAATTTAGACACAGAAGAGGCACAATAAAGTAGCACATCTTATCCACTGGAAACTTTGTAAAGTTTACAACATTGATACAGTGCTTTTCCAGTGTAAATCTGAAGAGAATTATGGTGAATGAATAGGTTATGATCTGGTCATTCCTATTACAACCAGTATTGCAGTATTGTTTTTTTGACTGCTAACACTGACATGTATAGAAATCTCCTCTGCGGATAAGACATCCCCTATATAATCAAGTCTGATTGGTCCCCCAGCAACAGTGCAGAGTAGGACCACTCCACCGTCCTTTGCAACACACTATTGAGGATCTCAAAAACCCTGTTCCAAAGAGTCAGTTTTGGACATTCTAAAAATAAAATGCACGAAAGTACCAATCCCCGACTGGCATTTTTGACACTTATCTGAATCCCACAGCTTCATTAATTTCCCCTTCACACGGGTAATATACGCTCTGTGTAGCAGAACCAGCACCCTACTCATGCTGGTTGGCAAAAGTAACAGAAATAGCCCAACATGAACGCGCGATTTATGGCCATTCCTCAAATATACTTAACAGGCACTATGCTTCTCTCTGGCACAGACTCCTGGAGGAGATAATGTCCAAGGACCCTAACCATTCAGAGGATTGAGGGGGGGGGGGGGGGAGGTAATAGGTGTGTGCAAGATGGAATGATTGTTGGGGTTTCTTTATGGATGTGGAGGTTCAATAAGGCTAAAGGGGGTGTTGAGTGGTTTTATAAAAGAAAAGAGTTAATATGAAACAGACACTCTAGGGCAGTGATGGCGAACCTTTCAGAGACCGAGTGCCCAAACAGCAACCCAAAATCGATTTATCGCAAAGTGCCGGTACACCACATATGACTCCACCCCTATGATAGCCACACCCCCTACACCAGCCATGGCGCATATAAACAGACATCACTGAAAATATTATACTAGTATAGAAGGAAAAAACAACATGATTTTCTTTCATTATAAATCATTTCTGTAAGCTGTTACAGCTCCAGTATACCCAGTGCAAAATAAGACAGCAGATGTAAATTCTCAAATTGGACATATTCTAAACACTAAAATGAAAATAAAATGATTTTTTCCTACCTTTGTCTGGTGATTTTGTTTTTCTATCCATATTGATCCAGTCTCTGATTCTGCTGCTATCTGTTCTCTTAACTCCGTTTCCAGGTCTTCCTTTCCATTTCTTTACTTTCCTCCTTTCTTCTTCATTTCTTGCCCTCCATCCATGTCCAGCAACCCTCCTCTCCCCTCCAGCTACCCATGTCCAGCCACCCTCCTCTTCCCTCCTCTCCCCCTGCCCTCCCTCCCGGCACCAGGCCACCCTCCCTCCCGGCACCCAGCAGCACCCAGCCTCCCACCCAGCACCCAACATTAGGCCTCCCACCCACCTAGCAGAAGCACCCAGTAGCAGGCCTCCCTTCCACCCACCACCACGCCGGCAGCCCTCCCTCCCAGCACCCAGCAGGCAGGCAGGCAGCCTCCCTCCCTCCCAGCACCAGGCAGGCAGCCTCCCTCCTTCCCTCCCTCCCACCAGGCAGGCAGCCTCCCTCCCTCCCACCCAGCACCCAACATCAGGCCTCCCATCCACCCAGCAGAAGCACCCAGTAGCAGGCCTCCCTCCCACCCAGCACCAGGCCTGCTGCCCTCCCTCTCAGCACCAGGCAGGCAGCCGCCCTCCCTCCCTCCCACCACCCAACATCAGGCCACCCAGTACCAGGCCTGCCAGCCTCCCTCCCAGCACCAGGCCTGCCGGCCTCCCACCCAGCACCCAACATCAGGCCGCCCTCCCACCCAGCAGCACCAAGCCTCCCTCCCACCCAGCACCAGGCCTGCCTCCCGCCCTCCCTCCAACCCAACAAGTATCAGGCCGCCCGCCCGTCCTCCCTCCCAGCACCAGGAACCCCCTCCTGTGAAATTTTAAAAGCCTACCGTTCCTCGGGGTTAAAGCAGCGTCGGCAGCGAAGCATGTGTTCTTCGCTCGGCACGCCTTCAGCCTTCCCTTCGGTTTCTCAAGCTCTGGTCCCGCCTATGAGGGGGCGGGACCAGAGCTTGAGAAACCGAAGGGAAGGTCGAAGGCACGCCAAGCGAAGAACACGCGCTTCTTCGCTGTCGGCGCTGCACGCTTCTTTAACCCCAAGGAACGGTAGGCTTTTAAAATTTCACAGGAGGAGGGGGGTTCCTGGTGCTGGGAGGGAGGGAGGACGGGAGGGAGGACGGGCGGGCGGCAGCGAACTATTCGGTGGGAGGGAGCATGGGCGGACCAGCGACAGGCGCGCGTGCCAAGGGAGAGGGCTCTGCGTGCACTCTCTGGCACGCGTGCCATAGGTTTGCCACCACTGCTCTAGGGGATTGTATTTCTGATGGCAAGTGTTGTAAAGTAAATATTTGTTGTATGTTGTATAATGCAATACTTGGCTTTGTAACGAACTGTCTTGTATTGACAACCAATAAAAAGCTGAATGCAAAGATAGAGAAGAAAAATTACACCGATCAATCTGTCTGACATTTGATTCCGTGATTCATGTGTAGAGAGAGAAAAAAAAAAAAAAAAGACACTAGATATAATCAAGACCAAGAAATGTGGCAAAAACCCTCAAAATTTCCTATTTTGGGTGCTTCAGGCTTGGTTAAACAAAATCAAAGCAACTTCATTGCCTAAGCATATAATATGATCAATTGAAGCTCTCTGGCACAAGGCAAGTATCACAGCAAGCATTCATACTTATTTCATTTGATTAACCGCTTAGGGAAGTTCAGTATAAAAACTTAGGACATCCTGTCTGAATGAATGTAATGTAACAACTCTTGTATCTCACTAACTCCCACAACTCCCACAAGTGCCTCAAAGCAGTAACTAAAATGTTTCCAAACTTACAAAAAGAATAAGAACCCAGAAAACACAGAACAGATGGAAGGAAAACCAAAAATGAGGGAGCTTGATGAAAGAATCCTCAAGATAATTTTTATACAAGCCAATTTAAACAATCCACAGGCATGAAATGGCAACCAAGAGAAATAAGAGCAGCAGAAGCACTATCTGATCTTTTGAGTCTCAATATAAGTTTGAATGCTGTATTTTGCAAAATTTATAACTGAACAAAATTTAGTAGTAAAAGAAATATAAAATATTACATCAGAATGAGTTAAAGTGGTAGCTTGCACCAGAATAGTAAAATGCTTAACATGAAAAAAAAATAACAAAAAAAAAAGAATTCTACGTAACTGTCAAAGTTTTAAAAAATATAACTTGTGTAATATGATTACCCGAGGTTCAAGAGTAACGTCAAGAATAACGCCAAGAACCTCATAAGCTTTCCACCTTTAAAGAAAGGCTATTAGAAATAACTTAAAAATCTGGAACAGAATTAGTATTTCTATCTAGCCAAAGTAATTTAGTCTTGTTGGCGTTCTATTTAAATCCATAGATACGACACTTTTTGGATACAGAAAATCAATCTTAGAAGAAATCTCATTCAATCCATTCTCAACTGGAACAATAACATATCTGCATAAGAATAACATTTCACAAGAAAGAAGAAAAGCCAAAATCCAATGTCCGACATTAAACAAAATGAGTGACATTGGAGAACCCTGTGGGACTCCACATGGTGGATGCCAAGATTTTGAGAGCGCCACTTTCATTTTAACCTTATGTCTATTAGGCAAATCCTTTAAACCATCGTAAAAACAGAAATAACAGACTTCAGCTTAAAAAGATCATAATCCACTGTATCAAATGCAGCTGTGAGATCAAATTGGAGTAGGATGAGTGCCAGAAAAGACCTAGCATCTGAAACGAGAAAATAAGGCTAATTCTGTACTATGGAAAGATCAAAATCCAAATTGTAAAGAATTTAAACTGTTTATCCAAATAAATTGAGAGGCCACAATAGACAAAGTTTAGCTAACAATGGAATGCTGGTCACCTGTCTAAAATTAAGTGGAAGCATAGGATCTAAATTAAACTTTAATAGGGGCAAGAATGATTTCACTTAATTCAACAAGATAAAGACCCTGTAGTAACAGAATTCATAAGAGATAATAATTGTTGGTGGAATTTTCATAAGATAAGAAGGGCAACTATCTAGTAAACAGGAAGCTTAGACAAAAGACACTTCAATATCACTAACCAAAGAAAAAGGATTTCCAACATCTATTGGCAAGAACAGCTGGAAAAGTGTCAGAAGCAGAAAATAACTATTGATTGTAAAACAGGTGGAAATAAGTTCCTAATTTTTAATATTTTATCCTGAAAGTGGCCAACAGGAAGATGGAAAATATTCATCAACATCCAATAAGGTACTTGGCACTAACATCCTGAATAAACTGAAAAACTGAAAAGTTGTTTAGAAGATACACCATCTAGAGAACATTTTTTTCGCTTTATAAAATGGCAGGTGTGTTTTCATAGCTCTCTTCCAGTCTGCTCAGCAAAGAGGATCTTGAAACTGGCGCCAAGGATGTTCTAAGAGCTGGCAAATTGTTTTCAATTTTGTCAAATCATGTGAATACCACTTAGCCTTATGACTAGATGGAATCACTCATCACTAGGGGAGCAATCTCACCCCTAACTGAAGAAAGTACATTGTGCCAACTGATAAAAGCTTGAATTTGATCAGAGAAGTCAAATTCAAGCTGAGAAAAGACTATTTGCCAAAAATTATTACACAATCTTTCTTCTTGTAAACACTGTAATAGAAAGATACTCAACTACAAGGCCTCCATGATTTGGCAAATCGACCTGCACACGACAGTAAAGAATCTCTCTCAAGCCAGGTTATGTGCAAAAACCAATCCATTTGGAGACTATGGGGCTCATTTTCAAAGCACTTAGCCTTACAAAGTTCCATAGATTACAATGAGGCTTATTTTCAAAGCACTTAGCCTCCCAAAGTTCCATAGAAACCTATGGAACTTAGCCTCCCAAAGTGCTTTGAAAATATGCCTCAATGTAACTTTGAAAGTCTAATTGCTTTGAAAATACACCTCATTGTCTCTTCCCCTCACCCCCCCCCCCCTAAACAGCAGCCAGTAAACTAGTTGATTCAGACAACTATCACTGAATAGCAACCATTAAGAAAACTATATGGTTGTCAATAGATTTCACAGTAGAATTAAGAAAAGTATACACATCACCCAAGAGTCAACACAGTAATAAGAGTTCCTGGTAGGGAAAGCATATGCATCTGGGAGGAGAATGGACCTGTGATTTAAGGGGAAAAGTCTATAACCATGTTTCAATGTTATTGATACTTATGTAGCAGCCTCTGAGTTTCCTCCATAGAAATAACTTTTGATAATTTTGAAAGGACTTCTGTGGAACCCTATTTCTTACCAGTTCCCCTCATACCAAACCCGGTCCACTTTAACTCAGGTATTTTGTTAGTTTTATTTCCAACCCCTTATGTTTAATTTCTTTCAACACTGGGTTGTACTCCATAACTTAAGTCAACTGGAAAGTAAAATGGACCCAACTCCTTTTTTCACTTAACTGATTCTTACATCATTAAAACTACACAATGACAAGTAAATAGGCACATGCTTTGTTCTAGTACTTTCCTCTTTTGTAACCTAGCTCACAACCAGGGCAAGTGTGGTGCTCCAATCTTTTTCTAAAGCTCATTTAAAAGGGTAATAAGTTCAATACAAGCAGCTCAGAGTACCTTGATTTACTATGTTTCCCCATCCCCATAGCTGAAGAATGGGGAAAGTCTTAGATCAGACTCAAAATCTTAAGACAGGCTACATACCTCTTCATTCTGGTAAGCAGTTACAGCAATAAACTGTGTCTCTGGGAAGGAATGGCTAGTGATCATACGCTGAGGTCCTCCAACCCTTACTATATGGATTCTAGGCTCATACTTATGCAGGGAGTTCAACATTATCTGCAACAGAAATATCAAGATTTTGCACATTTAAAATATTTAGGGCCAAATTTATTGAGCTCTCTCTTGTGAACAGGAAATAAGAAACCAGTAACATTACCTCAATTTTTCAAATCTCATTTGGAGTATTTGAATTTGTAGTGCCTTGTAAGACTCTCACCCTTTGTCACAGCAAATCCAGATAGTCTCACCCCCCACTGCCCTGCCCTAGATACACTACTGCCTGTTGCCTTGTACAGCATGTTTAAGGGTGGGCTGCTTCCCGGAGAGTTGGGAATTCCTGAGAAGCACTACAAGCCTGAAAGCTAAGCTTTTCTGAATGAATATATTTAAGACTAGTAAAAAAGGCCCGTTTCTGAAGGCAAGGAAACAGGCCCTAGGCAGGCAATTTCTCCGGCCCCCTCGTGCCGACGAAAATACCCCCCCCCCCCCCCCCCGCCGCCGCTGTGGACTACCCAAACCCCCGACAACCAAAGTGCTGTTGTGCATCTTCTCTGGAAGTTCCTCTGCGTGCGTCTGACATCAGACACACGCAGAGAAACTTGCAAAGAAGATGAACAACGCGAAGGGCACAACAGCACTTTGGCTGTCGGGGGTTCGGGTCCCCCGTCAGCAAAGGTAGTCCACAACAGCGGGGGGGGGGGGGGGGGGGGGGGGGGGGGGGGGAGACAGCTGATTCCAAGGCAGGGGGAGGAGTAGAGAAACACGCTGTGCGTTTCCCTACTCCTCCCCTTGCCTTGGAATCAGCTGTCCTGACATCAGTGACGTCAGTGCGTGTCTGCCTAGCAGACCACCACCTCCAGGGAGCCACGGTCCCAAGCACAGAACGTTGGAGGTGAGAATTATATAGGCTGTGTTTGGTCTAATTCAGATTCTATTAAAATTTCTTCCTAGAAAATTGCTACCTCCATCTATCCTAACCTGGGGGGGGGGGGGGGGGGGGGGGGAGACAGGACACACCTTTTCCTTGCAGAGCTGCTTGCTGCTATAAGTTTGCTATATATAAATCTGCTATATTTCTGACCTGCTGCTGACAGTTCTTCCCTTCCCACCCCTAGGTTCTCTCCCTAAATCAATCCAAAAACGAGTGGGTTATGTCCCTCTACCAGCAGGTTGAGAGAGAGAATGGCAGAACTCTGCTATAAGGGATGCTGTTCAGCCGCCTCACCTTCAGTATGATAGATACCAAAAGCAGTAGAAGCTCCTGCCTCTGCCACTACCAAGGAGAGACCCAGCGGCCCTGTGGTCAAGCAAGGAGAAATTAGATCTTACCTGCTAATTT
The DNA here is from genome assembly GCF_901765095.1 of Microcaecilia unicolor. Lineage (NCBI taxonomy): Eukaryota > Metazoa > Chordata > Amphibia > Gymnophiona > Siphonopidae > Microcaecilia > Microcaecilia unicolor. The sequence goes on along the minus strand of NC_044033.1, from coordinate 267,897,765 downwards.
GCTTTCCTTTAGTCCCTCCGGACCGGATCAGGATTGGACTGATGGGTTGTGCTCGCCTACCAGCAGGTGGAGACTGAGAAAAACTCTGACTCTAGAGAGCCAATAGGAGCCCTGGCCATGTGACCTTAGCCTCAGTATTTGAATAACAAAGCAGGAAAGAAAGAAAGACCATCTGTGCCGTATGGAATCCTAGCAGCCACAAAGCACTCGGCAATGCCAAGTATCAGAGCTCACCAACAACTCTCACCAGAGAAGTGGTATGGCCCGATTTGTATTACAGCTCACCAGCAACTCTCACCAGAGAAGTGGTATGGCTCACTTGTCTTATAGCTCACCAGCAACTCTCACCAGAGAAGTGGTATTGCTTACTTAAAGTTTCACATATGTATACTAGCATGGCTTACTTAAAGGTTCACATATATATATATATACCAGCAATTGGGTAACCCAGCAACTCTCACCAGAGAAGTGGTATGTCCCTTTTGTAGGAAAGCTCACCAGCAACTCCTACCAGAGAAGTGGTATGGCTCACTTGAATTAGAACTCACCAGCAACTCTCAGCACAGAAGTGCTAAGGACCTCAAAGTTCTATACATATATATATAAATATATACATACATACATACATATATAGATATATAAATATACATACACATATATTCCAGCAACTGAACCCACCAGCAACTCCGACCAGAGACGTGGCATGGTCCACTTAAAGTCCTATATATGTACAAGCGTCTGTTTTGTTTTTTTTTTGTTTTTTTTTAATACCCCGTTGAAAAAGTGACAAAATATGGGAGGGGCCTGGTCCGGTCCGGAGGGACTAAAGGAAAGCAAATTAGCAGGTAAGATCTAATTTCTCCTTCCTTAGCGTCCCTCCGGACCGGACCAGGATTGGACTGATGGGAAGTACCAAAGCAGTAACCTTAAGGGAGGGACCCTTTCAAACCCCTAAGCATCTCCGAGTTGCATAGATCACCTCCTGGCGACAATGAACATGTAGAGTGTATATCAATCAAAAGAGAATGAAGATAAGCTCAAAATGGCACCGTACAAAATGTGCACCTAGTGCACCAAAAATCGCTGTGCGAAGGAAAGAACCCCGCTTCTCAAGATGGAGCATATGTTAACACTCTCAGGAAATGGTCCCCCAGTGAGTAGACAAATAGAAGGTATGAATTCCTTAATACGTCGAGATATAGTGAGGCCGAAACAACGGCAACCTTACCTTGACTAGAAGTACCAAAAGGAAGGACCAAATAGCTTGTAACAGCTCTCTAAATATATAAGATCTGTTTTAATATATAAAGCATATAATTTCTTGTGATCTTGAACGCCAGTAGAAGAGTCCAGACCAGTAAGAAAAAAGTGATTGGAAAAGATGAAAAATGGGAAACTACGGTAGAGTGAAAAAGAAATACCCAGGTAAAGAAGTACCTCTTACCTAGACGTACTAGCTGATTGGAAAAAAAGAAAACCTGTATGAGAGAAACTTGCAGTCCTGACCCTGCTAGCTGAAGCCATGGCTACTAACAACAGTGTCTGAAAGGAGAAAGAAACCTTAAAGGAAACAAGATGATTTTGAATTATCATGCGAAGAAGAATAACACCCTGTCCCTCTGACAATGCCACTAAGGCACAGAGGCTAAAAGCTGAGAAGAGAATACTGCAACTACAAAAGATGCCATCCTGCTTAGCAAGGCTGAATGCCTGTCCCAGACAGAGCATGCACCAGCCTGAGCAAGAGAGAAACAAATAGGCCGGACTGGGGAAGAGAGAAGGTCCTCTAGAGAAAACAGAAAACCCCCTCGGCTCCATAAAAAGTCAAGATGACAACCTAAAAGGCAGCCTGGTATATCTGCAAGGATAAATATCTAAGCGAAATGCCAGACCTGAAGAAAAGGCCACCATGCCAGAAGGGGATGGCATGCTTCAGGGCTGGTCAGATGGTAGATCCATACAAATGACTCCCCTTGAATAAAACAGACATCAGCCATGAAATAAACCAAACGTCAGTGCGGATGTGAACCCACCTAGGAGGCAGGACGACTAGAGTCAGAGTGAGAACCGAAGCTGGGCCTCCCGGATGACATCTCACTGCACTGTTCGCTAGATTACCCCTTAGGCAGCTTACAGAGAAAAGTGAAAACATGCAAAAATAAAATGACATACATGTCAATCGTGTAAAGGGGGGCACATGCAAGCCCTGTAAAGAAACAGAAAGGATGTACCTTCAATACACAAGACCAGAGACCTACCAGGGGCCTCAATATGTAGCCTAAGAAGGCAACAGACCTACCAGGAGACCGCAGACCATTCTGAAAGAACATAAGCTAGAAACAGTCCTGCCAGAAAGCAGGATTGAGTCTTTGAAGTAACCTAAGATGATAACAGTCCTATGAGAGTCCAGAAAGAGCATTCCGGACTAACATAACATGGCAACAATGCTGACCAAAGACAGAGTGCTCAGAATCAAACGCTAGCCCTCAGGGATACCTCCTTGCTCCGAGAGCGACTGACAGTCCCCTAGTTTCAATGTAAAGAGACCACATGGTAATCCTGAAAGCAAACCGAATGCCAAGAGCCAAGAAGGAAAAAATTAAGTTGCAAAGTAAAGAGACCACATGGTAGTCCTGGAAGTAACAGCCAAATGCCTGGAGGAATGTCCTACTCAACTAATGCCGAAAAGAAGAGCAGCAGTCTCGGGGAAAAAAACAAAAGGGAAGCTGCAAATGCTTCAGAACACTCAAAAAGATAAAGAGCACGGGAGTGCAGCTCATGAGACTGCAAAAGGCAATTGCCCAGGGAAAAAAACCTTGCAACTATGTCGCACGTAACCCCAAAATATTGTGGAGACTGCGAATATGTAGACGACTCTTTACCACCAGTACTAGGCATCCTGAGAACCATAAAAATTGCACTTCTCGGTCTGCGACTTGCTGACTTGTCGACAAGAGGTTTTTTTTTTTTTTTTTTTAAATAGCTAGCTGACTCGCCATGAGAGAAAAATCTCCCCTTTTCTGAGGGGTAGCATAACTATGATGAACTTTTAGAGACTGGAAAACAGTGTTGTGAAGGGACATTATTGCGCATTGTGAGCTGATCACCCTTCCAGGACCCAGCCCGGGCGGACCCTGCTTAGCTTCCTTCACACCGGGCTCTATCCTTCTCAGAAACTCTCCTAAGAGAAATATGCAGAAAAGTTTGTATCAAAAAATGTGCTGCACGAAGCTTCACTATGGATCGAAGGCTTTCATGAAAAAGACTTGAGACTTTGAGAGCGCTCTTGACAGCATTTAGAATTGAAATAGGAGGAAGGAAAATTCCTTCTTAGGAACTAGGTTCTTGTGATAAAGATTTGAGACATTGAAAGTGCGCATGACGGCAGTGAGATTCCAAATAGGAGGAAGGGAGATCCATTCTTAGGAACTAGAAATTAAAATTGCATTCGGAAGAATCAAGAGAGAAAATGGTCTAAGATCCAAGAGTCTATGTAGGGAGACCCCTACTTCACATGCCTTGCCGTGAGAGCGATAGAGAAAGGAGGCGAAATGAAAAGCATAACCATCTAAAAAAAACCGCAAGAACTCCTGGACAGAGGAAATAAGAAAATGACTGTCATGTAAGAGTAGCCTGCAACTATGATTTCATGACACAAAGTTAAACAGGTGAGAGTGGCATGTACCTATGACAACATCCTTACTGCCCCCATGCCTGTGGAAGAACAAACGTATAGCTGACATATAGGAAATATCCTGGAATGGAAAGCAACCTTTCGAAAAATGCTATAACAAAAAAAAAAAAAAAAAACACACAACTGTGAACTACCTTCCAACAGTCACATTGGAGCAGACTCTGTGGGTGCTGTGGGTGCTTGAGCACCCCCAATATTGAGAAAAACTCATGTATATGTCCAAGGAGGGGTCATTTCCATTGGACTTAGCACCCCCAATAATTTTGAAAAGTTGGCTCCTAGCCCACAGACAAACGCCACCCGAGATTATAAAGAAACAAACATCAAACAGGCTGGCCAAGTGATGAATATATAGTGGGACATAGACATACAGGAGTCCAAGATAGAGAAATAAATTGCTAAAACTTGGACCTGCACCCAGTTCTGTAGCCCACCTTTTGATGCTGCTTTTAACTCCTAACCCTTATTCACTCTGTTCAGAACCCTTATTTTAAACCTGCTCACTTTAAAATCTCCTTATCTCCTGTTTGTTTTGTCTGACCTAATGAGATTGTAAGATCTGAGGAGCAGGGACTGTCTCTTCATATTCAAGTGTACAGCACTGCGTTTTTCTAGTAGCGCTTTAGAAATGATAAATAGTAGTAGTAGCAGCTTCAGAGACTGTAGTGCTGACTATTAGGCTACAGCAACCAGCTACTCAACATTAAAAACATAAAAAGCAAAGAAATGACCCCCCTAAAGAACATAGGCGACTCCTGAGAAAGATCGGCCCCAAACGGCCCGAAGACGGCGAAAGAGAAAGTCCCGACGCACCCCCCAGTGGCGCACAATATTTACAGGAGCCGGAAGAGGAGACCCCCGACGCTGGCATACAGCGCGTCTCAGCTTCTCGGACATGACGGTAACGCGCGTGCACGCGCGTACCCGATTCGCGCCAAAATCTTTTTTTTTTTATTTTTTTAAGCCCTGCTCCGCCGAACAAACCGCTAAGGGAAGAACACAAACGGCAGTGCTAAATAAAATACAGCTCAACTCAGAGGGCTGAAAACAAAATGCTGCCGCTTACTCTTTTTTTTTTTTTTACACAGCTGACTCACAGCATTCCCATGCAATCAAACAGAGCTGTCTGCTCATTCAGTCAGTGGGGACAAGTCTTTAATTTTTTTTTTTTTTACACCTAAACTCCTCCAAATTACTGCTGCCTTTTTTTTTTTTTTTTTACACCTAAACTCCTCCAAATTACTGCTGCCTTTTTTTTTTTTTAACCAGCTAGATAATATAGACACCTAAAACAGCAACCAGAGCTGCCTGCTCGTTAAAGTAATGGGGAAAACTCTGCTGAAGAGTAATAGAACAACACATAGCTGTCTGCTCGTTAGAAGCCGTGGATGTAGCTTGCTCCTTAAAATGCTTATAAGAGATTTAACTTTCTATAGTGGCTGCCTCTCCCAAAGACATACACTTTTCTAAACAAAGGGTAGTCCTTCCCAGCTATGTATGGGAGATGGGGAGGAAGGGGGGAGGGACCCGGAGACATCCGAGTTTGACACCCCCAGAGGCTGTAAAAGAAAGGAAAAGAAGTCCCTACCTGACCAGCGTCTAACAGAGAATTCCTAGGCACAGAAGAAGAGGTAGCAATGTTGTTCTTATTGTAAACTTCTAAAAGAGAAAGAGAGAGACTAATGGGCTCGCTTCCTACCTGCTGGGAGACTGAGAAAATACTGAGGCTAAGGTCACATGGCCAGGGCTCCTATTGGCTCTCTAGAGTCAGAGTTTTTCTCAGTCTCCACCTGCTGGTAGGCGAGCACAACCCATCAGTCCAATCCTGGTCCGGTCCGGAGGGACGCTAAGGAACTATGGTTTTACTCTCGTACCATCCACCCATGGAAGCGATGTCCATAAGACACTGAAAGCAACATCTGTGGTAAAACCGAATCCAAATGTCAAAGGAATGACACTTCACATGATGAAATAACCAAGAACAAAGAAGGCCTCTGGACTGATCTGTTGGGACTAAAGGAAAGAAAATCATCAGCTAAGGACTAATTTCACCTTTCATAGCATCCCACAGATTAGAGAGATGAGTGGGATGTAGAAAAGCAGTCCCCAAGTGGGGTGGGATCAGAGAAACAAAGCAAGTCCCAACCAGCAGTGCTGGTACCAGACTACTGACATGAAGGCAGGATCGACAAGACCGTGACAGGACTTGCCATCCTGAGATGGCACCCAAATGCCCTCCAAGGCCAGGAGAAGCAGCAATCAGGGTCCTAGGAAAGGAGCCAGACCACCTGTAGGAAGGAGATTCTGCCACCAGACGAGGTGGTAGACCGCATGTCCAATGGAAGGATGACGGCCAGAAACGGGGAACAAAACCTGACCTCCCGGGCCCACACTAGAGCCCCAAACTGCGGAACAAAACCTGGCATCCAGCAGCCTGCAAAAGTAAGCTCTGACAGACAGTGAGAGCGCAAGTCCAACCAGGCTCAAGAGCCAGAGACTGAGCCACACTCAACAGGCATAGCCTGCTAAAGCTACACTAGCCAGTGAGAAAGCAAGGTTCAGCGGCCCGAGCTGCAGAGCAGGCCAGCCAGATATGGCCTAAGGCTCAAGATTTGGAGAATATGAGTGCCCACCAGAGATACAGCAAGACTAAATCGGAGGCGACAGTCTGACCTTCTGTGAGAAGGCCAAGGACTAATGTCCAGAGCACTAGCATGAGGTGGCTCAATGTTCACCAAACAGCAAAGAGATAAGAGTAAGAGGAATCAGGCATGTAGCCACCAGAGGGGGAGAACGTAAGAGTAGCCATACTGGGTCAGACCAATGGTCCATCTAGCCCAGCATCCTGTTTCCAACAGTGGCCAAGCCACGTCAAGTACCTGTCTTTTAGATTGTAAGCTCCTTGAGCAGGGACTGTCCCTCTATGTCAAATTGTACAGCGCTGCGTAACCCTAGTAGCGCTTTAGAAATGTTTAGTAGTACCTGGAAGAAACACAAATCGTGGCAACACTCCATACTACAAATCCCAGGGCAGCAGTTGCTTCCTCTGTCGCAACAGCAGATTATGGACTTTTCCTCCAAGAATTTGTCCAAACCTTTTTCAAACCCAGATACACTAACCGCTGTTACCACATCCTCTGGCAAAGAGTTCTAGAGTTTAACTATTCATCAAGTAAAAACATATTTCCTCCTATTTGTTTAAAATTATTTCCATGTAATCGGAAGTCGGTAACCAGAGGGCCTCAGACGGCAGAACCCTTCCCCAGGACGCAGATGGTGCGAGCATAGAACCTAAGGTTCCCCAAGCGGTGACTCTACATTCTATTTGGTCAGCAATTCAACAATTAAAATAAGTGGTCACGAAAACTTCCCAGGATACTGCATTGCTGGTAAACAAATTTGATTCCTTAACTTTGGCCTTGGAAACTGTTAAGACGGAACAATCTAATCAAAAAGCTGAAATATCGTTAAAAGCTCTTACAGATACTTTGATGAAGGATAAAATAAAAACTTCTTTAAAATTAGAAAGCTTAGAGAATTATAATAGAAGATTAAATTTGAGATTATTGAGTTCTCCCTTTTCAGTTGGAATTTCTTCTATGGACTTAAAAAAAATATTTAATGGAAGTTTTGCTTTATCCTCAATCTGCAATACCACCTATCAATAAAGCCTATTTGCCTGATAAATCCTCTAAGACGAACCCAAATGATAATAATCAAGGTCCAGAAACAAATTTGCAGGACTTGTCCGCGTTCTTGGAAGAATCCATTTCGGAAATAACTACTCGGAGGACATTACTGATATCTTTCGTTTTCGAGCAAGATTTAAAGGCATTACTAAGAGTTTACTTTAAAAACGCTTTCAAACTGTTTCATGGACAAAAAAATCTGGATATTTCCAGATGTGATTAAAACTACTCAGGATCATAGGAGAGCGTTTCTGGTTTACAGAGAAGAGGTTAAAACTATGGGCGCTACTTTTTTACTTGCTTACCCTTGTAAATGCAGCTTCAGAGAGCATTTTCCATCTCACAGATAGGCTGCAGAGAATACCTTCTCCTGCTTTAGACTTAGCCTGGCCTCAGAATGACATCCTATAGTATATCTCCTATCAAACTGAGCTCTCTTTTTCATCAAGCACTGCCATTTCCTCCCCTCACCCTCCCCACTGACAGTTTGAACTTCGTGGGTGTGGCTTGGATCTCTTTCAGGGAGAGAAAACTAACAACTTATAGCAGCAGCTTCAGAGAGCATTTTCCATCTCACAGATAGGCTGCAGAGAATACCTTCTCCTGCTTTAGACTTAGCCTGGCCTCAGAATGACATCCTATAGTATATCTCCTATCACCTTCTCCCACTACTCCAACCAGAGTTACACCTAATCACACTGACCACCCTTCAACATCTTCTGTCCTTCTGTGACTGTTCTCTTGTGCTTGACTGCTTAAATATTTAAATTTAAATGCTTTACTTTTTGTCTATTAGATTGTAAGCTCTTTGAGCAGGGACTGTCTTTCTTCTGTGTTTGTACAGCGCTGCGTACACTTTGTAGCGCTCTAGAAATGTTAAATAGTAGTAGTAGTAAATGCTGTATCAAATATCTAGGGAACAAATACATTTTTTTTGAACCTGACCAGTTGAAAATGTTTATAGATGCCAAAAAACTGACCAAGATGTAGAAAGTATTAAGGTTGTGGAAACAACAAGGGCAAGAGAACCAGGCCATTCACTTGTTAAACTGTACTCTACTAGTTTATCTCCTTTTATTGATTTATTCTTCCCCCCCCCCCCTTTTTTTCTAATATTTGTGGTCTAAGTAGATGTTTCAAAATTAAGTTCAGAGATTTTGCTAAACAACATTTCTTCTTTAGATATAATGTTGACCGTTTTGCAATATAGCAACCTATATATAAAGTATTACTGCTGTATTTCCATAAGTTTATCTTGTAAATTTTGAAAAATTTAAGAAATACATGCTCACCCAAAAAAAAAAAAAAAAAATTATTTCCATGTAACTTCCCCAACTATCCCCTAGTCTTTGTACTTTTGGAATGAGTAAAAAGAAATTGATTTACACCACTCAGAATTTTGTAGACCTCAACCATATCTCCCCTCATCCATTTCTTTTCCAAGCTGAAGAGCCCTAACCTCTTTAGCCTTTCTTCATATGAAAGGAGTTCCATCCCCTTTATCATTTTGGTTGCTCTTTGAACTTTTTTTTTTTTTTTTTTTTTTTTTTTAATTCTGCTGTATCTTTTTTGGAGGTACGGTGCAATACTCAAGGTGTGGACGCACCATGGAGTGATACAAAGGCATTATAGTATTTTCGGTCATATTTACCCATCCCTTTCCTAACTCCTAGCATCCCGTTTGCTTTTTTGGCCGCTGCCACACTGAGGAGAAGATTTCAGCTTATTATCTACCATGACACACAGATCTTTTTCTTGAGCGCTGACCCCTAAGATGGAACCTAGCATCAGGTAACTATGATTCAGATCAGGTTGGAGGAGGTTGGAAACTGAGGCAACACTAGCAGACAAACAAGGTCCGCATACCAAGGGCGTCGTGGTCAATCTGGAGCAACAATGACCTGGTCCCTGTGGCCTGCGATCTTAAAAATTACCCGGCTGATCAGAAGTCAAGGAGGAAAGATGTAAAGAACCTCCTCCGGCCAGGGCTGGAGGAGGCCAGCTTGAGCGCCAGAAATGGGGCCAGACTCGAGTGGAGGAGACGGACCCCGGCTCGACTAGCAGAGAGACCAAGACTAAACTTCTAGAAATGGGCAAGCTCTGATAGCCAGAGGCAACTCACCACACCAAAAGTGGAACCAGATACCACCCGCCAATATGGGCCAGGCACGACTTCCAGAAATGGAGCAAGCTTGGAATCCAGAGTCGGAAATATGGTCAACATCTCGGGACAAAGTGTGACTCGACCCCATAAAACGGAGCCATAACCAACCTCCAGATGGAAGACCATACACCCAAGGCCGAGCAAAGCTTGGTAGCAAACCACCAGAGACAGAACCAGGCCCCAAAGCCCACTGCAGGAAGAGCAGGCAAAGATACAGCTCCCATGTCACCAAGAAACATGCTGCCACTGTGCACCATCCAGCGATGCTGCCATCAGCAGAAACAATGCAGCCATTATGCAGACCAAGTTGTCACACTATAGACCACCAGAATGCTTCCAGGAGGCAACTAAAGGAATATTGCTCAAAGCACACCAGGAATCTACCACTCCATGGCATAAACTTAACTGCCAGACCAGAGCGTGCCAGAAACTGACTCAGTTCCAAAGGTGCTGGTACGATATCGGGCATCAATGCGCTAGCCCCTGCAGCCATAAGAGGGCTACAACTCCACAAGAAAGATGCCACACCACCATGGCGTACATTGTACTGCCAGCCCCAAGTCCACAAAAAGCTGGTACTCTGTTGAGATAGCACTACTACTTGACAGGGGCCAAGGCACTGCCCCCAAGCAATAAAGAGCGAGCTGCCCATCCCCATGGAAGAAACAGGATAGTCAGAAGCCACAAGAAAAAAAAAATCAGAACATCTGAGAATGCAGAAGGAAAAATTGTTTTCTTGATAATTTTCATTCCTTTAATCGTACCAGACCAGTCCAGACTAATGGATTGTGTCCCATCTACCAGTGGAAGGAGACAGAGAAAATAGTTCCAAGTAAACCACCCCTTAAGGGTATCCTGCAGCCTGGAATGTTCAGTATTTCGAATAGCCAAGCAATGGTGCTCTGAAGTCTAGAAGAAAACACAGTTAATACCAAACAGGCAAACTCTTGGAGCCAATATGCAGAACCTCACTGTTCCTGCTTGGCCAAAAGCAATTGCAACCTCCCCTCACAGTAAAATAAGCAGGAGGGAATGGTCCATACTGAGCTTGCCCAAGCACAGAGATCTACCCCTGAATCCAGGGAAAGAACTCAGTAATACCAAGTAACAGGAGTCATACAGAGCTGGCACAACAAGTGACAGGAGAGTGAATAGAGAAGATGAAGTAGGCAGTGCTGTAGAACATCCCACCACCGTATTGAAGCATTGTGGAACAGCCAGGGATACCTAAAGGAACAACACTGACATACTTTAGCCAGGGAGGACATCTGGACTGGTCTGGTATGATTAAAGGAAAGAAAATTATCAGGTATGAACATAATTTTTCCTTGTCATCTATACCAGACCAGTCCAGACTAATGGGATGTAGGAAAGCAGTTTCCCCAAGGGGGAGGGGGGAGGGGAAAAAAAAAAAAAAAAAAAAAAGAAGAATGAAGGTTGAAAAATCAACAAAGCTACACACACAGCCAACTGATTAGCAGAAAAGGATTCAAATATCCGAACCACCAGGCTACCAAAATGGAACAGAGTTAGACACTAGAAAAGGTACTGAAGCCTAGGACGTAAAACAAACGTCCTGAGCAAAAGAAAAAATTATGTACCCCTGTCCCAAGAGTAGCAAAAGACACTCATGCCAAAGGACCCCCCTTGGAAGGAAGGCAACAGTCCTATCCGAGCAACAAGGAGAAGAACTGTTTCTCCTAGACCAGGATTCACTTCTCTGAACCCTGGCAGGACCAACTCCCAAACCTGCTGGTCCGCCTTGAGTCCAAGATGGTCGGATGAAGCGACACTAACAAGTACTAGGAGTATGCAACCCCAAAGTGCGCCACACTTCATAGAAGGAAGGCCCAGGAAACATCCAGACCTGAAGAGACTACAGAGTCGAGAGAACCAACTGGAACGCTAGTCTCTTCAGGAGAACCATGAAGAAAAGGGCGGCAGCATACCAGGGTACAACCGTAGAAAGAGTACTCCTCAAACAGCTCATTCTGGACTTAGGGATGAAAGAACAGAGCCAAGAGAACAAAAGGAGACAAAAAGAAAAGTCGAGAGCCACGCTGTGGAGAAAAGACCGCCAAGGTGCCAAGTAGCCACAAAAGGAGCAAAGACTAATTCAAACTCCAGGAATGGAGAAGCTTCTCACCAGCCACCAAGAGGCTAGGGCAAGAAAAGGTGCCACAGGAATGGTAGCTAACAGGAGACAAGACAGTCTTGTCTAGCAATCTAACTGCGGTATGCCACAGCTGCTAAGAAGTACTGTATCCAACCCGCAGAAAAGAGCTGGAGTTGACCGACAAGATGAAACAGTGCCCAACAGACAAAGGTAAAAATGTGCTCCACAGTCTGAACTGTGCTCAAGGGACAGAAACAAAGCTGCACTCAGGCACAGTAGGATCCGTGCTCAACGAGAACGGATTTGCACTCAAAGCACACAAACTGAGCCACGCACCATGGGCAAAGAAAGAGATGCACATCTCTGGCAAAGATAGAAATGTGCTGAACAAGCAGAGAAGAAGCTGAGAGAGAGGATAAGCAGTGTCCCACTGAAAGAGCTGAATGTTAGAGGTACCTGCAGAACTGAAGCTGCGGTAGTGATGGAGCTGGGCTCCACATACCACCATGGAACTTTGCCCAATTTGCAGAGAAAGAGAAGTTACTTACCTGTAGCAGGTATTCTCCGAGGACAGCAGGCTGATTGTTCTCACATGTGGGTGACGTCCACAGCAGCCGCAGGTCCGGAAAATCTTCCTAGTAACAAAGATTACTAAAGCCTTCGAGCGCGCGGGTGCACGCACCACGCATGCGCCGCCATCTTCCCGCCCGTCACACACGAGTCCCGCTTTAGTCAACTTATGACTGAAAACCAAAGGGGAGGCAGACGGGTTGGTGAGAACAAGCGGCCTGCTTGTCCTCGGAGAAAGCGAAGTTACTTACCTGTAGCAGGTATTCTCCGAGGACAGAAGGCCGCTTGTTCTCACATGTGGGTATCCCTAGCCCCCAGGCTCACTCAAAACAAACAGGGTCAATTGGGCCTCGCAACGGTGAGGACATAAAGATTGACCTACGAAGAAACATCTAACAGAGTGCAGCCTGGAACAGAATAAAAATGGGCCTAGGGGGTGGAGTTGGATTCTAAACCCCGAACAGATTCTGCAGCACCAACTGCCCAAACCGACTGTCGCGTCAGCTAACTTGCTGAAGGCAGTAATGAGATGTGAATGTGTGGACTGATGACCACGTCACAGCCTTGCAAATCTCTTCGATAGTGGCTGACTTCAAGTGGGCCACTGACGCTGCCATGGCTCTAACACTATGAGCCGTGACATGACCCTCAAGAGTCAGCCCAGCTTGGGCGTAAGTGAAGGAAATACAATCTGCTAGCCAAGTGGAAATGGTGCATTTCCCGACAGCCACTCCCCTTCTGTTGGGGTCAAAAGAAAAACATTTGGGCGGTCTGTGGGGGCTTGTCCGCGCCACATAGAAGGCCAATGTTTTCTTACAGTCCAATATATGCAACTGACGTTCAGCAGGGCGGGTATGAGGACAGGGAAAGAATGTTGGCAAGACAACTGACTGGTTCAGATGGAACTCCCACATCACCTTCAGCATGAAATTAGGGCGAGTGCGGAGGACTACTCATGATGAAATTTAGTATAAGGAGCATGGGCCACCAAGGCTTGAAGCTCACTGACCCTACAAGCTGAACAGCCACCAAGAAAATGACCTTCCAGGTCAAACACTTCAGATGGCAGGAATCCAGTGGCTCAAAAGGAGCTTTCATCAGCTGGGTGAGGACGATGTTGAGATCCCATGACACTGGTGGAGGTTTGACTGGGGGCTTTGACAAAAGCAAACCTCTCATGAAGCGAACTAAAGGCGTCCAGAGATAGGCTTACCCTCTACACGATAATGGAAAGCACTAATTGCACTAAGATGAACTCTTACGAGTTGGTCTTGAGACCAGACTCTGACAAGTGCCAGGATCTAGGGCCTTACTATCACACCAGACGGCAAACCTCCTCCATTTAAAAGAGTAACACCTCTTTGTGGAATCTTTCCTGGAAGCAAGACTCCTGAGTCTTGCTTCCAGGAAAGATTCCACAAAGAGGTGTTACTCTTTTGGACACCCTCAGAAAGACCCAAGGAGGCGGAAATCTACGCTCTCAACATCCAGGCCGTGAGAGCCAGAGACTGGAGGTTGGGATGCAAAAGCGCCCCCTCGCTCTGAGTGATGAGGGTTGGAAAACACTTCAATCTCCACGGATAGGGTATGATACATACCTGTAGCAGTTGTTCTCCGAGGACAGCAGGCTGATTGTTCTCACGACTGGGGTTGACGTCCGCGGCAGCCCCCACCAACCGGAAAAAGCTTCGCGGGACGGTCGGCACGCAGGGCACGCCCACCGCGCATGCGCGGCCGTCTTCCCGCCCGTGCGCGACCGCTCCCGCCAGTTGAATGACAAGCAATAAAGTATGAAACACAACTCCAAAGGGGAGGAGGGAGGGAAGGTGAGAACAATCAGCCTGCTGTCCTCGGAGAACAACTGCTACAGGTATGTATCATACCCTTTCTCCGAGGACAAGCAGGCTGCTTGTTCTCACGACTGGGGTATCCCTAGCTCTCAGGCTCACTCAAAACAATAACCCAGGTCAATTGAACCTCGCAACGGCGAGGGTACAACAGAAATTGACCTACGAAGAACAACTAACTGAGAGTGCAGCCTGACCAGAATAAATTCGGGTCCTGGAGGGTGGAGTTGGATTTACACCCCAAACAGATTCTGCAGCACCGACTGCCCGAACCGACTGTCGCGTCGGGTATCCTGCTGGAGGCAGTAATGAGATGTGAATGTGTGGACAGATGACCACGTCGCAGCCTTGCAGATCTCTTCAATAGTGGCTGACTTCAAGTGGGCCACCGACGCTGCCATGGCTCTGACACTATGAGCCGTGACATGACCCTCAAGAGTCAGCCCAGCCTGGGCGTAAGTGAAGGAAATGCAATCTGCTAGCCAATTAGAGATGGTGCGTTTCCCGACAGCGACCCCTAGCCTGTTAGGGTCGAAAGAAATAAACAATTGGGCGGACTGTCTGTGGGGCTGTGTCCGCTCCAAGTAGAAGGCCAATGCTCTCTTGCAGTCCAATGTGTGCAACTGACGTTCAGCAGGGCGGGTATGCGGCCTGGGGAAGAATGTTGGCAAGACAATTGACTGGTTAAGATGGAACTCCGACACCACCTTCGGCAGGAACTTTGGGTGAGTGCGGAGCACTACTCTGTTGTGATGAAATTTGGTATATGGAGCATGAGCTACTAGGGCTTGAAGCTCACTGACCCTACGAGCTGAAGTAACTGCCACCAGGAAAATGACCTTCCAGGTCAAGTACTTCAGATGGCAGGTATTCAGTGGCTCAAAAGGAGGTTTCATCAGCTGGGTGAGGACGACGTTGAGATCCCATGACACAGTAGGAGGCTTGATAGGGGGCTTTGACAAAAGCAAGCCTCTCATGAATCGAACGACTAAAGGCTCTCCAGAGATGGCTTTACCTTCCACACGATAATGGTAAGCACTAATCGCACTAAGGTGATTCCTTACTGAGTTGGTCTTGAGGCCAGACTCTGATAAGTGCAGAAGGTATTCAAGCAGGTTCTGTGCAGGGCAAGAACGAGGTTCTAGGGCCATGCTCTCACACCACACGACAAACCTCCTCCACTTGAAAAAGTAACTCTTTTTAGTGGAATCCTTCCTAGAGGCAAGCAAGACCCGGGAGACACCCTCAGACAGACCCAACGCAGTGAAGTCTACGCCCTCAACATCCAGGCCGTGAGAGCCAGAGACTGAAGGTTGGGGTGCAGCAACGCTCCGTCGTTCTGCGAAATGAGAGTCGGAAAACACTCCAATCTCCACGGTTCTTCGGAGGACAACTCCAGAAGAAGAGGGAACCAGATCTGACGGGGCCAAAAGGGCGCTATCAGAATCATGGTGCCGCGGTCTTGCTTGAGCTTCAGTAAGGTCTTCCCCACCAAAGGTATGGGAGGATAAGCATACAGGAGGCCGGTCCCCCAATGGAGGAGAAAGGCATCCGACGCTAGCCTGCCGTGTGCCTGAAGTCTGGAACAGAACAGAGGCAGCTTGTGGTTGGTCTGAGAGGCGAAAAGGTCCACCGAGGGGGTGCCCCACGCTCGGAAGATCTTGCGTACCACTCTGGCATGGAGCGACCACTCGTGCGGTTGCATGACTCTGCTCAGTCTGTCGGCCAGACTGTTGTTTACGCCTGCCAGGTGTGTGGCTTGGAGGAGCATGCCGAACCGACACGCCCAACGCCACATCCCGACGGCCTCCTGGCACAGGGGGCGAGATCCGGTGCCCCCCTGCTTGTTGACGTAATACATTGCAACCTGATTGTCTGTCCGAATTTGGATAATTTGACAGGACAGCCGATCTCTGAAAGCCTTCAGTGCGTTCCAGATCGCTCGGAGCTCCAGGAGGTTGATCTGCAGATCCTTTTCCTGGAGGGACCACAGACCCTGAGTGTGGAGCCCATCGACATGGGCTCCCCACCCCAGGCGAGATGCATCCGTCGTCAGCACTTTCGTGGGCTGCGGAACTTGGAATGGACGTCCCAGGGTCAAATTGGTCCGGATGGTCCACCAGAGCAGTGAAGTGCGACAACTGGTGGAGAGGCGGATGACATCTTCTAGATTCCCGGTGGCTTGGAACCACTGGGAAGCTAGGGTCCATTGAGCAGATCTCATGTGAAGACGAGCCATGGGAGTCACATGAACTGTGGAGGCCATATGACCCAGAAGTCTCAACATCTGCCGAGCTGTGATCTGCTGAGACGCTCTGGTCTGCGAAGCCAGGGCCAAGAGATTGGTGGCCCTCGCTTCGGGAAGGTAGGCCTGAGCCGTCTGGGAATTCAGCAGCGCTCCTATGAATTCCAGAGACTGAGTTGGCTGGAGATGGGACTTTGGGTAATTTATCACAAACCCCAGCAGCTCCAGAAGTTGAATAGTGCACTGCATGGACCGGAGGGCTCCTGCCTCCGAGGTGTTCTTGACCAGCCAATCGTCGAGATATGGGAACACGTGCACTCCCAGCTTGCGTAGGTAGGCCGCTACCACCACGAGGCACTTTGTAAACACTCGTGGGGCAGAGGCGAGCCCAAAGGGCAGCACACAATACTGAAAGTGCCGTGCGCCCAGGCGGAATCTGAGATACTGTCTGTGAGCTGGCAGTATCGGGATGTGAGTGTATGCGTCCTTTAAATCCAGGGAACATAGCCAATCGTTTTTCTGAATCATTGGCAGAAGGGTGCCCAAGGAAAGCATCCTGAACTTTTCTTTGACCAGGAATTTGTTCAGGCCTCTCAGGTCTAGGATGGGACGCATCCCCCCTGTTTTCTTTTCCACAAGGAAGTACCTGGAATAGAATCCCTGCCCTTCCTGCCCGGGTGGTACGGGCTCGACCGCATTGGCGCTGAGAAGGGCGGAGAGTTCCTCTGCAAGTACCTGCTTGTGATGGGAGCTGAAAGACTGAGCTCCTGGAGGACAATTTGGAGGCAGGGAGGCCAAATTCAGGGCGTATCCGCACCGCACTATTTGGAGAACCCACTGGTCGGAGGTTATGAGAGGCCACCTTTGGTGAAAAAATTTTAACCTCCCTCCGACCGGCAGATCGTCCGGTACGGACACTTGTAGGGCGGCTATGTTCCCGTGGATCCAGTCAAAAGCCCGTCCCCGGCTTTTGCTGTGGAGGCGCAGGGGGCTGCTTAGGCGCACGCTGTTGACGAGAACGAGCGCGCTGGGGCTGTCCCTGTGCCTGACGAGGCCTTCGGGCCGGCTGGTTGTACCTACGCTTTGCAAAAGAATAGGGTGCAGCCTGCCGTGCCCGGGAAAAACGCCCACCCGTGGGGGCGGGTGCTGAAGGCGCCCGGTGGGAGAGCTTGTCGAGAGCGGTTTCCCGCTGATGCAGTTGGTCCACCATCTGCTCGACCTTCTCACCGAAAATGTTATCCCCCCGGCAAGGGACGTCGGCCAGTCTCTGCTGGGTGCGGTTGTCCAGGTCAGAGGCACGCAGCCATGAGAGCCTGCGCATCACTATACCTTGGGCCGCAGCACGAGATGCCACGTCACAGGTGTCAAAAATCCCCCTGGACAGGAACTTTCTGCACGCCTTCAGCTGCCTGACCACCTCCTGATAAGGCCTGGACTGCTCCGGCGGGAGCTTATCGACCAGGTCCGCCAGCTGTTGCACATTGGTCCGCATGTGGATGCTCATATAGAGCAGGTACGATTGGATGCGGGTCACGAGCATGGAGGACTGGTAGGCCTTCCTCCCAAATGAGTCCAGAGTGCGAGACTCCCGCCCCGGGGGCGCCGAGGCGGTATCCCTCGAACTCCGTGCCCTCTTGAGAGCAGAATCCACGACCGCTGAGTCATGGGGCAACTGGGGCCGCATGAGCTCTGGGTCAGAGTGGATCCTGTACTGGGACTCTGCTTTCTTGGGAATGGTGGGATTAGTTAATGGTCGCACCCAGTTCCGGAGCAGCGTCTCCTTCAGGACATTGTGCAGCGGTACCGTGGAGGACTCTCTAGGTGGTGATGGATAGTCGAGGACCTCGAGCATCTCGGCCCTCGGCTCTTCCACAGAGACCACGGGAAAGGGAATGCTTATAGACATATCCCGCACAAAGGAGGCAAAGGAGAGACTCTCAGGAGGTGAGAGCTTCCTCTCCGGTGACGGCGTGGGGTCCGAGGGAAGGCCCGTAGACTCCTCTGAGGAGAAATATCTCGGGTCCTCCTCTTCCCCCCACGAGTCCTCATCCTCGGTATCGGACATTAGCTCATGTAGCTGAGTCCGGTACCGGGCCCGGCTCGACGTCGAGGCACCGAGGCCTCGGTGTCGTCGAGCGGTGGACTCCCGCGCCGGCGGGGACGGAGCTCCCTCCATCGACGTCGACGGGGACTCCACCTGCGTGGCTGTCGAGACCGGCACCGCAAGCGGCGGCGGTGTCGACTGCCCCGGCGCCGGGCTAGAGCTCGCCGGCGCCACAGTCATCGGCGCCGAGGGCGCAAGCACCCCCGGCGCCGGCACAGCCTGGCGCATCAGCCCTTCCAGGAGCCCCGGAAGGATGGCTCTGAGGCACTCGTCCAGGCCCGCTGCCGAGAAAGGCGGTGGGGCCGGCAAGGGTGTCGGTGCCAGAAGCTGCTGGGGGCCAGGAGACGGCACCGAGGTGCCGGAACCCCGACGCGTCGGTACCTCCACCACCGACGGAGATCTCTCCTCTCTGTGATGACGCTTCGGCGTCGACACCTCCTCAGGCACCGAGGGCTCCCGTGACGGCGCTTCTTGTCCTTCTTCCGGTGCACGTCACCGGTGCCGGAGGGCATGGAGGAGGAGGAGGTCGATCCCCCTCGGTCTCGAGGTACCGGGTCCGACAGGGTTCGGTCCCGTGGCTCACGAGTTGAGGGAGTGACCGGGGCCGACTGCCCACGCGGTCTCTCTACCCCACTCTCGCCGGCGGACCGGCGGGCCGACGGGACCTGTTCTCCTGGGGTCGCTGCCATCGGTGCCGATGTCTCGGGCATCGATACCGGTACCGAAGAACCGGCCTTCGATACCGATGCCGTCGAGGTCGACGTCGAGGGGCCGGCGCAAGTTCCAAAAAGACGGTCCCGCAGAACTTGCCTCGCAACCTGAGTCCGTTTCCGGAGACCGAGACACAAAGCACACGACTTGAGATTGTGCTCCGGCCCGAGGCACTGGAGGCACCAAGCGTGGGTGTCGGTCTGCGAGATCGGCCGGCCGCAGCGACCACACTTTTTAAATCCACTCGGGACCTTCGAGGACATCGACGGAAAAATCGCGTCGGCGAAGTCAAAGTCGGCAATGGTGGCTAAAATCACACCACGAAAATTGAAACCGACCGAGCGGCCACTAGGCCGCAACGAGGCGTCCCCGCTAGAAAGCGAGGGAAAAAGGAGGAGCGCGTGCTCCACACGCGCCAAATTCT
Organism: Microcaecilia unicolor; assembly: GCF_901765095.1. NCBI lineage: Eukaryota > Metazoa > Chordata > Amphibia > Gymnophiona > Siphonopidae > Microcaecilia > Microcaecilia unicolor. The sequence continues at coordinate 267,878,201 of NC_044033.1, read as the reverse complement.
TTTTTTTTTTTTTTTTTTTTTTTTTTTTGGATAACAAACGAAACTGAAAGAAGAAGAGGCCAAAAGGGCCAAGAGCGACGACCCGCGTAAACGCGGTCGAAAATTCCGGCGGCTGAAACGAGAGAGTTGCAAAAACACGACTCTCTCAGTCGCGGGAAAAAAGTAACTGGCGGGAGCGGTCGCGCACGGGCGGGAAGACGGCCGCGCATGCGCGGTGGGCGTGCCCTGCGTGCCGACCGTCCCGCGAAGCTTTTTCCGGTTGGTGGGGGCTGCCGCGGACGTCAACCCCAGTCGTGAGAACAAGCAGCCTGCTTGTCCTCGGAGAACTTCGAAGGATAACTCCAGAAGAGGGAACCAAATCTGACACGGCCAGAAGGGAGCAATCAGAATCATGGTTCCGCGGTCTTGCCTAAATTTCAGCAAAGTCTTCCCTACTAGAGGTATGGGAGGATACGCATACAGGCCTGACCCCCAATGTAGGAGAAAGGCATCTGAGGCTAATCTGTCGTGGGCCTGAAGTCGAACAAAACTGAGGGACCTTGCGATTGATTTGAGTGGCAAAAAGTTCCACCGAGGGGGTGCCCCACGCTCAGAAGATCTTGCGGACAACTACCCTGTTGAGACCACTCGTGAGGTTGCATTATCCTGCTCAACCTGTCGGCCAGACTGTTTACGCCTGCCAGAGACATGGCCTGGAGAAGCATGCCGTGACGGCAGGCCCAAAGCCACATCTGGACGGCTACCTGACACAGGGGGCGAGATCCGGTGCCCCCCTGCTTGTTGACATAGTACATGGCAAACTGGTTGTCTGTCTGAATTTGGATAAATTTGATTTGACAGCCGATCGCTGGAAGACTTGAGCATTCCAGATCGCTCGCAACTCCAGGAGATTGATCTGAAGACCTGATTCCTGAAGGGACCAGGCTCCCTGAGTGTAGAGCCCATCTAAATGAGCTCCCCACCCTAGGAGAGATGCATCCGTAGTCAGCACTTTTTGAGGCTGAGGAATTTGGAAGGGATGTCCCAAGGTCAAATTGGAGCGAACTGTCCACCATAGAAGGAATTGTGAAAAGCGGTGGACAACTGGACTGCATCCTCTAGATCCCCAGCAGCTTCATACCACTGGGAAGTCAGGGTCCATTGAGCTGATCTCACGTGAAGACGGGCCATGGGAGTCACATGAACTGTGGAGGCCATATGGCCCAGAAGTCTCAACGTCTGCCAAGCTGTGATCTGCTGAAACGCTCTGGCCAAAGAAACCAGGAACAGAAAGCTGTCCGCCTTCGTCTCGGGAAGATAGGCCCGAGCTGAGAGTCCAGCAGAGCTCCTATGAATTCTAGTTGAACTGGAAGGAGATGGAACTTTGGGTAATTTATAACAAACCCGAGTAGCTCCAGGAGTTTGAGAGTCATCTGCGTGGACTGTAGAGCTCCTGCCTCCAAAGTGTTCTTCACCAGCCAATCGACGCTGCAACAACCGCCAGGCATTTGGTGAACACCCGGGGTGCAGAGACGAGCCCAAAGGGATACTGAAACTGCTGTGTTCCCAGACGGAATCAAAGATACTGCGTGTGAGCTGGCAGTATCGGGATGTGTGTATAAGCATCCTTCAAGTCCAGGGAGCACAGCCAATCATTTTTCTGAATCATGGGAAGAAGGGTGCACAGGGACAGCATCCTAAACTTTTCTCGAATCAGATATTTGTTCAGGGCCCTTACGTCTAGGATGGGACGCATTCCCCTGTTTTCTTTTGCACAAGGAAGTACCTGGAATAGAATTCCAGCCCTTCTTGCCCTGGTGGCACAGGCTCGACCGCACTGGTGCTGAGAAGAGCAGAGAGTTCCTCTGCAAGTACCTGCCGGTGCTGGAAGCTGAAGGACTGAGCTCCCGGTGGGCAATTTGGAGATTTGGAGATCAAATTGAGAGAGTAACCCCGCCAAACTATTTGAAGAACCCACCGATTGGAAGTTACAAGAGGCCACCTTTGGTGAAAAAAATTTTAACCTCCCCTCAACCGGTAGATCGTCCGGCACAGACACGTTTATTGCGGGTATGCTCGTCTGGAGCCAGTCAAAAGCCTGTCCCTTGCTTTTGCTGGGGAGCTGCAGGGGCCTGTCGAGGCGCACACTGTTGGCGTGAACGAGCGTGCTGGGGTTGAGCCTGAGCAGGCTGGCGGATTGTACCTACACTTATTGTAAGCATAGGGAGCATTCCTCCCCCCGTAAAAACGTCTACCTGATGAGGTAGATGCTGAAGGCGCCCGGAGGGAGAGTTTGTCGAATGCGGTTTCCCGCTGGTGGAGCTGCTCTACCACCCGTTCGACTTTCTCGCCAAAAATATTATCCCCCCAGCAAGGAACATCCGCAAGCTGCTGCTGGACCCGATTGTCCAGGTCAGAGGCACGCAGCCATAAGAGTCTGCGCATCAACTATACCCTGAGCAGTGGCTCTGGACGCCATATCAAAAGAATCGTAAGTACCCCTGGACAAGAATTTACGACACGCCTTCAGCTGCCTGACCACCTCCTGAAAAGGCCTGGCCTACTCCGAAGGGAGCTGATCGACCAAGTCCACCAGTTGCTTCACATTGTTCCGCAAATGAATGCTCGTTTAGAGCTGGTAAGACTGAATTTTGGAGATGAGCATAGAGGACTGGTAGGCCTTCTTCCCAAAAGAGTCCAAAGTTCGAGCTTCCCGTCCCGGGGGCGCCGAGGCAAAATCTCTCGTACTTTTGGCTCTCTTGAGAGCGGAATCCACAACCGCCGGGTCATGAGGCAACTGGGCCCTCATCAACTCCGGGTCCCCGTGAATCCGATACTGGGACTCAATCTTCTTAGGAATAGTAGGGTTAGATAATGGTTTCATCCAGTTCCTTAACAATGTCTGTTTGAGGACATTATGTAGAGGAACAGTGGATGACTCCTTAGGTGGCGAAGGATAGTCTAGGACCTCAAACATCTCGGCCCTGGGCTCATCCTCAGTTACCACCGGGAAGGGAATGGCTGTACACATTTGCTGCACAAAGGACGAGAAAAACTCTCCAGGGGAGAAAGCTTCCTCTCTGGCGAAGGAGTAGGGTCAGAGGGAAGGCCACAGGACTCCTCAGAAGAGGAATCTTGGGTCTTCCTCTGCCTCCCACGAAGCCTCTCCTTCGGTATCGGACAGGAGTTCTCTGACTGCAGTCCGAAGCCGAGCCCGTCTCGATGCCGAGGAGCTATGTCCTCGATGGTGATGCCGAGAAGTTGACTCCCGTGCCGGTGGCGATGAAGCTCCCTCCACTGATGTTGATGGAGAGTCAACTTGGGTGGCAGCCACGGCCGATGCCGCAAGCAGCACCGATGTTGAAGGCCTCACCACAGGCGAGGAGCCAGCCGCCGCATTTATCGACGGTACTGTCAGCGCAAGCACCCCCGGTACCGGAACAGACGGTCGCAGCAGCCCTTCCAGGATCCCTGGAAGACTGGCTCGGAGGCGCTCATCAAGAGTGTCTGTCGAGAAAGGCTGAGGAATCGGTGCTGGAGTAGAGGCCAGAATCTGCCGCGGACGAGGAGGCGGTACTGGGCTGTCCGGAGACCGGCGCATAGACACCTCTTGCATGGAGGGTGAGCAGTCCTCCCGGCGTCGACGCTTCATGGGTGCCGATTCTCGAGACCCCGGAGCTCTTGGTACCGAGACGAGAAGGGGACCGATGACTGCTTCTTTGCCTTCGCTCAAGGCACGTCACCGGTACCCCTCGGTACCGATGAGGACGTGGAATCCACACGTCTCCTCGGGGTGGGTCCTGATGGGCCTGTATCGCAGGAGCCCTCGAAGCAGGTGGAGACCCACTCGATGGTTCATTACTGCCAGCGTGTGATGGTCTCTGGACAGCCATTACCTGTGCTCCTGAGATCGATGCACTCTCCGGTGCCAACATCGACACCACCGACCTCAGTACCGCTGTCGACGCCGAAGTACCGGGCAAAGCTCCAAACAGGCGCTCCCGTTGAGCTTGTCTCGACGCTTGTATCCGCTTTTTAAAGCTAAGACACAACTTACATGCGTCTGGGCGATGGTCGGGCCCAAGGCACTGGATACACCACGCGTAAAGGTCGGTGCCTGAGATTGCCCGGTTGCACTGTGTGTGCACTTCTTGAAGCCGCTGGCGATCCTCGATGTCAGACGGAAAAATAGCGGCGGCGATATCAAAACTCGCAATGGTGCCAAAAGAAGGGCACAAAAAAGGGAAAAACCCATACGGGCGGCCAAAATGGCCGTATATGTAGACGAAAGGAAACTTGAGGGATAAACTAAGGAAAATAAGGAAACTTTTTATCTTTTATTTTAAAGAAAATGGAACAGCTCAAACACGAGCACAAAAACGAAGAAAAAAAATCGGCGAAAAAGCCGGTTAAGTGAAGGCTCTTCTTTTCTGGGGCAACAGAACCGCCGTAAACAACCGCTCTTAACCGCGGAAAAAAAAAAAAAGACTGAAGCGGGACTCTCACGCGACGGGCGGGAAGATGGCCGCACATGCACGGTGCGCGCACTCAAAGGCTTAAGCCACCTTTGTTGCTAGCAAGATTTTCCGGACCTGGGGCTGCCGTGGACGTCACGCACATGTGAGAACAAGCAGCCTGCTTGTCCTCGGAGAAGAATTGTGCTAAACACACAGATGGAGCTGCGCTCTGCATGCAGGGAGCTGCGTTCCATACGCAGAGAGAGCTGCATGCCACACAGACAAGGAGCTACATTCCACAGGCAGAGCCGTGTTCTATACGCAGACAGGACTGTGCCCCACACCGAGACCTGCAGAGAAAGAACTACACAACATGTGACAATGGAGCTGCGTTCAACATGCAGCGATGAAAGGTTGCAGAATAAGCAGCGATGGAGCCACGCTCAACAAGCAAAATGCATAAATGGAGCCCCAGGAAACAGCCAGAGAAGAAGGTGCTGCTAGGAGGCCAATGAGAAAGGAGCACAACTTGTGGAAATACAGACCTGACGCTGCACTCCCCTGGTCCAGAAGGACTAAAACTACAAGAAAAGAAAGCCCCGTGCCCCAAGAGACACTCTCATGCCCCCAAGTGGTCTCTGAGCCACAATGACCACCCTCCTAGGCAACTGATATGGAGCAGCAGTCAACATAGAGAAAACTCCCACCAAGAGGGAGGGAGGTAAGCATCACGGATCTAGAATCCTCAGACCATAGGGAGCAAAATGCAGCCGTAAGGCAGTGAAGAAGTAACAACTCTCGCCAAGCCAGGAACAAAGAGGAAACTGGTCACTAACACCACCAGCTAAGGGAGAGTCAAACTCCAGACCTAGACTAGAACCACTTCCCTGCAGAAAAGTAGAGAAAAGCGCAGAGCTAAGAGGTGGTAATCCAGATGCACAGCAATAGATCTGCGCCCCTTACAGAAAAAGGGAGTGCCAAATGTGCCATCCGTTGTGTTACTGCTACTGCACAAAAGTAATTCTGTTATTGAACTTTGCTCTTCTGTATGCAATGTGTCTGATGCAAAACTCCAGCTGTCATCCGACACATTTAAAGAATAGTCTTCCATTCTCTCAAATGTTAAGACTCAGAAGTATCTGCACTGACTTGTACACCTTCAAACAACAGGCAAAATTGTTAATGGCTGACCTCACAGACCGAGGGTATTCAAAATAAGAAGAGCAAAGTTCAGTAACAGAGAATTACTTTTGTGCAGTAGCAGTAACACAACGGATGATAATTGACAATGGTCATGCAACATACTGAAACTAGCTCATTTTTGGCTTGAATAGTTAAGAACTGATGGGAAATCATGCAGTCCATCCCTGCTTTTCAACAAAGACATTGTAAGTCGAGCGGATGTAAACATATAAAAAAAAAAAGAAAACGATTGGAACCTGCCAAATTTGTAAGATCACCAGACAGACAAACTAAAGAATTTTTTTAATCCACACACCACACGGAAATATAAACTACATCATTTCACAAATTGCTTGTCTGATCATGTTATTTATCAAATCAGCTGTCCATGCAAGAAAATGTATATAGGAATGAACCAGGAATGTATATAGGAATGAAAACAAGGATCTTGGAACATAGATCTAATTTAAGAAGAATGGCATGCAAAGAACCCATTGTAGAACACTGCATTAAAAATAACCATAAATTTGAGGATATTTAATGTTTTGCAATAGATAAAGTTGAGAAATTGGATAGGGGTGGTAATCGGAAATTGTTGCAAAGAAGGGAAGCTCAGTGGATCTTCAATTTAAACACCATTGAACCTTATGGATTGAATAGCTCAATTGACTGGTACGTTTTCTACTGACTCGTTAGTTTTCTTAAATTACTGCCAGCCAGAGTAACTACCTGTTCAGCATCTAATTGAGGAGCATATATCATCTGTTTGAAGGATGACGCTGAGACGCCATTTTGTCAGAAGCAAAACGCTCTCCAAGCTAGTAAGTGAACCTTCGGGTTGGTGCATTTTGTGTGAATCCTTTACTTCATAAATACACATCTCATTTTTGTTTTCCAGACCCTCAGCAATTCTCCTATCAGCACTCAGTTCCTGAAGAAGCCTGTTACCGGGGTGAAACGGTGGCCCCAGTGCTGCATTAGATTTTAAGCTAAGTGATATTGCTACTAGCCTATTGCATTCTGTTATAACATAACAGTTGTGCTGCTGAGAGGATTATTATTATTTTTTGAACATGAATTAAGAAGTAAAACTTTAAACTTGAAAGATATTAAAATAGTTCTTTTTGGAGTTTTTGCCCAATGATAGAAATCGAGTGCTTTTTACGTTTAAATCTTCATCACGTAATAGCGCTAAAAACCATTGGTGATTTTGCTAACAGTTTGAGTGCTTTTCTCCAAAATTTTTATTTTGCTAGAGTTTTTTTTTTTTTTTTTTTTAGAAATTCAGATATACCTACCACCACAGAAGAGAAGAACCCCACAGGGGAGACAAGTTACTCCATGCCACAATTAACCATCACCTTGCTAGAAATATAGCCAGGGGAGGGAACCAGGGTCACTGGATTATCACCCTAGCTAGTAGTTGAGGAACTCAGGACCACTGAGTATCATCTAAAACTAGCCCCAACATGGGTACCAGCACACCCCTGGCTCCACTGTCACCAGAAGAATCTGGGACAGGAGCTACCAGCCAGCAATCCAGAGCAGCTGCACAATCCATCCACCATCCACTAGGAGACAGAAAATACTGAACACTCCAGGCTGCACGATACCCTTAAGGGGTGGTTTACTTGGAACTATTTTCTCCGTCTCCTTCTGCTGGTGAATGGACACAATCCATTAGTCTGGACTGGTCTGATATAGACGACAAGGAAAAGACCAATGTATTACCTGACAGACAAGTAATGTAAACACTCACAGAAGGTGAGCTCTCCACAGGAAAACCAGTAAGGAAAAACAAACAGTGGATCCAACAAAAGGTCCTCTCACAATGAGTGTCTTCCTGAACAAGGTCTTTATTCACAATGGCACAAATGACCCGACACGTGACGTGTTTCGGCCGTAAGGCCTGCGTCAGGGGTCAAGTGTTGTCTGGAGTCAAATAGCCTTGTAGATTAGATGAAAAAGATGAAAAACCAACACTGGAAATACTTCAAAGTGGTCTTGGAGGAGGTCGATGGCAGCCACCACAGCAATTCATTCTCGTCCCCTGTCACATATGAACACATGTACAACCCATGAGACGAAGCCAGCAGAAAGTGAACCCCAAAATTGTGTGCCCTGGGTAACCAGCAGTACTGCATTAAAAAGTGACCAAAATACAAGGGTCAGCACCAGAGGCATAGGTGGTGTTATACATTATGTATATAAGCAGAAAAACTCCACAGAAAAAAAAACAAGCAAACATAATCCAACACCCTAATACAAGGGGGATGACAAGCCAAATAGGAATGTGGAAATGGACGCAGTGGAGTCATCTGCCTGCAAAAAGGGAGAACAGCTCAGCTGAAATGCCGCCCTAGCTCTGACAATTGAGGCACTCTGTAGCTGAACAGCACTAATAGCCCCCTACCTATCGAAAGGTAAGGAGGATGCAACTGGTGTAACCATTAGAACATGCTCCGCGAGGGACAACCAACTTCAAGGTCACAAAGGCCAGAAGTACGCCCCTAAAAAGGGCAGGATAGTAAACCAGAGGCCATGTCCCTGAAACTGCAGGAAGAACAAAAATAAACTCATGCCCCCACTTAATTTTCCTTTTTTTTTGGCACAAACTGACTAGAGGTCATAACGCATGACAAGAAGATAGAGCCCAGAAGCTGGCACGGAAAACAGAGTGCGCCGATCAACTACCCAGGTCCTAAGATTCCTGTCAGCATTGACTGCATGTCTCCAGGGAAAAGGGAATTCCAGCCAGTACTGCAGACAGACTGGATGCACTGGTCTGGGCACCGAGACCTGCTGCTCACATAGCAAGAGAAAATGGTGTCTGCCGGATCGCAAACACCTTGGAACCTGCCAAAAACCTGTGACACAGTCCCCTCTGGCCTGACCGAGAGGCATCCTGGAGAGGCAATTAGGAAATGGCATCAGGGCCGGACAGCATTGGTGCCGTAACCAGCAATGAAGATCCCGCTGTAATCACCCGAACAGAAGAAACCTTCTCTTCCCAGTGCCACATAGTCCCTGGCCAGATGCAAAAGCAGCACCAAGACCACTCACAGCAGAATAAGAAGAAAATTAGAACTTACCGCATCCATTCAAGCACAACAGCTCACAAAGCAGGATGAATAGAAATCCAGCTGCCATAGTGACCAGACTATAGCTAAAGACCCATCTTTTTCTTTTGGTGAGGCAGGAGTGCCAAGAAGTCAGAATAGAGTGCCACAATTCCACCTCAACTGGAGGCAGGGAAGGGGAGGACCTGGCTCCAGCAGGTGTACCTCTTATCACTGGCCAAGCCCAGCCATAACCTCCAAGCTCAACTACACCTGAGGGTACAGGCAAGGAGCAATTCTCAGAGCTGCACAGGATATGTCCATCCACCTGCTGAGATAGAGAATAAGTTGAGGCTGCTGCACAGTACCCATTATGGCAGAGCTCTGAATCTCCACCTGCTGATAAAGGGATATAACCCACTAGTCTCTGGACTGATCTGTGGGATGCTATGGAAAAGGAAATTATTTTCAATAAACCCTCAACTGGACAATCCTGCTCACTGATCTCTCTAACATAGTGCAACTTCTCACACTTTCAATCAATATGACTCATTTAATGCAATATTTGTTGTGCCTTAGTCCTAAGGCAAACCATCTGGAACCTTTCAGCTTGCCCTGTCTCCAAATATCTGCTATGAAAAATGAAAACTAAAGGAGAATGGCAGCAAGGAAACATCCAGAACCCAATTCACCACCAGCAGTGCCACAAAGAATAAAACAGAGAAAGACTTGGGTCACAGTAGAATCAGATAGATTACAACCTGTGTCAGAGGCATTCACCCTCCCTCCCGTTTGCCCCTACATAATTACTTTGCTTCATTGGAGCATTTTCAGCAGAATAGTACGGAGATGGAGCCAAAGGCAAGGAACGTAGCTCAATCCAAAAGCCCTCCCAAAAACCATGAAAAATCATGTCAAAGCAAATACTGCTAAATTATAAGAGGCACTAACTTAGGACACACAGTTTAAGGGTTTCAATCTAGTGAAATACCTTCCAGGATCCTCTGCTATCAGAAGTACCAAATACTGAATTTGTTCCGATAAGATCAAGGATTCTAATACTGATGTTGTAATACTGTTTTTGGATTAATTTTAAAATGACCGATTGTATTTTGGCCAAAACTGGTTTTCTATCAGTGTCCTGCTTTAGACCACCTGGGGAAAGTGACCTGGCCAATAACAAGTATGGAGCTAAAAGTGTTCCAGAAGCTTGGGGAGAGATTTGTGGAACTCACTTTCAAAAAGCTACTATGTAGTTAATAGTCCCAAAGCAGTGTGAGGCACACACCATTAGTGTAAAAAAACCCAACAACCTGTAGTTAAATGTTTTCTGAATTTGTTTTGCACTTTGTCAAATGTTTACAATGTCAAAATGAAAGTCACCTAGAGTCCAATTCAAATAGACAAAAACAGTATGACAACTAAATGGGGCTCATGTGTTGGAAGGCAAAAGGGGTGATTTCTGATTTTTACTTTACTTTCCAAAGTGAAAATTTAAAACAGTTCAGTGAAACCAACATTTGGAATGGTTTCACAGAAAAAGTGTAAAAGGGGTAAGACACTTCTACAAGACCCCATTTGAAGCTTACTCTATTTTGCATTGTTTTGCTTAAAAAAAATTATAAATTACATAAGCATTAGAATAAGAACCAAGCTATAAAAGGTGATACATGTATTATAACAATGCTAGAGAACACTTTTTTTTGAAATTCATCTTACTCATCCTTGAATCAAAAATGCGGAACATATTGAAATTAGTCACATTCCATTTCTCTTCCACATTTTCATAATATGAAAAGGTTTGTTTATCCAAAATACAAGTTTTTGCTCTTAATTTTTTACAATGCATTTTAAATATTTTGTACACAATACCTCCCACTGCTTTATGTAGAAAGGGAACGCTGAAAAAGCCACAAAATGTGACTACACATTGAAAATTTAAGTGTGAGGAAAAAAGCCTCAAGGTGCTTAGGATATATAGGATCTTACAAGCATCCATTGATCCTGGTGACCAATCACTAGGTCTTAAGAGGATCCATTCCTCATCATAGGCTGAAAAAAAAAAAATAAATAAACCCACCCCAAAGTTCTCAATGCAAAGATTGACAAAAATTAAACGTTAAGTGAGGTAAGGTATTTAGCGGCTACTTCCACAACCACTATTCATTGATTTTAAATATTTTGTACAAGGATAATTTAAGTTTAAAGTTTATATACAGAGATAGAACATGGTATATTTATATTTAATAATCTATAAATGTCCATTTATTGAAGAGCATTAATGCCAATAAATTCTTGCCTTAATTTTGTACCCAGATGGATTACCTGTATTACGTTTTCACCATGAGCTAATGCAGATCTTTAGTTATAGATAGGAGGAGGAATTTAATAACCCATTTAGTGCGCTACTCAATATGAGCAGAGAACCCCTTTAAGGGCAAATGGCTCTCTAGGCCCAGAGCTCATCTCCAGCTAACCTGCAGATCTCTAAGCCAATCCTCTAATCCCTCTGGATCAAGTACTAATCCCTGCAAAACCTATCCTTCCCTCACTTGACTGGTGAACTTCACTGTCCTTGGACATTTGGTAACAGCACTCAGCTTCATGCACCATTGTAGGGTAAATTCCACAAAGTCAGTGGATACCATTTCACATCAGTACCAGCAGAGCAATGCTCCTGTTCCTGAGTGGCAAACAGAGAATCTGGCAGTAATTTACTTGTCAACTACAATTCTAAATATAACACTAAGTCAGCTATTCTTATCACAGCACTACAAACATGATTTCAGCGTCATTGAATGGCTACAGCCTAATGCATCTTTTATCATTCTGTCACTATCACTTGTATATATGGTAATGACAGAGCAACCCAATGATTTTTTTTTAAAGATGTTGCATTAGCCCTTGTGCAATAATTGGCAAATAAATTACAATTGTTGATTATAACCCCTATTTCTGTTTTCATACAATGTTATAAACTAGATTAAATAAATGTAGACTGGTTCTGAAAGAATGCAATCGCTTCATCTCATCTCAAAAGACAAGGTGCCCAATTAGTAATATAATTACTTTCGCTAAAAGGACACTGCACTGATTATGGACTAGATAAACTCTGAGAGGGTCCTTGTTTGTTTTTAGACTTCATAGATTGTTAATACAGATAAATATACCAAACCCGCATTGGGTAAAGAAGCTTAAAGTAAACTTCAAAAATCTCATTAAATCTTTATATATACATGTGTGCGCAGAGAGAAAGAAAATGAAAATGAAGTTTACCAATTTTGCTTTAGCTTCTTTCCATACCGGATGCAGGCTTGTCATGGTTATGTTCGGTTTTACCTTCTACAGTAGTACAATGCTGCATATATCTAGTAGTGCTACAGAATTAAGTAGTAGCATACCGAGCCATCACTATGTACATATAGGAAACTGAAGTGAGATTCCACTGGTATCACATCATGCTCTTCTGAATCCTTAAATTATGTAACTTAAAAAAGCAATGCTAAGATATACTCAGAAAAAAAAATCCTTCATGGTGTGCTAGCATACAGAAAGACTACAGCTAAATTAGGGTTTCTTTCCACTTGATTTTACAGCAGCATTGACATACATGTTTTGCAGTTACACAAGGACTTCAAGTTTTATTAACTAGATTGTGTGTGTGTGTGTGTGTGGGGGGGGGGGGGGGGGGTTCTAAGCATATTAAACCACTATTAAACAGAATGGACATCTTACATGGGTGTATGTTGGCTCATCACTCTTAAAACTTCAATATGTTGTTATGGCAGTGCTCTAATTGTCCCTCCCTTTCTTCCACCATTGTCTGTCGTTTCCTTCCCCTCCAAATGTAAGACAAAAAAAATGCCATTTTCGTTTTTTCAATAGAAGAGTGAGAATTAAAAAAAAACGAACAGGTTCTTGAAGCTACATGCCTTATCTCACCTGACCTCCTCCGTTTAGTTTGTTGGTAAGTTTGACTTTGCTGAAGGACACAGGTGATTTCATCCAGTGGGCTCCGAAATTAGGGGAATCTGGGTGGATGTAGACACAACTGGGAGCCTGCGGCTCGGGTTTGCCCCCTGGTACCCACTCCCCATTCACATACTTCCAACGGTGATTATCGGCAGCCACGAAATCCAGCAAGAACGAGTACATGGCGCTGGGATCCAGCCCAGTCACATTCACTTTCAGGACGGGGAACATCCGTCTAAAAATAAAATTTCGTTTCAGCCGTTAGAGATCCTACTCCACTGCATGCTACTTGAGTCGATCAACCGTGTAAGTGATCCACCTTTCACTCTATAAAGTTATTGCTACCTCTAGTAAATGTTTCGCAAACAATGACAGAGATAAATTTTCATTTTTTTTTTTTTTTTTTGCAAAAGATCTCAGAACAGGAATAAACGAACCACAGTTAATTTCCCCGATCAACTAAGCTTTTTTAACACCAGCACAAAAACCCACTAGGGAACTTCCAACCCTAAGTAACAACTTTTCAAAATGATTGCGAGTAATAAACACAAAAGTTACCCCTGCCTAGAAGAAATGAAGGTAATTATTTTGGGGGGAGGGGGAGAAGAGTGCTATCATCCACAGGGCTGACACGTCTGCCCCTCAGTAACCAGGATCGAGCCCTTTTCGACTAGACTGAAATCTTACACTACTAAATGAACACCGCCAGTTTACTTTAAAATACATTTCCCTCCCTGCTCCAGGCGGCTTTTTCTTTCGTAGTATTTTGTAGCTGCAATAAGCTACTCCCTGCAGCGGGGCCTCCAACAGGCAAAGCGGGCTTCCCGGCTCCGCAGTCGGCTCTTCTTTCTATACTCACATTATAGACACTCCTCCGCACCCAAATGAACGCGGAAGCCACTGTAGCTCCGCACGTCTGTCTAGAAGACAAAACTTTATAAGTAAAACATTTCTCAAATGAGGGGCCTCCGAGCGGCGTACCTGCCGTTCTTGGTAACTATCATCTCATTGGTGAGTTCCTTGAAGCGCAGCCAGAGCTCAGCGTCCTGCAGAGTAACGCTCAGCTGCCTCTCCGTGGGGTCTCCTTTTTCGCTGCCCACCTGCAACTCGCTCTCCACGGCGCTGAGCAGGTGGTCGACGCGGCACTGAGGCAGACTCTTCCCGCCGCCGGCGCCACTGTCCACGGGTCCTCCTCCAGCAGCGCTCATTCTCTCGCCACGCCCCCGCGAGACACCACAACAACGCGCGCGCGGACCCAAGTACACCCTCGCACCAACTGCCACGCAGCCAACGTCACTTACGCCTCAGACGGCAGCTCAACCCCAAAAGCCCTTCATCACTTATTCAACACTACAAATGCCACCGCACTCCCTTAAGTAGCTTTGGAATCTCCCTCTGGGTGACGTAACTGAGCCTGCGGCCTCGCCCTGATTGGCGGGTCGATTCTTTGATGTGGCCCACGCGGTGCTGTGATTGGCGAGACGCGGGCATATCTGAAAGGGGAAAGGGAACCGTGTGAAGCTAATTGCTCTCTCCAGTCGGTTCAAAACTCTGCTGCCCGTCTCATCTTCCGCCAGGGTCGCTTTACTCATACTACCCCTCTCCTCAAGACCCTTCACTGGCTCCCTATCTGTTTTCGCATCCTGTTCAAACTTCTTCTACTAACCAATAAATGTACTCACTCTGCTGCTCCCCAGTATCTCTCCACACTCGTCCTTCCCTACACCCCTTCCAGTGCACTCCGCTCCATGGATAAATCCTTCTTATCTGTTCCCTTCTCCACTACTGCCAACTCCAGACTTCGCGCCTTCTGTCTCGCTGCACCCTACGCCTGGAATAAACTTCCTGAGCCCCTACGTCTTGCCCCATCCTTGGCCACCTTTAAATCTAGACTGAAAGCCCACCTCTTTAACATTGCTTTTGACTCGTAACCACCTGCCTCCACCTACCCTCCTCCTTCCTGTACACATTAATCGATTTGATTTGCTTACTTTATTTTGTCTATTAGATTGTAAGCTCTTTGAGCAGGGACTGTCTTTCTTCTATGTTTGTGCAGCGCTGCGTATGCCTTGTAGCGCTATAGAAATGCTAAATAGTAGTAGTAGTAGTAATTGCCTCGTAGGATTAGGCTGTTTCATGCAGATCTGCTAATGTTTATACCTATATCAAAGCCCACTGTTGTTGTTGCTACTGGTGGTGCGTCAGTCTGCAACGAAGAAACGATGTGGATGTACCTCTTGCCCCTCCTCCAGTACCCTGTCTGCTACTTAGGGACATTCATTAGGGACTAACACCTCCGCAACATTATAATTTCAGATCTGTTTCTAAAAGAGGAGGCTGGCCCGGAAGAGCTGCAGAACTATGTAGTGTATATGGATCTCACACATACTATAGAAAGCAGGAGGAAATGAAATCCCATCCTTTCCTCTCTCAATTTGATGTGCAATAAGCATGACAGGATTCAGCAACCAACCATGCAAATATATATATTTTTTTATTTTCAAATCAGAAATAACACGTTAATAAATGAAATACCACCCCTCCCCCCCAAAAAAAAGTCAAATTATCCTAAAATGCATTAATTGACTCTTCCTGAATAAGAGACTTTCGTTTTATTCAGAATGAGAAATACGTTTTACTATAGTTTTGATACCATCCTTATTGTATAGATTTCAGTGTTCTTCTTCCGTTTTTCCATTCAAATGTTTCACGCCTGTTCATTATAGATTGTCAAAAATCTTTTGAAATTATGGAGTAATAAATTATCCATGGCTATCTATAACCCAATATTCTTTGCTTTACAGAATGCATTGTTTATTTTGTTTTCATTAGTTGTGCAGCCAAACAGCTTTTCCTACTTGAGGGGCTATGCACGGTTTAAAAACAAAACAGATTTAGTGTTAGTCCAATTAAATACAACAGTTGAAGGCCAACTTATTTAACTCTTTAAAAACTGGGGTTGGCACTTGCTTCACAGCACCCATACTAAAAGCTGAGGATGAATGAGACTTTTGCGATTTACAGTTTTTTCTTTCTAAATCTGATATTTCTCTTAGTGATTTTAATTCTCAGAATCTCTGGTCTGTGGTGGAAGGGGACTTTATTACTCTTCTGTGAGAGTTTCTAGAAGACAGAGGTGACAATGGGCAGGAAATCGTTCGGAGGTCTGTTAGCAATAACCATCTCATTAAACAGACATAAATAAGGGAGGAAAGACTACAAAAATATTGCTGTTTTAATATCAAACCGATACTAATTATAAAATATGAGTCACTATTTCAGTCGAATTATGTTTTCTTTCCCATTTATCCTTCGGTGCTTCTTTGATTGAGTTATTAACATTACAATTTTTTTTTTCAGAATCGTTTTTAGAAATTTAACAGTGTGCTGCCTTGCTAAATATTTGGTATCAGCAAACTTACACAAATGTAATACTCATTATTAAGGAACTGTTCAAAGTTCAAAAAGACTTTTTCAAGCACTTTGTAGGTCTAATTCTCCTTCCTAAATCTGCTTTGAATTGACACCAACTAGAGTCATTGTGCCTAGATTTGCGCCAACAAGATGGCTAAACCTTAGTAGAAATTCTTTTCAAATTCAAACTGATGTGTATTGAACGGAATTAAGGATAGTCCTTCATCTCCGTGGTAGAGGCTCTTACCCGATATAGCCAAAGAGCTACAGGCAAGAGTCATTCAAATATTCAGTGTACACAGTCACTTCATAACCTTTGCTAGCTTCAAAATTGCTATCTAGATTTGTAGTCTATTATTGTTTTTTTTATTTGTATGCATGGGATGTAAGTAATAGTTATTTACTATATCTTTAATGTAAACTGCCTGGTGATGACTAGGGGAAACGGGTCAATTAAAACCAAACACACACGAGGAGTAGACAAATAATGGCAAAAAAAACGCACAGGAGTTGAGGAAGGAAATTGAACTACAACAAACGTGAATTAAAAGGTTTTTTTCTTCTAGTGAATATAAAAATAACATATAAACATATATGTAAATCCTCTTCTTTGGTTGTAGTATAGAGATTTTGCTCAAATAAATGGAAGACACCGCTAATGATAAACGTTATTTTGATGACTGCAAAATTCACTTCAGCCACAGTAGAAATCATTAAAGATGAAAGGGCTTTGAGGCTTTTTTTTTTTTCCGTCGCATTTAATTTAGTATTAAAGGGACAGAACAAATCGAAAGGCGCTAGGGGTGTTTCTCCGACAGGTCCTGAATGTACCCAAAATTGGAAAGATTGTTTGTTCTCCAAAAATCCATTTTGAAATTTAAATGATGACTTGAACACAAAATGTCTTTTGTTCAGCCAGAGAGATAAGGATATATACAGGCAGAGAGGCATTAACACAGAAGTGAATTAAGGATAAGGTAGGATGGGACAAAGTGAGAGCTTTAAGTATGATAAACTACATAGGGCTGTTTTATTTTATTTTTTTTTCTTTTGGTAGAACGTTGTATCCTTCAATTCTTTTCTTCCTTTTCTCCTTTTTCCACCTTAATTGCTCTTTGGTTCTCAGGCCCGAGGGCTCCTTACATTCACAGTCTTTTCACTGGAATCTGCAGTGCATGACAGTTTACAGCCAAAAACTTCCTCCACCGTAACAGCTATAAAGACTGTCAATTTATAGCAATACTTTGCTCCATGCCTCGGTTTAGTAGACTCCAGCTGTTTCTCTCTCATGGGGTTGATATGACCTGCTTGGTGCTCTACCTTACCTATCTCCTTTTGTCTGTGGACTTATATAAAATGCATCGCCAAGTAGGAGATATTAAAACACAAGATGGTACAGGCAAAAGGAGAAAGCCTTGTCATAAAAAGCCATGTCATAAAAAGATAAACATACTAATCATTGCTAGACTCGAATTTAAGAACGTTCATTTCATGTTGCTGTTGTTTAATTCAAAACGTTAGATTCATTGGCCAATAGGTAATCAATAAAAATAAAAGAAAACATATAAAAGAAAATAGAACATAGAACATAAAATTGTCCAACAGGAAACGAACGCGCTAACAGATACCGGTTTCCTAACTGGCTGGTGTCCTGTATGTTCCTTTAGGTAAGTAACGGTCCAAAATTGTAATAATAATACCAATAACAAACGAGAAAAACATGACAGATAAACATTAAAAAAAGGGCCAATGAATAACACAACAAGCAAACAAATCACATCTTTGTTACGTTAAAAATGTAAATATTTTTTCTGTGCCTTTATGAACAGACTGTGAAACAAGTTTAAAGTATCCCTAAAAAGTGATTTCCCCCTGTTTAGTTTGTAAAGGAGTTTCAATTCCATTGACATACCCGAGAAAATAGATCATCAGCAAGTCATTTATAACCTGGACAAGAAGAGAGATAGGTATGGGGTGGGGGGGGGGGGGGGAACATAGTTCTTATATCAAAACTTTTTATTTTTAACATGATATTGTGATTTCAAAGAAAAATTGTAGAAAGCCTATACAAACACACTACTACTACTACTTAACATCTCTAAAGCGCTACTAGGGTTACGCAGCGCTGTACAATTTAACACAAAAGGACAGGCCCTGCTCAGAGAGCTTACAATCTAAAGGACAATTGAGTAGTCAAATCGGTAGGGGCAGTCAAATTGGGGCAGTCTGGATATCCTGAAGGTAAGAGTTAGGTGCCGAAGGCAGCATTGAAGAGGTGGGCTAAATAGGGCATGTCTTCTGAAGGAAAAGAAAAAGCTCAGGGCTGGTAAAATGATTTTATAATAAAAAATGTTATGCAAAAAAATTCATTAGACTCATATTGTGCTAATTATCAGCACCTGGACTCAGACTACTATAACTTAAATACAACGATCACCTTTATTGATACCTCTATTATTATGTTTTAGATATTCTGGACTTTAAACAAGCAGTAAGTTTATTTTCATACCAACTATAATGGATACTTTTCCTTTTTGTTCTGTTATTATGGTTAAATTGCATGTTATAAACTTTTATAACAAAATTTTTCAATAAAAGATTTTGTTAAAAGAGATTTTATTGAAAGTTCATGTGGCGGTACATAAAAGGCAATGCCTAAAATGTCACCTACTTATTGTACTTAGGGAAAGTTCCCCCCCCCCCCCCCAAAGAACAATCGCGTTGTCATTTAACTATACTTTTGTATAAAAAGAACATATTTGCAACAATTTTAGTTTTCAACATCTGAACACCTCTGTTCAGTATCTACTGCTTTCTGCAAAACCAAACAAAAACAGTATGTAAAGGTAGGATGGTTTATTTCATCTTCCTCACTTAGCGTAAGCACAGGAAACATCAGTTTAGACCTTTTTGCTTAGTTTATGTAAATATATAGTACAAAAGCTCCTTTCATCAATTGCTACATTTCAAAGCATAATATAAATGATCCTTTATATTTTTATTCATTCCACAACGTAAGGTAGGCGATGCCAACTATTTTCTGCTAAGTAGAACAAAAACGGGGTTTTCCCCCGTTGTCACTTCTTTTGGAACATGAAAAGCTGACAAGATCAAACAAAACGAAAAAGTAATACGGAGTGACAGTGAACGTTTCGTTCTTCTGAGCAAAACGTTCAAATGATATATCGAACCGTGGCATGAATTGTCAACGCGCTAGAGAAAAGCACGGGGATGACAAAAAAGTAAAACTAGAACATTATCGAGGGAAACAAGAGACAGAAGAAGGTGAAAAATCAATGCTTTTTTGGGGGGCAGTTTCTTGAATTGGCGACAGGACTGTGAATTTAAAATTCTGCAGCCGTAGCTCTTTCTGTCCCGAGTGCTATGCGTCCATGAATTTGTACGGCCGATGGATGATGGTCTTACTTTCAAAGAGCACGTACAACTTTTATTTCTTACTGGGTTTTCTGTTTAGGATAAATGAGATCATTCATTCCAGATGTAGCCAGACGCACCCAGAAAGTTATTTTTTCTTGATGTGATAGCTCAGATTATTCAGTTTGGAGAAGAGAGGGACGATTTTTCTTAAGATTCTCTAACATTATGTTAGCTACCAAAATATCCGTTATATATTTTTGACCCAGCATATTTATCCTTAATTCTGAGGAACCGACTACCTCTGGGTCCTTTTTTATCCGAGCAATTACCATTAGTGTGAACGTTTTCGGACTAATGTTATTCATGTAGATCACATACAAGTATGTGTTCCGTCCCCTGAATTTTCGTTCTTAATTTCTCAAGAATTGTGTTTTATTTATCTCATTACGTGCTGGCTTGGGCGCCTTTTGCAATGGAACATTAATCACTAATTACTTTTTCTTGTCTTATTATCTTCATGTGTGTTGATCGATGCCATTTCACGCTCAAGAATATACTGCATTTATATTGTAAATATGCACAGCTATAAAGTCGAAAAAGAAGGCGAGCTTATTCTCATCTGGACTCAAATGCTGTTTTCTAAAATACTTAAAAATAAGTGTGAACAGTTTGATACCCACACTCTACAAAATGATTTTGCACACAGAATAAAACAGCAGAAAATCCTTGGGGAGCCTTCAATTAAATTGTAAAAAAAAACAAACTAGAGAAATCGTGATGAAAAAGAAAAGAAAAGAAAAGATGTCAGGGTCCGCTTCATCAACCTTTTTTCGCAAAGGTACAGAATGAGGTAAAACAGTTTTATTAAGGGGGTCTTTTGCTAAAGGTTAGTTCGAGTTATCTGCAGCAGTTCCCATTTTATTCCTATGGACCCTGCTGCAGATAACTCGAGCAAATCTTTAGGAAAAGACCCCCTAAATCAGCTAGGAGACTACCTACTAAAAGCACTTTCAGATCAACAGGAGAGGTTATTCCTTTTAACTACAGTTATGGGAGGCAATTTTCTAACTGGGCACCTATGTAAGAAAGGTGCACATTTATATTACAAAAGCATATATCAAACAAAAATCCAAAATCAATGATATTTATTTCTAACATTACTACTACTACTTATTATTTCTGTAGCGCTACTAGACATACCCAGCGCTGTACACTTGAACATGAAGAGACAGTCCCTGCTGACAGAGCTTACAATCTAATTAAGTCAGACAAACAGGACAAATTAACCAATATAAGGGACCAAAAGCAGAGTGAAAACCAACATTGCTCAAAAGAACTGTTTGAGGTAACCCTCAACTATCAGTCATTGGTCTCAAATCAATGTCCATATTTCAGTGTCAAAATATCCTATATAATAAAATGCACCTCCAACATTCTGAAGCTGACTGCATGGCTGAGGCATTCCTGCTCTCTGTATCCATCTCCTGAATTGACATCACGTACTTTCGGGTTCGTCACAAGCAGAAGTGACCAACCACACGAGGTTTCTCGGCTTCAGAATGTTGGAGGTGCATTCTATTAAATAGGATTGGTCAGTTCCTTGAAGCACAGCCAGAGCTCAGCCTCCTGTACAGTAATGCTCAGACACCAGAGAGAGAGGGGGGGGGGGCTGACACCAGAGAGAGGGAGGGAGGGGGGACCTGACACCAGAGAGGAGGGAGGTATCTCTGTCACACACACATTCTCTCTCTCTCTCACAGTCAATGTCTTTCTCTCTCTCATTCTCACACACTGTCTCTCACACACTCTCAGAGAGGCATATTTTCAAAGCACTTTGGGAGGCTAAGTTCCATAGGTTTCTATGGAACTTTGGGAGGCTAAGTACTTTGAAAATGAGCCTGTCTATGTCTCACACTGTATCACACACACTCTTTATGTGTCACATAGTCACTCACACACTCTCTTGGTCTCATACACTCAGTCTCATAGAGAGTCTGTGTCTCACACACACTCTCTCTCTCTCTCGCACACACTGAGGCATATTTTCAAAGCACTTAGCCTCCCAAAGTTCCATAGAAACCTATGGAACTTAGCCTCCCAAAGTGCTTTGAAAATATGCCTCACTGTATCTCTGTGAAACACTCTCTCTCTCTCACACTGTGTCTCACATATGCACTTGCACACACTCTCATTCTCACACACACACACAGTCTCTCTCACAGACACACTCGCACCCAGACTCACTTTCTCACACACACTCACACATTCACTCTCTCACACACAGTCACTCTCACATACACTCTCTCAAACATACACACTCCGAGGAAAACCTTGCTAGCGCCCGTTTCATTTGTGTCAGAAACGGGCCTTTTTTTACTAGTGATAACATATAACTTTGCTGAATTCTCTGAAGTGGTGTTGGAACTCCAACACAGGGCACAGAGCTTGTGTAGTTGCTGAGTTGGATCATTTCTGAATCACAATCGTTTCAGTATTGGTTTGGCACTGATCAGTTTTACAGACACAGTGAAGAGTATATTATTTGAAGAGACAACACAACTTCCGAGAATTCAGATGTTATATTTTATCATATTTTGACACTAATGTGGACATTGATTTGAGTTTACAAGAAAA
The DNA here is from genome assembly GCF_901765095.1 of Microcaecilia unicolor. Classification (NCBI taxonomy): domain Eukaryota; kingdom Metazoa; phylum Chordata; class Amphibia; order Gymnophiona; family Siphonopidae; genus Microcaecilia; species Microcaecilia unicolor. The sequence continues at coordinate 267,856,126 of NC_044033.1, read as the reverse complement.
GAGCTGCAACAGTTCTTTTGAACCACATTGGTTTTCACTCTGCTGATGGTGCATTACAAGTTTATATTATAAATATCTTTGAACATATTGGGATCTATGATGGCCAATATTCGGCCCACAGTGATAAATGGCTTGTAAATCACTCACAACCACAGGCCGAACTAACACTAGATGCTCAATGCTCAGAAGCTGGCCGAAATTCAGACTGCTGCCCGGTTAAGACAACTTTTTTGCTGTCTTAATTTTATGAGCTTACTTAGCTGGTTAGCAGACGTCTCCGCCCAAATTCTGCTACCGGACCACCTCTAGCCTAGCCAGTCAGGGAATGGCCGGTTAGTGGAGATATTCAGTGGCACTACCCGGTTACATTATATATACATAACATATCCACAAGGAAACATCCAGAAATGGGAGAAGAAATGCGAAAAGGACAGGAGACCCTGTAAATAATTAAGAAACAAATGGAGAAAAGCAGAAAAGAGACATTGAGATCAAAGAAATATGCAGACATCAAAGGTAGAAAAAAGTTTATTTTTCTGACTTTATTAATTATATTATATTTTTCACCAATGAACATTAATGCATCACCCCCTTACCTCTGATGCCTGAATTGATCTGTCTACCCAACATACTTCTATAATTCACTTAACATTTATGAACTTTAATGTTAAACTGTTTTGTATTTCTCATGCTGGAAATGGTGATCATCATTACAGCACTATGTAAGCCACATTGAGCCTGCAAAAAGGTGAGAAAAGGTGGGATACAAATGTAACAAATAAATAAATAAATGTCAGCTTTGGGAAATGTGCATCTCTGATACCTTACATTTCAGTTTCTATTTCTATTATTATTATTTAAGGGACAAATTATCCAAGCAACAGTACTTTCGATTGCTGCATTCATCTCAGTCTTGTTTATTGCAGCTTCCTTCGCTCCAAGTTGTGAAATTAACTTCCACAAGAAATAAAACTTTTTGTTACATTGGTCCTCTATTATGCAACTCTTTACCTGCAGAAGTAGGCAGTTTAACAAGCTACCTTGGATTTCATAAGATTCTCAAAACATGGATGTTCGGATCATGGACATATTAGTTGATTTCTGTGATAACTGCTGATTATTTACTTTGATTTTGGTTAAGCAATTATATTGTTTGGTTTTACTTGTTAGAACATTAATTGTACTTGTTCCTGTTTTATTGTAAGCCACTTTAAAACTTAACTGTATTAAGCGGTATATTATGTAATTAAATCAAAACAAATTATGATAGGTTTTCTATACAGGTTTGGAATGCATTTGCTTTTTGCAGGATTTGTTTACTGGAGTTTTGAAGGGATTTCGGCTTCTTCTCTCCCACCCGCCCTAACTACTTTGGTGTTATAGGGTACTTCCTTTGGGGTATGGTGTGCTGGTCAGAGCATGGGGACTGTTAAACAGGGGTAGGAGTGATGATCGGGGCCTGATAGCCCCTTTAAGATGTGGCCCAGGAGCATCAGACAACAACCAAACAAGTGAGGAAAGAAGGAAAACCAAAGAGAATGGTTCTTAAAAGTCCATTTCATTTATTGAAATTCCACACAAATGTGCATCGACTTGAGGCATGACTTGACATGGGCTGTGTTTTGGCAATACTGCCTGCGTCAGGAGTTCAGTCCTCTGTTTAAATATGAGAAGCAGATAATAAAATAAGAATTACAAAAAAATAAAATGCCATACAGAACAAAATCAATTTAACAAATAAATAAACCACCTTTGCTAAAAAATCATAAACCATATGCACAAAAGTATGAAATGTAAAATAAAGATCACCATAAAAAACATAGGTGCCCTTCTACCAAGCTGCTGTAAAACGGGCCCTTTGGCAGTGTAACATATGTACTGTGATTTTCTATTTGGCAGACCAATATAATAAACTGAAATATTTATATACCTACAGCACTAATTCTTCTAGTCTGAAAAAAAAAGACCCAAAGGTATGATGTGCATAGAATCACCGGCAACTAACAAACACTAGAAGAGAAACAATGACAAAAAGGGGAAAGGGAGGAAAAGAAAAAAAAAAGACTCAGAGGAAGAAAACAGGCAATGGGAGAGGGAGGAGGAGATGCAAATGAGCTGACTTGTAAAATCTGCCTGATTATTCAAGTAAACTATTAAAAGACCAATATATATCAACATCAGCAGTGAATTATGAAACTACTTAACTGATGTATATCAACCTAATTCATTGCCAGAATCAGACTACATCTTGTCATAATGCCGCCAAGCTGAGTGGGAGTCCTCCAACTGCACTGCTGTCACTGGGGGTGGTGTTTCAATATTGTGTTTTCAATGGCTAGAGACAGACAGATTCCCTGGAGTCTTGCAGACTTCCCTGTCCCTCACTATTGAAAATGTGATAGTGAAACAGCACCACCCACTGGCAGGACTATAGATGGAGGAGTCCCACTAAGCTTAGAGGGCACAGTGGCCACCATGCAGCCCCCCCCCCCCCCCCCCCCCAATACCTCTCCACTCTCATCTCTCCCTACATTCCTCCCCGTGAACTCCGCTCACTGGACAAATCTCTCTTGTCGTCCCCCTTCTCCTCCACTGCTAACTCCAGGCTTCGTTCCTTTTCCCTCGCGGCACCTTATGCCTGGAATAGACTTCCTGAGCCTGTACGTCTAGCTCCATCTCTACCTGTCTTCAAATCTATGCTGAAAACCCACCTTTTCACCACTGCTTTTGGCTCCTAGCCACTTCTCAATTGCCCTCCCCTTGTTCCTTCTTACCCAGTACTTCCTTTGCCCTTAATTGTCTTGTCTGTCTGTATTTTTTAGATTGTAAGCTCTTTTGAGCAGGAACTCTCTCTTTGTGTCAGGTGTTCAGCGCTGCGTGCGTCTGGTAGCGCTTTACAAATGCTAATAATAATAATAAGTTACCATCAATAAATGCAATAATCTCTGGCAGCTCCTTGCCGTGCCAAAAAAAAACCCCACACGTGGAAATACATTTAAAAAGTGTATATAATTAAGACTTGTAGAAACGTAACACTTGACATCAGCAAAACACAAGTTCATATGTGACAACTGGCATTTAAACATAAACAGAGTGTACCCCACCATAGCAATCAACATTAAACGGGAAATATACAAAGTGCTCAACAACCAAAAAATAAAGAACTAATGTCCGTGTGAGGAGGATCATGTAGACCAGGGGTGTTCAACATCAGCTCTCGCCAGTTCGGGATTTCAGAATTTCCCCAATGAATATGCTTGAGATCTATTTGCATACAGTGGAGGCAGGATCTAGCTATTGTATGACATTTATAAAATTGTGATATCTAGGGCACAAATAAAAAGTAATCTGGGCATTAATATTATATCACATCCCTGAATGTATACTGGTGCCCATAATATATTTTTGTAGGAAACACGACACACACACATCATATAGGGTACCCAGCTGTCCCAAACATATCTATATGGCAGAAGAAATTATGGAAATAACAAAAGTGCAAGGGTCAGGCTACATCTGCACACCTATATTGATGGCTCAATTATGTTGTCCAAAGCAAGTAAAAAAAACATATGTGTGCCATGTGAGTTACCTATTTCCATCAAATATATAGGAAAACATATTAAAAGCAACTATAAATCAATTCTTCATAGAAAATTTAAACCGCATGGGTATACAGTAAGAAAATAAAATGATGCTCCTCAAGTATAACATCAATGTCACCTCCCCTCCACTTTTCTAACACAACTTTAATCACAAAAAAAGTCAGATCAGCAATAGAGTGTCCAGCCTGATTCCAACAGTCCACTAATGGGGCTACCTGAATATTCCTGCCTATACAGTTCCTATGCTCTATAATTCTTGTCTTGATCATTCTTTTGGTCTTCCCTACATAGAGCAAATTGCAGGGACACTGGATCACATATATCACATTACTGGTATCACAACTGGAAAAATGACGGAGCATTAGGCCAGAGCTTTGAGATCCAATGCTCCCAGGTCAGTTTGCTTGTGAGGTGGCTCACAAGTTCCTTTACCACAGGAGTCAATAACCTGAGGTCTCAGGCTACTGCTTATTGCTGACTCCCATGGTAAATTAAGGTGCAGTAAAAACCTGCCTTTTACCACACATTGATAACTTCTCCCTTTACAAGGAAATTGAAGAAAACTTTTTTTCACTCAGAGCCACAACTTGGAGTTTTAAGGCAAAAGGCCTTAAGTCTCTTTTGCATGACTCTGGAAAACTCAGGAATAGCATATGTCTTTGCTCAAGAACATAGACCCTTTAAAGAAATGTTTCCTGATCCAGTTCCTGTCACATTCCAGAACAAAGGTAACTAGTTCTAATATTCTCTTGAGAACTTTCAAGAAAACCAGTCAAATTCAGATTATCTGTGGAGAAATCCAGGACACTAGTCCTGAATTCTTAAGCTCCAGTTTCAACATAATAAGATCTAGTGAAAGTGGGTTGTTTCTTTAGGGATTTGCAAAAGTCAGTACAATAACATAATATACCTTCAGGATACTGGAGACCTGGAAAAGTCAATGAGATGCAGGTTAAAGTGTCTATTGAAAGTCTCAATTGCTTCATTTCCTTTATCTTTAATTTAAGCTAAATTGCAAGCTTGGCTATGCTTAACTTGCTGTTCCACAGTAGTAAATCTCTCCCTATGTTCTTCCAAGTACTCTCCAAGGGCATAAGCATAGCCAGGTTGAAGGCACAAGGGGAGCAGAGAGTGTACCATCAATTATGCGGCACATGTTTTAAATGTGACGGATCACATAAAAAAGAGGCGCTGGCACAAGTCCGTTTGGGGGAGCAGCCACTCCCCTGGTTATGCCTCTGTCCTTGGATGTGAACTGAATCCTGAAACTAATTAGAATTCTCAAACAGCTTCTCAAAATTCCTAGTTATAGAGATATCCACAGCAAAGATGGGGGGGGGGGGGGGGGTCTTTTACAAAGCAGTGGTAAGCCCAGCACACGCTTACTGCTCACGAATCCAGAACTACCGCTGGGCTACTTCAGGAGTCCGATGGTAGTTCCCATCCCCAGCAAGCACCACTTCCGGCATTACAAAAATATGTTTACCCGGCAGTAATCGGGCAGTGACGTATGCTGCTCAGTTACTGCCGGGTTAGCGCGGGAGCCCTTACTGCCACCTCAATGAGTGGTGGTAAGTGCTCCCCCCCCCCATGAACTAGCCGCTTGGCACTGTCCGGCCATTTGTTAAAAAAAAAACAAACAAAAAAACCAGCCTTTTACCCGCTGCGGTAAAAGGGGGCATCAGCATGAGTCAAAAACATGCGCTGACACCACCCTTTTACCACAGCTTGGTAAAAGGACCCCATAGATTCTTAGACATTTATCAAAGTGACACTAACATATCTAACCATATCCAGCACTGATCTACACAAATCCAGTTCCTCTGACATTAGTTACCAGCTCTTGCAATGGATCCAGAACAGTAGGAACACCACTCACAGCTTCCACTCTGTCCTGAAATCCTGTATAACACCGATGACAGAATGATCAGACCTTTTGCGGCTTTGAGATGCCAAGGATTCCCAGTGACTCGGTAAAACTCCCTCAACTGATGCATTGGAAATGGACACCAGTTAAGCCAACATTGACTCTGAGCCACCTCCAGGCCTCTGTGTCAAGGCATCTCTTTTAGGCAGGGCATGTATTGGCTGGATTGCCCCTGCTCTTGACATTGACAAAGTCGAAGCTGCAACATTGTGTTGAGTGAAGAAACACTCCATTCACTTCCTCAAATTTCAGCATGAACTGCTTCTCGAAGGCTGCCATCAACAAAAGCATGGGCATCACAATAGGAGTGGCCATGTCCTCCTGAGTCACTTAAAGAGTATCAGAACCAGGGTCTTGAGTATGTGAAGGCTGGTGCACCCTCTCCAATGGCATGGAGGATGAGCAGTCCTTCCATTAAAAGCGTTTTGAGGACACCACCAACCTCACTGCCTTGGTATTCTTAGTGCCATGATTTAATGGGGGAATGATGTGAGACATCTCAGCTTCTATCCAATGTGCTGCATCATGGTCCCTTGGCACAGATGAAGATGAGGTTGAATCTTTCCTCTTCTTTGGGGAGGAATCAGATGATGACCACTCCTAGTGAGCTCCACCAATGCTTCATGTTGAGGGTGACAGACATTCTTCATGTTGATGCATTCTCAGCATACAATTCAGCTCCTGAACTCATAGAGAACAGTGTTTTCAATGCCATCTTCGATGTACTGGTTTTATCACCCAAACACTTTTCTCTCTGCTTTTCTCTACCATGAATCCCTCCCTCTTTAACATCTGCAAACAGAGAATAAAAGAGAGAGATCATGGACAGGTCCCAGGCACTGTGGCACCATGAGTTGGCATCCATAATGGATGTGGTCTTGTTGCACTGGGAGCACCTCCTGAAGCTGCTTGGGGTCTTCTTTTGGGGCATTCTGTCTGAAAAATAGCCGTAATGAAATTAAACAACTCAATGTTGACAAAAATACCCTAGTTGGGCGTTCAAGGTCAAAAATGGCTTAAATTAAGCTGACATGACATTAAAATTCAGTGAACAATTGGATAGATACAAAGGACCATGTGGCAGTGGCAGAACTTACAGACTTTCATGAATGAAAATAAAATTTTGAGGTGATGAGGCAACCACAATAAAAAAAACAAGTCCAGTCAGCTCCATGGAAAAGATTAGACTGAGGAGGTACCATACAACAGCGGCAGGTAGAAACTGGCATGCATGAGACTGCCCAAACACTTCTAGAAATAGTTCCTGGAATACTGTTTACCACTCTGGGCTCCATTGGTGATGTCCCTCTTAAAGGGGTCCTTTTACTAAGCCACACTAAAAAGTGGCTGGCACTGCTGTCAGCGCGTGGGTTTCCAACGTGCTTCGGCCACTTTTAGCATGTCAGTAAAATGGTCACATTTGTGTGTGTGTGTGTGGGGGGGGTGGGGGGGGGGGTTAATGGCCGTGCACTAATTTCTCTTTTGCACGTGGCCATTACTGCCAGGAGCCCTTACCACAACCTATTTAGGAGGATTAGCGCAGGCACACCTACTCTCTGCCCCCAGACACACCTCCTGCGCTGGAAAAGAAAAAAATATTTTCCAGCGTAGAATTAGCACGTGCTAAGTGGAAAACAACCACGGGATGCCTCAATGTGTCCCAAGGTAGTGCTTTTTTAGCACATGGTAGGCCTACAGCAGCTTAATAAAAGGGCCCCTAAGTAAGGATTCACAGACTTGCTTGTCCTTGGAGAAACATTATTTGATTAAAATGCGCATGTATCTGTACAAACTTACCTAATGGCCCTGTTTACTAAGGTGTGCTAGCATTTTTAGTGCACACTAATATTAGCACACTAAACACTAGAGACACCCATATATTCCTATGGGTGTCACTGGCATTTAGCGTGCGCTAAAAACACTAGCGTGCCTAAAGAACGGCTTAGTAAACATGGCCCTTATGCAGACTTAAGCCTTCTTGGAGCAGGTGTAAGTTTGTGTGGGAAGACAATTTTATAAAGCCGCATCACTGCATATACTTTCTTCATATATATCAGGTGTAAAATATGGGTTTATATGCCTTGCCAGCCTAGGTGCCCTGTTACAAAATGACCTTCTTAATGGATAAACCTGTTTGTAAAGATTCTTTTTATAAAATAAAAGCTAAGTGAAAATTATAAAAAAAACCATAGTATGCTTTTACAATGCTTACAATATTGTCATTATTAAATGTTTTCCTTCCTACAGTTTCAGGAGACAGGCTATGATGCAAATTTTGGTCAAACCTGGGGAGAGTAAATACCATGCCACTTGGCTTAATTTTACTTCAAAAAGATTTTCCTTATCCTCTCTAATTTCTGCAGCACCATGTGAAGTAATAATGAGGTTGTATCTGCAATTCAAATGCAGCCTGTAAATGTTACTTTATGAAGTCAGTATATCAACTGGGGGATGCTTTATCTAGGTCTATTAGGTGAAAAGTCTTCAATTGCTAATTGAACCATGTCTAGTTCATCTTAGCTTCTGATTTTCAGAAAGGAATCATAGTACAGTGTGAAAGGAGTTTTCTGCTTAAGCCACTCAAAAGGAATGGGATGTACAAAGGTACATGCAGATTGCAGAGTTTACATGGAAACAACAAAACAAAAATACCTTTAAAAGGCTATGCCTTGCTAGAAATAAGGATTTAACAGCTATAAAGAAACAGCAGCAGGTATTCTATGGTTTGTAGTGCCTGAGTGTACTGTTGCAGATAATATACTATTCATTTATTAACTGGCATTTAGATTTTACATCCAGCTGTGCAAGCTAAATTTACATAACAAATTAGTTCACGCCTGTTTTCTCTTGATGGACCAATTTCTGGGAGGTGGAAATCTGAGCCTCCTTGTTAGAAGCTGGGAAATGTCAGTTTGTGGCTGAAAAGCAGAATATAAATTTCCAAGGAAAGCCTGCTAAATTCCAAGAAACTAGCACTGAAATCATGCAGGTGAAAAGTGTTTTGTTTCGTTTTTAACAAGTTTAATCCTCCTGCTTTCCCAATTGTTATTACATCAGTGTGATCCCAATGAAGTCAAGCAGCAGGGTGTTAATGCCCCCATATTCTGCAGAATTCATTTTCATCCAAAAGACCAAGGGGCCAGCAGTAGAAAATAATTTTGTACTTTCTACCATGGGGGGGGGGGGGGGTGCTCCTGGTGATAATCGGCAGCATGGCTACATTGGTGTGCGGTGCCCGATTACTGCGGGGTTAGTGCATGAGCTCTTAGAGCCAAGTAAATAGGAGGCGGTAAGGGCTCACACCGTAAATGCCAGGCGCTGATTTGAAACTTAATGCCTGGCTATTAGTGCCAAAAATAGAAATTTGGCTTTTTGGCAGACATGTTAAGAGGTGGCCTGAGCATGAGGGAATATCACTGGCTAAAACAGTGTAGGCCACTTTTTAGCATGCCTTTGTAAAAAGTCCCCAAGAAAGGATCATCTTCAACTCATAGCCCAGAACCCAATGTATGTTATTTTGCCAGAAAAGGCTGAAAAGCAATTGAAAAGTATTAGCATGCCATCTTAAATTTGTGTCCTGCACTGATGGATTTTTCAAGCTATGATGGAATCTCCTCATCATAGCTCTCCTTTAGGATAAGGTGAACAGTACAGGGGCATATTTCAAAGTATAGGGACAAATTTCAAAGCCATTTACCTAGGAATATAGTTTACTACTACTACTACTATTTAGCATTTCTATACCGCTACAAGGCGTACGCAGCGCTGCACAAACATAGACAGTCCCTGCTCAAAGAGCTTACAATCTAATAGACAAAAAATAAAGTAAGCAAATCAAATCAATTTACTTGGGTAAAATGACTTGTGAAACTGCAAAATTATGAATTGTTCTTGAGGCAGCAATAGCGAAACAAGGGCCTTCATCAGCATAAGATTATGATAGATGCAATGGGTCTGTAAGAAGAGTGCACTGTTAGATATGTAATTTTTTTTATCACAAGGTTTGGTAAAATATTTTATTTAAAAAAGGAGTTTTTTTAGGCCTATATTGATAACTCATTGCTCAAAGTATTGTCAGTTGTACTTGGCATAGAGCTATGAAAGGTCTGAGGTCTTTTTCTTGTTTTCTGTCCTAATTATTTTGGCAAATGTGTGATATTGGGTGCTGTAAGATGATATCATTTGCTACACAATTGTTGTATTTTTCTTTGTTTAAAAACTGCTATAACTAAAAAAAAAAAAAAACCTCACATGCAAAGGTCTAATAAAAATGTGGGAATCAGAACTGGAGTTCAATCTATCACTTCCTCAATGGGAACTGTTCTGGACCAAAGCTATGTGTCCTTCCCTGTTAGCTGAGATTCACCAATCTTCTTATCTAACCTTTCACAAAGCTTACTTTGAGATGGTATCAGTGTATTTCTTGATTTGGTCAGTGACCTCCTCAACCTTCTCTCCAAAAAGGCCTGCTTGTCCTTGGAGAATGGTTCACTCACTACTTCAGTCTTTTGAGTCTCCCCACTTAAACCACCACAAATAGTCGTAACTACTGCAGCTCTGATTAAAAATATAGGTTTTATTTCTAGCTTCTTAGTGTTCTTTTATCCACATTGAACTGTAAATGTAATTGCAAATATAAGACTTCTAATAGGACAATAAATAAATGCCTACCACCACTGGCTGTGTAAAGTAGTCATACTGAAAGCAGCAGTATACTTTGCACCTGCTTGCGCCTTTTTGTGTGCATCCAAGAAGAGGAAATAACACATATACCTGTGACAATCTCATGTACACGTGCTAGTTTCCTCCCCAACCTAAACATGCCTCTGAGAACATCTTACAGCCTGTTTAAAAATGCATGTGCTATGATCTGCATGTATTTTTTAGTTAGCTAGAAGAAAGCAGGGCTTTTTTTCAATTTTTATTTATTGAGGTTTTACAAAAGGTATAACAATGCATTAAAAAAATCAAATAAAGTACAAACAACAACTGTATGTAGAAGCAGTCAGAAAATACAACACATAGCTGTAAACTAGTGAGCATAACAGTAGTAGTTATTCTGGCTAGAGCCTTGAAGAGAAAATCTATCCCTGCTTTTCAGGGTTCAAAACTTACAATCAAGTATAGCTCCTGGAATTGCTTAAACAACAGTCCACCAGGAGGTCAGTACACAGATTTAGAGACAAACTCTGAAAATTTGGAACATTAAGCAAACTTACTGTAGAGATTGGTACCTCATTTTTCTACTGTTAAATTTTTTTCTTAACCTAAAAACAATGTACCGTTTTAAAAATACAACACTATGCACATTATTGCCTCCCCCAATCTAACTTCACCTTTGAGTCTCACACACACTTTTACCCACATATAGGGTATTTATTTATTTTTTTTGTAGCATTTGTATCCCACATTTTCCCACCAATTTACAGCCATTTCCATTAGTAAATGGCTTTGGAAAACTGCCTTCTAAATACGGAATATTCAGAACTGCAACTTTGGAAATGTTACTGGTGGTCATCAGAGATATAAAAATAAGTTTATCTATAACTCTTGATAGGAGTCAAAGTGAGTATTCAGGATTGGCTACAAAGGTTAACATTTTGGATCAGGAAGTAGAGCTGTACCAAATAGCATATTTTACTATTTGGTTGAAACAAATATTATTCAGCCGAATACAAATAATGGGCATTGCTTATTTTATTCGCTATATTAAAGCTCAATGTGAAATCAGAGATCAAGTATTTATTTCAATAGGATTTAGCATAGCAGAGCCCCGGATTATTCATATTCAAATTTAAATCACTATTTGGCCAAATACGAATAATGTATTTGGGGCCCAACCGAATATGAATGTTCGGTACAGCCCTACCAGGAAGTGTAAACAATTAAACAGCAGTCCAATTTAAAAAAAAAGTATCAGCTATCACTTTATTTTATTTAATGACTACAAGATGAAGAAGGTAGTGGTAGCTCATGATTCAAAATGTTTTAGAGCTGCCAAGTTCTCCAGTTCCAGGAATCAGACTTTTTGGCCAGTTCTGTTTTTGAATCTAGAGTGTATTTATGTAAATGAGACAGCAGAAATTAAATCAAAAGGAGTGAGGTATTTGTAGTCAAAGAATCAAGCCATTGAAATCTGTATTGAAGATCCCAGAATAGGACTGCCAGAAACACAGCCTGATTTAAAAATCTCTCTCCTGCAACTAACTTGGCAGCTCTAAAGTTGGACCTGCAACTTTCACCTCTGTTTCCCCATCCAGTTTCCTTCTCCACTATCTTTTTGCTCTTTTGTCACATAAGAAGAGGTACTATTCTGTGTCAAATTAATAGTCCAAGAAACCCAATGATAACTCCAACAGTGGGCAACCTTAGTCACCTGGGAGTTCCTAGCAAATCCTTATAGGAATATAAATGCCCTACTGCTTACTCCCTGCAGTAAGAGGCGACAATCCCCAAAGCTACCTTGCCAATAACTATTAATGGGCCTGCCTTGTCTTCCTCAGCTTTCTTACCATTATCCATCTCCATTACTTTTTATCTCTTTATTTTTCATAGTTCAAGCCTGATCATTCAGAAAACTTTATTGGCAGGACACCTGGTACATTGCTGCCATATTTATTTTTATTTTAAAAACTTATATATCACCTATAACTAGGTGGTTCCCATAAAAAAATTCATAATCAACAACAAATACAAAAACATTACTCAGCATCAAACAGCAGACTCATGTATAATCACCAAAATGCAGAAACAAACAGTTTTGTTTTCAAAAGATTTTTAAACTGCTTAAGGTCAGAGCATTGCAGAAGCTGGCCAGATAGTTAATTCCACAAGGAAATTCCAGCTGACACAAAAGCCGAAGCTCTCCTATCAGTATATCACAATTGCATTACTGTATCAACAGAAATACACATAGTCAATTCTGATCTTAACATACGACTGGGATGGTACACCTACATAAGTACATAAGTATTGCCATACTGGGACAGACCAAACATCCATGAAGCCCAGCAACCTGTTTCCAAAAGTGGCCAATCCAGGTCACAGATACCTGGCAAGATCCCAAAAAAGTACAAAACATTTTATACTGCTTATCTCAGAAATAGTGGATTTTCCCCAAGTCCATTTAGTAATGGTCTATGGACTTTTACTTTAGGAAACTGTCCAAACCTTTTTTAAACTCCGCTAAGCTAACTGCCTTTATCACATTCTCTGACAACAAATTCCAGAGTTTAATTACAAGTTGAGTGAAGAAAAATTTTCTCCGATTCGTTTTAAATTTACCACATTGTAGCTTCATCGCATGCCCCCTAGTCCTAGTATTTTAAGAAAGCATAAACAGATGCTTCACATCTACCCGTTCAACTCCACTCATTATTTTATAGACCTCTATCATATCTCCCCTCAGCTGCCTTTTCTCCAAACTGAAGAGCCCTAGCCACTTTAGCCTTTCCTCATAGGGAAGTTGTCCTATCCCCTTCATAATTTTCGTCGCCCTTCTCTGTAACTTTTCTAATTCCACTATATCTTTTTTTAGATGCAGCGACCAGAATTGAACACAATATTCGAGGTGCGGTCGCAGCATGGAGCGATACAAAGGCATTATAACATCCTCATTTTTGTTTTCCATTCCTTTCCTAATAATACCTAACATTCTATTTGCTTTCTTAGCCGCAGCAGCACACTGAGCACAAGGTTTCAACATATCAACAATGATGACACCTAGATCCCTTTCTTGGTCTGTGACTCCTAACATGGAACCTTGCATGACATAGCTATAATTCGGGTTCCTCTTTCCCACATGCATCACTTTGCACTTGCTCGCATTAAATGTCATCTGCCATTTAGACGCCCAGTCTCCCAGTCTCGTAAGGTCCTCTTGTAATTTTTCACAATCTTCCTGCAATTTAACGACTTTGAATAACTTTGTGTCGTCAGCAAATTTAATTACCTCACTAGTTACTCCCATCTCTAGGTCATTTATAAATACGTTAAAAAGCAGCGGTCCCAGCACAGACCCCTGGGGAACCTCACTAACTACCCTTCTCCATTGAGAATACTGATCATTTAACCCTACTCTCTGTTTTCTATCTTTTAACCAGTTTTTTTTTTTTTAATAAACTTTTATTGGTGACATCAACAATTGTGCTATTCCAGTCTTATTACATTGAACATAACATTTTCACAACCATCATGTAACTTTTGTCTCACATCGTCACACCTTTTGTTATTTCTCCCCCCTTCCCTTAAGCTAATCCCTCTTCCTCCCCTCCTCCCCCTGCCCTTCCCCACCCCCCACCCACCCTCCCTTCCTCCCAGGTAGTGCTCTGATAGTATGTTTATGCCTATTCATTAAGTACTCTACTCCGTGCTAAGGGTGTTAGAGTATCCAGGAAAGGCTGCCAACACTGAAAGAACTTGTCTCCCCTCGGGGATGCTAAATCAGGTAAATCTTTTCGCTCCATAGCGCATAAGGAGAGCATGTAGGCCCGCCACAACTGGATCGAGGGTCCTTCCTCCTTGAGCCACAATTTAAGTATAGATTTCTTCCCCATCATCACCGCTCTCCGTAAAAAGGCTTTGAGACCTGTTTTCTTTCTGCCCCTGTTTGCATATATCTCAAACAATAAGCCAGGTTGTCGATTCCACAAAACCCCCCACATCTTTGACACTTGTGTACATAATAAGGACCAAAAGGCTAATACAGGTGGGCAATGCCAAAACATATGGCCTAAGTGTGCTTTCTGCCCCGTGCATCCCGGACAGTCATCACTCTGCCGCAGGGTTGCCTTATAGGCTCTATGGGGAGAAACATACAATCTCATCATAAATTTATACTGAGTTTCTCTAATATCTGTGTTCCCAAATTCTTTATAACATGTCTGGAGGCAAGACTGTATGTTTATTTCCCTCACCCGAAGCCCCAGCTCTAGTGACCATTCCTGTGCCAGTTTAACATATAGTACTGGTGCCTGTGCCTCTTTAATCTGCGCATGGTAATATTTAAGAGGTACCGCCCTCTGTGCTTCTAGGTCATATATTTCTGTCAACTGACTGCGCACTTTGGAAGTAAGTGACCGTTGCGGGAGTGAGCTTATGTAATGCTTTAGCTGAGTGTATGCAAGGAAGTCCTGACACATTAATCCCTGGCGGCTATACAACTCCTCCTTTGTCCTTAACTTGCCATCCCCCTTCATGATCTGGAATAGAAAAAATATGCCCTCTGTTCTCCAGGTGGCAAAAGTAGCTGAGGAGCTGCCCACTGGAAACTCTGCGTTTCCTCCCAGAGGTAAGAATGGGGTCACCTTCGGATTTAACTGGAATAATTTGCAGATCCATTTCCACGCTTTTTTCATAGGTCTAAAGAGTGTCAATATATTTTTGGGTGTGTCCCCCTTCCCAGCCCTACATGCAACCAATAGCTAAAATGTATGTTTCCCAACAACGTACATTCCATTTCTGGGAAGGAAAAGTGTGATGTTCCCTTAAACCAATCCGCTATGTGTCGCATGCATCCTGCTACCGACATCCATTTCACACTCAGTACACCCAATCCTCCCTTGTCCTTTGGTAGATATGTTTGTTTGAATGACACTCGGGCCCTACGTCCATCCCACAAAAATCGCTTAAGCATCCTATGGAGGTCTACCTCCTCTTTATGAGTTAGAAACAACGAGAGCACCTGCACCACGTACGTCCACTTAGGTACGAGGATCATATTGTATAGCGCTACCCGCCCCAATAGTGAGAGGGGTAATTTTTGCCACATCAGTAAAGCTGTCTTTGTGGTATCCCACAATGGTCGCAAATTGAGGGCGTGTACCTTATTTAATTGGGTTGGAATGTATATTCCCAAATATTTAATCGCTTTTGTGCCCCATTGCAGCGGGAAAGATCCCTCCCACTGTGTCTTTATTGTCTCGTTAGTTGGCAGAGCTACGGATTTTTGTTTATTTAATTTGAATCCTGAGTAATATCCAAATTCCTCTACTGTTTCCAACAATCCCGTTAGGGAGCCCTGTGGCCTGGTAAGTGTAAGCAGGATATCGTCCGCAAACGCTAGCACCTTAATTTCAGTCTGCGGCATTGTTACTCCTGCAATCTCCTTGTTCTTACTGACCGAGCGCAGCAGGGGCTCTAAATATAATAGAAAGAGAAGGGGCGAAAGAGGACAGCCCTGCCGCGTTCCTCTTTGTATTGGGAAGGGTGTAGATATCATATTGTTTACTATAACACGTGCTGTGGGTGCTGCATACAATGTTAAAATCGCTCTGAGGTACCAGCCCTCTAGTCCCACATATTTCAAAACCTCAAAAAGATATGCCCAGCTGACTTTATCAAACGCTTTCTCCGCGTCGAGACTCACTAATAGGAGCGGATCATTTCGCTCTTGACTCTGTGCTAGCGCTAACAAGGCTCGCCGGACATTGAGCCCAGGATGCCTCCCTTTCACAAAGCCAACTTGATGATCCCCTATCAGAGACGGTAAGTGTTTTGCTAGCCTATCTGCTAGGAGTCTGGCCAGTATTTTGAGATCAAGATTCAGTAAAGAGATTGGTCTATATGCTTCTAAAGCTTCTGGGGGTTTACCCGGTTTGGGTATCAAGGTTATTAGGGCCTCATTCACTCTAAGAGGCCAAGCTCCACACTCCACTACATCCTCAAAATATAGTGTAAGAGGCCCACTCACCCTGTGTCCCATGAGTTTGTAGTATTCTGTGGAGAACCCATCTATCCCCGGGCTTGTGCCTCCTGCAAGGGACTTAATCACCTTCTGCACTTCCTGAGCTCTTATGGGGGCGTTAAGCTGATCCCTAATTTCTTGGGGCAGGCGTGGCATTCCCGAGTCCTCTAAATAGTCCCCGGGCGCTAGTCCTACTGCTTCTGGGTCTGCCCCATATAGCTTCTTGAAATAGTCTGTGAAGAGTTGTAGGATTTCAGTGGGTTTGTGTTTCTGTGTACCATCTGGTGCTGTTAACGTGTGAATAAGTTTTTTAGTCGTCCATGTTTTTACCATTTTTGCTAATAATTTCCCGTTTCTGTTGCCAAATTTAAAATAATGATATCGCCTACTGAATAAAAATTTCTTTGTTCGTTCATGTATCAACGTGTTAAGACCTGCCAAATTTGCCATCATGTGCTCATAAGCGGCATCAGTTGGGTGTTGCTGGTGTTTCTTTTTGGCCTGTGCATACTGGCGCTCTAATTGGATAATGCCTTGTGATATTCTCTTGTTCCTGGCAGCCACATAACTAATGATCTCGCCTCTCATCACTGCTTTGGATGTTTCCCAGAACAACTCAGGTGTGTCCTGGTGCTGTATATTGGTCTCTATATAACTGTCCCACTTCTGTTCTAAATAAGACCTGAAATCTGGGTCTCCCGCTAAATATGCCGGGAATCTCCATCGCCTATGTTGTTCAATAGGTGGCCCCATTTCCACATCTATCCAAATTAACGTATGATCTGAGATGGCCATCGGTCCCACCTCCGCAGAGTGTACTGCCGAGAACAAGGGGGCCGATACTAATATATAGTCGATACGGGACCACGTCCGGTGGACCCTCGAGAGGTGGGTGTAATCCCTTTGCGTAGGGTTCAGCAGCCGCCAGGGATCAACCAGATTTAGCGTGTCACATAAATAATCTAAACCTTTTCCCTTACCCATTGCCCCCCAAGCCGTGGACGATGATTGGTCTAGATCTGGGTTTAACACTTGATTGAAATCTCCCATTATTATCCATGGTGCCGTGTCATATTTTAGTCCTAATTTTACTAAGGTTGGAAAAAAACTTGGGTCACGGGTATTGGGCCCATAAATACCACAAAGATAATAATTCTGGCTCATGTAATTTATGTGTATCAAAATGTATCTGCCCTCCTTATCTTTTTCCACTACCTGTGACTCGCAGGGGAGGCCCCTCTTTATGAGGACTGCTACTCCTCCCTTACGGCCTGTGGCCGATGAGTAGTAACATTCTCCCACCCATTGTTGTTTCAATTTCTGGTGTTCCTCGTCCGACAACTTAGTCTCCTGCAGACATGCAATAGAGGCCTGGTGGTGTTTTAAACATGTTAATATCTTGGTCCGCTTCACTGGGGAATTTATCCCCGATACATTCCAAGATATCACACGCAGAGGAGGAGTCCTAGCCATTAGCCTTTTGTAAGTATCTCCTATACAATGTGTCCAGCATAGCTCTAGGCCCCAGGTCTCCCAGCCACAACCCGGCGCCTCCTACATTGTGCATAAATCGTGTTTCTATTCCATACTCTTTACCTGCAATATTCATGATCTTCCTACCCGGTGAGGCTTGCCTGCCCTCCCATCCCCTCCCCCCTTCCCTTCTATTTCCCTCCCCCCGCTCTCCCCCCCCTCCCTGTCCCCGTGTCCCTTCCCATACCTTCTTCCTCATGCCACTCTTGCCTGGCATATGGGTCTGTCTGATGTACCCGGAATCTCCCCACCAAACTTTTCCAACATGTCTACAATTCCCTGTGTGCTCTCTATTTAACTGTGCACATTAACATCACAAAATCAACCCCCTTGAACAGTCTCTTACAGTTAGAAAGCCATTTCTTCTATGTCTCTTTGTCAGATTGATGTTCATCCACGGACTTCTCTCGCCATCAACTACTGGTCCGCCATTACTCTTCACTTTTGATGATGTTCAATATAGCCACGAAATGGCCTCCTGGTTTTGTAAGTTCCTCTGTGGTTCTTGAATTCTAACTCTCGACCTTCTGCTACCTCACTGCAATCACACCGGCGGACGCTCTATCCACGCTAAAGCTGACTCTGGTGTCTGAAACGTTTTCCATCCGTTGGTGGTCTGCACCCTCAGCGTAGCCGGGTACTGTAATGTAAATCTTTGTTGCTTTTCCACCAACTTCGAGCATACCGGCGTAAACGCCCTCCGCCGCTGTGTAAGAGATGAGGAGTAGTCCTGAAATACTTTTATTAATCTTCCTTCATACTTCGCTTCCTCTTTGTTAGCTTTTTTAAAGGCGCAGTATTGCTGCCTTCTGCGAGTAACATAGTAGATGACGGCAGATAAAGACCTGCATGGTCCATCCAGTCTGCCCATGACAAACTCATATGTGTATACCTTATCTTGAATTCGTACCTGTCCTTTTCAGGGCACAGACCATATAAGTCTGCCCAGCAGTATTTCCCGCCTCCCAACCACCAGTCCCGCCTCCCATCACCGGCTCTGGTACAGACCGTATAAGTCTGCCCTCCCCTATCCTCGCCTCCCAACCACCACCCCCTCTTCCCCCCAACTGCTCCGCCACCCAATTTCAGCTAAGCTTCTGAGGATCCATTCCCTCTGCACAGGATTCCTCTATGCATATCCCACGCATGTTTGAACTCCGTTACCGTTTTCATCTCCACCACCTCCCGCGGGAGGGCATTCCAAGCGTCCACCACCCTCTCCGTGAAAAAATACTTCCTGACATCTTTCCTGAGTCTGCCCCCCTTCAATCTCATTTCATGTCCTCTCGTTCTACCGCCTTCCCATCTCCGGAAAAGGTGCGTTTGCAGATTAATACCTTTCAAATATTTGAACGTCTGTATCATATCACCCCTGTTCCTCCTTTCCTCCAGGGTGTACATGTTCAGGTCAGCAAGCCTTTCTTTATACGTCTTGGAACGTAATTCCCATACCATCCTCGTAGCTTTTCTTTGCACCGCTTCCATTTTTTTTACATCCTTCGCAAGATACGGCCTCCAAAACTGAACACAATACTCCAGGTGGGGCCTCACCAACGTCTTATACAGGGGCATTAAAACCTCCTTTCTTCTGCTGGTCACTCCTCTCTCTATACAGCCTAGCAATCTTCTAGCTACTGCCACCGCCTTGTCGCACTGTTTCGTCGCCTTCAGGTCCTCAGATACTATCATGGAATTTTGCTATAACCACCCGAGGGCGATTTTCGCGTGGTTGCTTCTGGCCTATTCTGTGCGCTCTGTCTAGGCGAATGTCCATGCCTTCCCGGGCCTCCGGGTAGCGCGCCTGCAACCACGTTTCCAAAGTTGTCTTTAATTGCCCCTCAGCCAGGGACTCTGGGAATCCAATGAACCGTAAATTCTCTCGTCGAGACCAATTCTCCAGCTCATCTAGCTTTTGCTGGTACTCCATCGTCAGCTGTTCCAGCTTATCTATGCTCGTCCCCTGTTCTTGCTGCGTGTCCTCTACTTCGGACACCCGGGCTTCGAGCTCGCCAGTACGGCGCGTAAGTTCTGAGGTCATATTTTTAAGCTCCGCTATTTGCTCCGATAGTGAATTAAATCGGGAGTCCAGCGCGTGAACAACCGCCTCCGTTAGCTCTGTTACCAGAGTATCAGTTGGGGCGTGCGCCGGAGACACGGACGGGGACACTGGCGCCATCTTGTTTTCCGCCCCGCGGAGTCTCTCGTCCTTACGTTTAGTTGTTTTTGTGCTCGCCGACATTTTCTGCTGGATCAAGAATTTGTCCATATATTCCAGGTCCGGTCAGGAGCTCTTTTTTTGTTCAATTGCGGGGTTTGAGAGCTTTAATTGTTAGGTTTAGCGGGGGGCTCCGGAGCCACGATGTAACTTGCGTCCACCGCCGCTCACTGCATCACGTGACCCATCCTTTTAACCAGTTTTTAATCCACAATAGAACACTACCTCCTATCCCATGACTCTTCAGTTTCCTCTGAAGTCTTTCATGATGTACTTTGTCAAACGCCTTTTGAAAATCCAGATACACAATATCAACTGGCTCGCCTTTATCCACGTTTGTTCACCCCTTCAAAGAAATGTAATAAATTGGTGAGGCAAGATTTCCGTTCACTAAATCCATGTTGGCATTGTCTCATTAGTCCATGCTTTTGAGTATGCTCTGTAATTTTGTTCTTTATAATAGTCTCTACCATTTTGCCCAGCACCGACGTCAGACTCACAGGTCTATAATTTCCCATATTGCCTCTGGAACCTTTACCATTTTGCCCAGCACCGACGTCAGACTCACAGGTCTATAATTTCCCATATTGCCTCTGGAACCTTTTTTAAAAATCGGCGTTACATTGGCCACCCTCCAATCTTCCGGTACCACGCTCAATTTTAAGGATAAATTACATATTACTAACAATAGCTCCGCAAGTTCATTTGTGCCACTGGAAGCCAGTGTAGTTGCTTAAGAGCAGGTGTCACATGAGAAAATCTAGATAAACCCACAATTGTTCTCACAGCAGCATTCTGGACTATCTGCAATGCCTTAATTCCTGAAGCAGCCATACCAACATACAAGGTACTGCAGTAGTCCAGTTGCATCAAAATCATACGTTGAACCACACAATATTAATCATACAAAGTAAGCATAGATTTTAATCTGAAAATCATATGTAATTGTCTAAAAGCGGTCTGAACAACATTAGCAACCTGGAATTTAATTGTAAGCCTAGGATTCAGCATCAAGGATTCAGCATCACCCCAACAATTTCATCTCTTTCTTAACCAACACACTTATATCTCCCAAACAGTCTCAGGCCACTCTTTCAATTTTTCTCATTCCACAATCATTATCTCTGTTTTCGCCATATTTAAAACTAAACCATTCTCTTCCATCCACTGTTTCAATCCTACTATACATCTACTCAACTGCAAATTTAAACTTTCTCCCCAATTCAATATCGGAAAGAAAAATTGCACATCATCTGCATACATTCGTTAACTCCTAGTGACTGAAACATTTTACCTAAAGGTGCTAAATATAAATTGAATAACAGTGCTGACAGGGCCGATCCCTGTGAAACTCTACATTCAACCTGTATATGATTAAAATACTTGGAGACAGATATATGTTAAAAACAGATGGCGATATAAAATAATTAAATACAACTAAATGGAACATTAGTCCATTCTCTCAACCCTCCTTCAACTCCTGCCTCCTTTTCTGAAATCACTGAAGAGGAGACTGCACATTTTCCTTCCTCCTCGAAATTAACTAAACTACCTGTTCCCCTGATCCTATTCCCACCCATCTACTTAGCACTCTCTCCCCTACTGTCATCCCTTTTATCTGTCATATCCTCAATCTTTCACTTTCTACTACGAGTGGTCCTGACGCCTTCAAACATGACGTAGTCACACCACTCCTCAAAAAACCTTCATTGGACCCTACCTGTCCTTCCAACTATCGGCCCATCTCTCTCCTCCCTTTCCTATCCAAGATACTTGAACCTGCTGTTCACCTCTGTTGTCTTGATTTTCTTTACTCAAGCTATTCTTGATCCACTTCAATCTGGCTTTCACCCTCTTCATTCAACTGAAACAGCGCTTGCTAAAGTCTCAAATGATACATTCCATATATGCTATATTCCATGTATGTTACCATGTACGTTTGCACCTTAATGTAATACCATTTGTAATTCTGCTACCCGGAAATGGCAACAGCCATTACGGCAAATGTAAGCCACATTGAACCTGCAAATTGGTGGAAAAATGTGGGGTACAAATGCTACAAATAATAAATAATACTAATCTGTTCCTGGCCAGATCCAAAGGTCTCTATTCTATCCTCATCCTTCTCGATCTATCTACTGCTTTTGACACTGTTGATCACCACCTATTCCTTGATACACTGTCCTCACTTGGATTTCAGGGCTCTGTTCTTTCCCGGTTTTCTTCTTATCTCTCCCATTGTACTTTTAGTATATACTCTGGTGGATCCTCCTCCACTTTTATCCTATTATCTGTCCTGGGACCTCTTCTTTTCTCCATCTATACTTCTTCCCTTGGTACTCTGATCTCATCCCATGGTGTTCAGTATCACCTGTATGCTGATGACTCCTAGATCTACCTCTCCACACCAGAAATTTCAGCAGGAATCCAGGCCCAAGTATCAGCCTGCCTGTCTGACACTGCTGCCTGGATGTCTCACCACCATCTGAAATTAAACATGACCAAGAATGAGCTTCTTATCTTTCCCCCTAAACCAAACTCTCCTCTTCCCCCATTCTCTCTCTGTGGATAACACTCGCATCCTCCCTGTCTCATCAGCTCATAATCTTGGGGTTATCTTTGACTCCTCTCTTTCCTTCTCTGCACATATTCAATAGATTGCTAAAACCTGTCGTTTCTTTCTCTATAATATCACCAAAATTCGTCCTTTCCTTTTTGAGCATACTACCAGAACCCTTATCCACACTCTTATCACCTCTCGCTTAGACTATTGCAACTTGCTTCTCACAGGTCTCCAACTAAGCCATATCTCTCTCCATCAAACTGTTAAAAATTCTGCTGCACGACTTATATTCCACCAGTGTCGCTATGCTCATATTAGTCCTCTCAAGTCACTTCATTGGCGTTTATGCATACAGTTGAGACTCCTCTTATTGACTTACAAGTACATTCACTCTACAGCTCCTCAGTACCTCTCCACTCTTACCTCTCTTTCCACTCCTCCCCGGGAACTCTGTTCACTGGGTAAATCTCTCTTATCTGCACCCTTCTCCTCCACTCCGTTCCTTTTATCTTGCTGCATAGACTTCCTGAGCCAGTACATCAAGCTCCATCTCTGGCCATCTTCAAATCTAGGCTAAAAGCCCACCTTTTTGATGCTAGTTTTAATTCCTAACCCCAGTGGCGTACCAAGGGGGGGGGGGCAGAGGGAGAAGCAGGGAGGGAAAGAGCGGACTCGGAGCTAACAGGCGCGCGGCACCCCCCCAGCAGGTAAAAATGCACCTGGGGGGCAGTGTAGTTTCGCTGGGGGGAGGGGGCCCATCGGCGATCCGCCCCGGGTGTCAGCCAGGCTAGGAACGCCACTGCCTAACCCTTACTCGCTCAGTACCCAAGTTTATCATTCCCACCTTATCCCTTAGTTGTCCTGTTTGTCCTAATTAGTTTGTAAGCTCTGTTGAGCAGGTTCAGGGACCATCGCTTCATGTCCAGTGTACAGCTGTGTATGTCTAGTAGCGCTATAGAAATGTTAAGTAGTAGTAATAGTAATTTTCAGGTTCTAGGCTTCTGAGCTGTTCCTTCCATAATCATCTTTAGTCAGGTAACACTTTCTGAGCTAGTAGCAAGATGAAATCACTGCATATTTTACATCTGTAGTGTTACAAGCTGCTAGTCATGGGAATCTGATGTCAGCAATCAACTGTCAAATATTGGTACTCTGAGGGTAACTGTATCAGCCAGGAAAGTGGTGGAACAAACGACGCCGGCCAGCTGCCCATTGCCCAAGCAAGTTATTTATTATTAAAAAAAAAAAAAAAAAAAGCCCTTCCCCGAGAGGAAGTAAGGCGGGACGGAACCAGAAAACAGTGTGCAACTGAAGTTTGGCGCCTTTTTAAATGTTTCCCCTCCCCCTCTTCCCAGGCCCCCGGGAGTGGAACTGAACCGCGCACGCGCCACGCAGGAGTTTACAGATACTGGGGCGCGTTTCTCCAACTCCAATCTATCTACTCCCCAATGCAGTCACCGTGGCAGCGGGGTCGGGGAAGGAGACGGTCTCGGTCCTTTCCGTCGGAAACTGAAAGGCCGCCACAGGCGGTCGATCTCTGCTCTCGGCTGCAGGTAAATCAGCAGCAAGGCGGGAGCACTCCTGCCCTGCCTGTCATATTTCCCTTACCCCAGATGTGCCAAAAGCCACATGTATGTGATTTGGCAACCTCCCCTTCGTGGCATGGCAGCCCAGCCCCCAACAAGGCAGCTCTCTCCTCCCCTGTGCATCTTCTTGCTAGTTCGGTAACTCTCTTCCCTCCCTCCCCCCCCCCCCCGGTCCTTTAAGTGTATTACCGACCGTACATCGTGGGAGGGGAGAAGGGGAAAGAGCTCTCATCGCGAGGGGAGTGGGGAGACAGCTAAATGATGCAGGGTGGGGATCTGTTGGGGAAGAGGAAGAAATACTAGACTCATGGTGAGGGGCGTGGAGGAGGAAAAGAGAGAGATACCAATTGGACCCACGAGGGGAGGGGAATATTTTTGCTGAATTCGCAGAGGGAGCAGGAAGGAGGGAAGAAAGAGGAAGACCTGGGGAGGGTTAGGGATACTGAGGGGTGCTGCTAGGACACATTAGGAAAGGGTATAGAGACAGAGGGACAATGCTGGAAGCATGGGGGTGAAAGGGATGCAGAGGGATGATAATAGACGTGAGGGGGGGCAGAGTTGATGTTGGACAAGTCACGAACTGGACCAGAAGGGGAGTGCTCAGCATAGTGAGACGATGAGACAGGGATCAGGAAAGTACTGGAGCAGGTGGACAGTGACACGGAGAAGATGGGATGGTGGACAAGGAGAGAGGATAAATACCAAATGGACAAAGAGACCCTGACGAGAAAGTCAACAGAAGACAGAGGAAAGGAAAAAACAGAGACTGGGACCAATGTGATTAGAAAAATAAAATGGCCAGACCACAAAGGCAGAAAAAAATAAATTTTATTTTCCATGTATTTATCAGTGTGTCTCAATTTCAGTCCTGGAGTATCCCATGCCAGTCAGGTATTCAGGATATCCACAATGAATATACAAATCATGTTAATGCATATTCATTGTGGATATCCTGAAAACCTGACTGGAAAGAAGTACTCCAGGACCGGACATAGGAAACAATGGATTAGATTGTCAGTTTTTGGAATGTACAACTGCCAGAACTGGTTTTAGATGAGGCTGGGGCCCATGAGAAAAACCTCCAGGGTTCTTTAGCACATCAGTGGTAAATCTCCAGCTTTGAGATGGGTCACCTTTCCTCTTTCCTGTTCTTGATGACATTCCCTACCATCATTAGATCCTGTGTTGTGTGCGAGTGCATCCCCACCCTCACTGGACCCCATGTAAATTAGATCATAAGAATAGCCGTACTGGATCAGACCAGTGGTCCATCCAGCAGCAGCCCAGTACCCTGTTTCCAACACTGGCTCCTGCCATCTATTCGTTAGGTATTTAGCAAAATCCATGGATGAAAACAAGTACGCTGGAATCCTCCAGCCTGAGGCTTTCTGAAAGTATGGTGCAGCCTGAAGATCCACCAATATTACAGCATGATCTGATATCTCTTCTGGTCCTATGGTGGCTGAAAGTGCCCGAGACAGTAGCCCTTGTGACATAAATATGTAATCAAGGTGGGACTACGACTGATGTGCATGCGATGTATGTGTATAAGCTCTATCTTCTGGATGCAGCAGTCGCCATGCATCTACCAGGCCCAGTGCGGTACAAAAAGATTCTAGTACTGAATGACTCCCCTGCGTCCCCTTCTTTGATGTACCCGATCTATCCATATATGTACAGAATACCAAATTCATATCACCAGCTATTATCAAGGGTAATGACGGGTATTGCTGACAGCACAAAAGTAGTCTGGGGTAAAAGGCTTTATCATAGACCACTGGCGCGTAGACTGACACCAGCAGTACCTCCCTTCCCTGCAAGTTAATTTGGAGTCTCACATATCTACCCTCTGTATCTTTAAATAGCAATTTAGCTTGACAAGCGAGCGATTTATGCAACAACACAAGTTACTCCCCCCCTGCATCCAGTCACTATAGTAGAGTAAACCTCTCCTACCCATTTACGTTGTAGCTTCTTATGTTCCTCTGCAGAAAGCCTTGTCTCCTGCAGACAGGCTATATCTACTCTATGTCGTTTCAAAGCTGCCAATATTTTAGTTCTTTTGACAGGGAAAGTTATTCCACAAACATTCCACTAGACCACTCTCGCTGAGCGTCTAAAGGGTTTATCCAGAACATCTGTGAAACAGTTCGTAACAGCAGCATTCTTGTATCTCTACCCCATGGCACCCAGCCTCCCACTGGGGGAATGTCTCTTCCACAATGTACCTCAGCTTCCAAATCTTTCACAATTAAACATACCCCCTGCGTACCAGTTAACCTCGTAGAGCCACACATACAATCCCAAGTCTACTCTTACTCCCTCCCCCTTATCCACCCCCCCCCCCAATATTTCCCACACTTCCAGGTATACACCTGCGAATATCCATCTCCCTAATGAGACATAAGAACAAGCATAACGCCTGGGATCCCTGCACCCCCTTATATTATCATACATTTTGATGTATAGCCATTATATTTGTATTACTTTTCAGTATGCAGCAACTCTAGCCTCCTATCTATTGCAGATGTGTCTCCCCTAATAAAAGGGGGCAGATGCATTATTTTCTTATCCTGTTGGTGGATTGTTAGAGAGTTCCTTCATAATTTTGGCAAAAGTTTTTCGCTGCATCGATGTGGTCAAAAGTTTGCCATTGACCGTGCTGTGAAATTTTCAGTGTCGCCGGATAAAGTAACAGAAATCTGATGTTGTTCTCTTGGAGTTGCCAGCACAAGGGTGTGAACTGCCTCTGTCGTTCCTGCAATGAAAACAAGTAATCTTGAAAGATTCGTATTACTCCCTTCAAATTGTAAAGAGTCTCATTTCAGTCTATATCCTCGTAATATTTCCACCTTATGGATGTAACTGTGTAAGCACTGCTCTCGGTGTTGGTTGGCCATCTTGTTTTCTGCCCACGCGGTATGCCCTTTCTAAGCAAAGAGGGCCGGCGTTATCAGACAAAGCAAACTCTTTTTTTCAGCCATTTCTCCACTACTGTCGACAAGACTGTATCTCCCACGGTTTCTGGCATACTGATGATTCTTAAGTTAGACCGACGAGAATGGTTCTCTGTTGTCTGCTTTCTCGGACAACTCTCGCATCGTGCTGGTAAGTTTTGCTACGGCCTCCGTGGCCAGAGGGAAAACATCTTCTAACACCGAAACCCTTTGTTCTAGCTCACCCACTCGTTTACTCACATCCGCTAGCAGGGTTAATTGTTGCAGTTGATCTGCTGAGAAGGGTTGGTTTCCCTGTTGCGGCTTCCCCACCATCTTGTCCATTGCTTTCGTTTTCTCTCTATCTCGCTTTACGCCTTTGCCTACCATGCTACTTGGTGACGCTTCTAAATATTTGTCTATTTAATAGGCATTTACTGGAGCACTAATTACGGAAACAGTGAAAAAGGTTATTTTTAAGTGCTGAGGTATGCAGGGGTCTCGGAGAGCGAGGTGAGCACATCTCTCTCTTGGTGAGCATCACTTGGTCCTCTCTATGGCAAATTTTAACAGGTTACTGATCACTAACAGCAGATCAGAAATTTCATGTTTGAGTTCTTTCAGTACCCTAGGGTGCATGCCATCTGGTTCAGGTGATTTACAACTCTTTAATTTGTCGATTTAGCGCGGTATGTCTTGTATGTTCACCAATATTTTTTTCAGTTCGTCTGAATCTCTTATATCATCTTCTGTGAAGACTGAAGCAAAGAATTTATTCAGTCTCTCTGCTATGGCTTTGGCCTCCCTGAGTTCCACTTTTACTCATTCTTGATCCAACGGTCCCACAGATTCCCTCGCAGGGTTTTTGCTTCTGATGCACCTGAAAAGTTGTTACTGTGAGTTTTTTGTCTCTGTGGCAAGTTCTCTTCATATTCGCTTTTAGCCACCTTTATCAGTGCTTTGCATCTAACTTGCTTCTTATTTTCTTAATTTGGGTCCTTTTTTCCATTCCTTGAAGGATGTTCTTTTAGTTCTGTTAGCGCTTTAATGTCCGCTTTTAAACACACTGGCTCATTTGCTGCTCTTTCCACATTTGTAAATATGTGGTATATATTTGGTCTGGGCTTCCAAGATGGTATTTTTAAACAACGTCGATGCCTGATTTAAAGTCCTAACATTTGCAACTGATCCTTTTAGCTTCTTTTTAACCATTTTCCTCATTTTATCATAGTTGCCCTTTTGAAAATTAAATGCTGCTACAGTAGATTTACTTTGTGACCTGACTCCAGGTATTAACTCAATTTGATAATGTTATGATCACTGTTTCCCAGCGGACCCAACACAGTTACCTTTCATACAGTGCCCTCCATTCCACCAAGGACTAGATCTAAAATGGCTCCACCTCTTGTCTGTTCCTGGACCAGTTGCTCTAAGAAGCAGTCATTTACATCTAGGAATTTTACATTCCTAGCACTCCCTGAACTAACATCCAGTTAATATTGGGGTAATTGAAATCTCCCATTATTATACTGTTGCCCAGTTCGCCAACTTTCCAAACTTTTGTAAACATTTTTTCATCTGTCTGTTGGTTCTGGTTCTGGCGGATGGTAGTACAGCCCTACTAGTATACTCTTTCCCTTCATATGTGGAATTTCTATCCATAACTATCTGTTTCATATAAAAATTTATTTTGTTTGACTCAATTCCCTATTTAACATATAGTGTAGCCCCTCCTCCAATGATCTACTCTATCATTGCGATATAATTTGTACCCTGTTAACACAGTGTCCTATTGCTAGTCTTGTCTTCCTTCCCCGGGTCTTTGAGATACCTATTATATCTAACTTTTCATTTAGTGTTATATATTCTAACACTCGTATCTTATTTTTTTAGGCTTCTAGCATTTTCATACAGACGTCAAATTGTATTACTGCCTGGGGCTGAGAGCGTAGGAGCCAGCTCTGTGGGTACTTGAGGACCCCCAATGTTGATCAAATTCCTTGACTGTGTGTCTAAGGAGAGAGAATTTTCATTGGGTTTAACACCCCAGTCATTTTGAAAAGTTGGCTCCCATGGCTGAGGGTGAGATCACAGCCCCGCCCTCCCAGAGAGCTGTGTAAAGGGTACCGAGGAACAGCATATATAATGGCTTACCCACAGCCCTATCAGCAGCACCACCTCTCTCATGACAGTGTGGGGAACGAGAGGGTGGGTGTGCTAAGCAGGCACATAGCCAGACTGCAAATTTCAGGAGTTCCAGAGCACAAGGTGAGGAGTGGGGGCATAAAGTTGTGCCTCGCCCTGCTACCACTGTTTGTCCATCAGAAGAAATGCTCCTCCTACCTTTGACGGCAACCACCTCTGTGCCAGCCCCCCCCCCCCCCCCAAATGTATGTTCAGTTTCACAAAAATTGAGTATGCTTGGCGGGGGTGGCAGTGGTGCTTGTGAGTAGAGGAGCACTTCTACTGGCGAAACATGGGGACTCCTGCCAACCATGGGCCCCATGGCTATGCCCCTGGTTCTGAGCCTAGAGTTTAGCGTGGGATGGAGTGAAGATATGGAGAGTAAATAAGTGATTCACAAGGACTAGGAGGTCCACTGGTATAATTAAGCTTCGCAGTTCGTTGCCAGAGAATGTGATAAAAGCGGTTAACATAGCAGGGTTCAAAATAGGCTTGGATAAGTTAGTCTATAAACCATGAACCTGGGAAAATCCATAGCTTATTCCTGGGATAAGCAGCATAAAATCTATTCTAGTCTTTGGGATCCTGCCAGGTGCTTGGACCTGAATTGGCCACTGTTGGAAACAGGATAATGGGCTTGATAAACCTTTGGTCTGACAGTACAGCAATGAATATATACTTTCTGTAGGCAAACAAGAATTCTGTGCAGGCACTGGCGCCAATGGCTGTCTTTGTCCTTTACCTGCAGATAGTTGCAGGAAGAGGAGGTGGTAAATGGTTCTACATTAGGTCCGAGTGTTAATTTGGACTATGTGGGCCTCTGTACAAATGAACAGTTGGATCTAGGACAGCAGAAGAGGAGGAGGAAGTGCAGGATGTGGTCTGATGCACAACGATTCACTTCCTCTTGCCACTGTATCGTTGTAGAGAGGAAACTTGATTGAGGTTGGAACCGTGGGGGAAGGGAAGTAACTGGTACAAGCAGTGGGAGATGTTCCAGTTTCACCTACCCTTGTGGCACAAGTTAGGGCGTAGAAGAAGCAACAGGAGCATCAGATGGCAGATGTGCCACAGGGGTCACTAGTGCAAGATGGAGGTGGTGTTCTGTAGGGAGCAAGTGGGGAGGGTTGGTCACTAGCGCAAGCTGGGGATGTATGTGCCATGGGAGTGGGGGCTGCTTGAGCAAGGTGGGGATAGGGGGTTGTTTAAGCAAGCTGGTAGGGGGGTTGCTGAAGCAAGCAGGAATGGGTATACAATAGGTGTGGCAGGGATCACTTGAGCTACCTGGGGTGGAGGTCACTGGAACAAGTTGGGGAGGGGGCTCTCTGGAGTTAGCTAAATATGTGGTGAGGGAAATAAGTGGGGGGTATGTAATGGTGACACAAAGGAGAGGCGTGCAATCGAGGAGAATGCGGGGTGGGGGTAGAAAGATGAAGATGTAAGGTGTGGGCTTGAGGGTGGGGGAGAAGGAGGAGGAGAAGTGGGGTTGTGTATTGAGAGAACTTTGAGGGCCTTCCCGAGAGACCTGAGAGGTGGTGAGAGAACTGGAGTTGGAGGAAGAAAGAGTTGAGGATGTTGTCGGATTGGGAATTCTGCAGAACAAGTTCACAAAATGTACAAAACTTTGCAGAATTTTCAAAATTTTTCTCAGCATTTCCCCAGGTGTGTTAAGTGCATATACCTCTGGGCATGAGTCCTTGCATGAGCTTGTAAAACCACAGTTCTACATGCTCAAATCTCTTACAAAATTGCCTCCTAAGCAGAAGAAAACCTTTACTGGTTGATATTGAGCTGGCGGTGGTCAGCATTTACTTTATGGAGCAAGCTGACCACCACCAGCTAAATTAGTGCCAGATATTCCTTACCAGGCCTTATCCGGGCATCAGCACTGAATATCTGGGTCTTTAGCAGCGCCCAGAATCTATTCAGTACTGTACCCACACAACTAATTGGGCATAATAGGGACTGCTTTTTTTGTGATCAAAGATGCTCAGTTAGCTATGTGTTCACGCTCACTGAATATTGCCGATGCCGGCAGAACTCTCGGCTCTACCCTGACTCTGCCCCCAGGCTGGCCTGGCACTAACCAGAGTGCCACAGTGGACAAAGTGGGTTTCAGTGACATTGTCTGGTTAAATGCCACGGAATATTGGCTCCTGGGTTGGCCAGCACAATTTAATTGGGCACCACCTTTTCCTTTTGTATATTGACCCCTTAAGAACATAAGAACAGCCATACTAGATCAAACCAATGGTTCATCTCTAGCCCAATATCCTGTTTCCAACAGTGGCAAATCTAGGTTACAAGAGCCTAGCAGAAACCCAAATAGCAATTACAAAGAAGGGGAATAAAGATTGTAAGCTTGCTCCATAAAGTAAATAGTCAAAGAAAAGAGAGCCAAGCAAGCGTGGCATAATCAAAATGGATAGGAATGCATCAGTTAATGATACAAGGGAGGCAATCGTAGGCATATATCTGATGCAGTGCCTGATAGTTTTGTGAACAGTAGAGATCTGTTTTCCTTATTTTAAATTGTTGTAGCTCTCTTGTATCTTACCTTTATTATTTTCAATTTGACAGCAAGAGTTGGAGACTCTGAAGCAGATCCATTCATCTCTCAAAGCTCTGCACTATATGGTAGTTCATGTGAATAAGGTAAATTACCTGTGATTTTCAGCAGTTACTGGCAGTTTTTTTTAAATGATTTAATTCTTATGCTAATTCTCCTACAAGAAACTGTGTTTGTCAACATGTCATAGAGTTACTATATCCCTTACATTTTTGTCTCCTAAATGATGGTATTGGGCTGAAAACGTGTACACTACAAAGTATTTTGACGATGTGCTTTTGTGACAAGTTAGATATGTGGGACACTGGGACCTAAACTTTGGGCATTTTCTAGATAATCATAGTGTAGTGATGTTGCATGCAGACTTAATACATTGTAAAATCGGAATTTATTAGGGCTGCAAGCTAATCGCAGTTAACTCTGCAATGGAATGCGTTAATTATTAATCTTGATTGTTTTTTTTTTTTAAATCACATTTCAGTATTTTCTGTCTCCTCCAAACATCTCTTCCACTCCCAATCCTTGTTCTTGGCTTGATCTAGCAACATTCCTCTCATCTGCGATTCAACATCACCACCCCCTTTCCTCAAAATTCCGGTCTACTTTATAGGTGGTCTTTTGTTGGTCCCCCGGCAGTTACTGTAAGGCTTTCCCTCTGACCCATCCCACGCGTGCAGAAACAGGAGGGAGACAGGGTGAGCCTGCTTTGGAGCAGGCATAAACAGCGTATGCGCAATGCTGCAGCTGCTGGGGACCAAAAGAAGCCTTTTAAGGTAGACGGGGGGGGGGGGGGCAGATGCTGAATCCCAGGCAGAGGGAGGGGAGTGAGATGCAGAACTGGAGGGGCCACCAGTGAAAGCTATGGCTGGGGTGGTGAGCTCCAGCAATCTCAAGAAGAGCTTGGTGCTACTCACCACGAAGTTTGTGTTACTTCTTATGGGGATGGGGGGGGGGGAGGGAGGGAAGGAAGAGAGAGAGATAATGGACCTCAGGAAGAGGGGAGGAAGGAAAAGAAAGGGAGAGCTGTTGAATATGGAGGAGGGAGGGAGATTATCAGCCCTTTACAGAGGGGTAGGGGGAAGGAACCGCCTTTCCGTGGTTACAGTCAAAGCAGTTTACATATTATATACAGGTACTTTTTTGTACCTGGGGCAATGGAGGGTTAAGTGACTTAGATATAACAAAAGAGAGGGAACAAAGTACAAACTAAAGTCCAAACAAAAAAAACAGCACCACTGGCCTTTAAAAATGGAACACAGTTCTTTAATGAATGAGCCTTGACAAAAAGACCCGACACGGGCCGTGTTTCTGTGACTAGCACCTGCGTCAGGGGTCACAGTGATGACGTGGAAAACTTGGGGAATAACTCGAATATATTCCTCTACAATATATTATTCCTTACCCCACGTCTCATATAGTAAAAGCTACAAAGCAACAAGGCACTTTCACTTTCTGTATCCAAACGGATGAAAAACAGGCACTTAACCAGGCAGAAGGAGCTGTAGTGGGAAACATACATAATCACACAAAGGTATTTTAATCTCGATTAAATTTTTTTATTGAAATGCAGCCCTAGATATAAATTTGTAAAATAGTGAATTTAAATATTCATATAGGGGTCCTTTACTAAGGTACGCTAATGGATTTAGTGACACCAAATACTGCATAGCAAATTGTAAACCTATGTGCTGTATGGCACTTAATGCACACTAATTCGTTAACATGCACAAAATCCATTGACCTATCTTAGTAAAAGGACCCCACAGGGTCTGGAGCATTATGTTGGTATTCTTTTTGTCACAGTGAGGACTAGGAGAGCCTAGAATGATTTTAGATTGGACAGGGAATGGAGAGGACTGTGTTTTTGTTTTAGGGCAGGGAAAGGGGGGTGTCTTTTTTTTTTTTTTTTTTTTTTCCCCTTGAATTTATTTTAGATATATAAATGCCATCATTCTGGACATACAAACTAGCATTTTACCTCTGCTCCTAATAGAAGCTAAATTCTAAGAGTTAAAAAAGCACTTTAAATTTAAGGTGAATGCTGAAAAGGTACACCAGTGAATTAATATTGTTACCTATTTAGTGTACACTGGTGCATTAATATTTTAACATAGGAATAGTATCTATCTAGTGTTTAACATTTTTAATTAGGGGCCTTTGTATATGACATACTCATTAAATCTTTGTACTAATAGGTATTAGCATGTAAGTTTGTTTATACAGTTGCTAGACTAATATACAGATTAAATAGATATACCAGTGTTTCAACTTATCTCAACAAACTGCACTTGCTCCCCATAGCAGAACGAGTCAGGTTCAAAGCTGCTTGTTTAGTTTTACAAATCCTACAAGGTTTCGCCTCTGAACTGCTGACTAAGACCGTTTCACTACGTTTGGTCCAGTCTAACAAGACTAAAAGAACAATTGATGCTAGCGTCACTGTTTAAAAGTCAACTCAGTATCAGAAGATTTACAGCTCTCTATTCCCAATACTTGGAGTTAAAATATGGAACACTCTACCTATTGCCATCAGAACAGAAAACAGCTATCTTAGGTTTAACCTCTTCCTGAACCTTTCTCTTCCGAAAGACTGCTTCATAATAATCCATTATGACATCTACCTCCTGTTACCACCCACTATCCTTTCTTATAATATTTTAATCTCGTACATTACGTCAATGATATCTAATTTTCTCATACCTCACACTAAACACTATCTGCTTTTGTCTTACCTAGATTGTAAACCGCACTGAACCCAGGAAAGGGGATATTTGCGGTATACAACAATTGATTTGAATTTGACATTTTATACTCCACATTTTCCTGCACAATTTTGAGTGCAATGTGGCTAACAACCTACAAGGAATCATTACAAAATATTAAATAAAATCCTCAATCCCACACATGTCAGTAAAGGAAAGGCATAAATACATATATGAAATTGATATTAAAGCATATAGCAGAGAATAGAAGGGGTAGGGGGGAAACTAGGCACCAGGATCAATTAACGGAATTTTTTTAAAAAGGAAAGATTTCAAAATTTGTGAAAAACTTAAGTAATCATGTTGGGATCTTATATATTTTGGCAAGGAATTCCATCACTTAGTACATTGGTAAGAAAAAGTAGCAGAATACATTGACAGACTACTTTCTTATAGGTAGGAAAATGAAGCTGCAGGTAGTCTCTCGCACCAAAGTTGTATTACGAGAAAGCAAAGTAACAAGGAGTAACATATAAGCAGGGGTAATACCATATAAAGTCTGAAATATGAGAGCACAAAGTTTGAAAACAATCCTGGCCTTAATAGGAAACCACTGCAATTGTTAATCTTTATGCTAGAATTTTCAGTAAATGAACAACTTCAGCATTATGTAGAATCATTCAATACTAGTAAAAAAGGCCCGTTTCTGACACAAATGAAACGGGAGCTAACAAGGTTTTCCTCGGAGTGTGTATGTTTGAGAGAGTGTATGTGAGAGTGACTGTGTGACAGAGAGAGAGTGAATGTGCGAGTGTGTGTGTGTGACAGAGAGAGAGTGAGACTGGGTGCGAGTGTGTCTATGAGAGAGAGAGAGTGTGTGTGTGAGCATGAGAGTGTGTGCCAGGCCCCCCCTCCCTCCCAGTTCCAGGGTCGTCCCCTCCCTCCCTCCCTCTGAGTTCCAGGGTCGTCGTCCCCCTCCCTCCCTCCGAGTTCCAGGGTCGCCCCCTCCCTGCCTCCCTCCGGGTTTCAGGGTCCCCTCCCTCCCCTACATTATGCTGTCTCCCCTGCATTCATCCATATGCAGGCAATGCCCTCTGTGCCCTGCCCCTTCCATCCATCCATGGGCATCATCTCTTCCCTGCCCCCTCCACCTCCGAGTTCCAGGCCCCCTCTCCCTCCCTCCCCCCCCTCCGAGTTCCAGGGTCCCCCTCCCTCTGTCCCTCCGTTCCTCCCTCCCAGTTCCAGGGTCCCATGGAACTGGGATGGGGGGCGGAGAACGTTGGAGGAGTGATGTCAGCAGGTGGTTATGATCCCAGTGAGACACATTGGAATGTTGGAGGAGCAAATTATTATATTAGACTAGCCGTTAAGCCCGTTAAAACGGGCGAGATTTCCAGCTACCCTCCTCGCCGCTGCTCCCTCCCCCCTCCGTGCTGGGCCCCCTGCACTGACCTGACAGCGCCTGACACTCTGCTGCTGCCTGTAGCGCTTCCACACGGAGATGAGAGGCGCTGTCAGGTCAGTGCAGGGGGCCCAATACGGAGGAGGGCGGGAGCGGCGGCGGGGATGGGGGGGGGGGGGAGGGTGGAGGTTGGTGCGCGCGATGTTCATTTCCAAGCAGCAGCGTCCGACAGTGACTCCGACTCCGTTTCCCTCTCTATTCCGCCCTCTGACGTCATCACGTCTTGACGCAAGGGCGGGACAGAGAGGGAAGTCTCTACTGCGCATTTGCAGGTGAGTCGGTCACTTGCCGTTTATATGTTTGATTCTGCATAGTTCACATCATGGATTCAGATCCAGACAGTACAGAGACACTACTTTTAGTTCTTAAAACAAAGGTTAGATACTTTCTAAGTAAGGGGCAGCAGGCTGTTATTTTGTTATTCGACGTAACGGAATTCAAACATGCGTGGGACAGGCATAAAGGAATCCTGTGCAAAAGGAATGGATCCACAGAAGCTTAGCTGAAATTGGGTGGCGGGGGAAGAGGGGTTAGGGGTTGGTGGTTGAGAGGCTAGGATGGGGGAGGGCAGACTTATACGGGGTCTGTGCCGGAGCCGGTGATGGGAGGCGGGACTGGTGGTTGGGAGGCGGGAAATACTGCTGGACAGACTTATACGGTCTGTGCCCTGAAAAGGACAGGTACAAATCAAGGTAAGGTATACACATATGAGTTTATCGTGGGCAGACTAGATGGACCGTGCAGGTCTTTTTCTGCTGTCATCTACTATGTTACTATGTTATCGGCTGCTTTTAATGCTACAAATCATTCAATACTTAATTCTCAAACTAAGCGAATTAGGATTGTCAGTCAAAGTGCTCACTTGGTTTGAACAATTTTTGAGATATAGATATTTATAGCATGAAAGGTTATAATGGGAGATCATCTAGTTAGAATCCTGGGTGTGGTGTGCTTCTGGGCTCACCTCTCTCTCCGTCCCTGTACATTATCTGTTTAAGTTCCTTGGGTCATCACTTCCTGGAAACAGGAATCACTCTGTTGTCATACACTGATTATATCTTTCTTCTCTGCCCAGTACTAGAGACCTCTGAGAATACCTTATGCTCTATAAAATATAACATCTTTTTTTATTTATAAATGGGCATGTGAAAACTTTGAGATTAAATAGCAGACTCAGATTCTATGGTTCGGCGATACCTCTATGGTTGCAGACAGTATGTGAAATTTTGAAAATTGATGACCATTCTAGAGTTCTTGGGATGATCTTGGACTCGAAATCATCCTTTGGGAAACAGGTAAAGTACGTTAAGTAAAACGGGTTTTTTTCATGGGTTTAGGCAATTGTGGAGAACTTTACCAAAAATTAGGATATAGAGAAAGCCAATAAGCAAAATAGCACAAAAAGGGGGTTTCTCCAAGATATATTCAAAAGTGCACACATTAAATATGTTCCAAAACTTATTTAGTCAAAAGCCTTCAAAAAATACCACAGTATCAAAAAGTATATCCAAATAAATTATTATGGAGCTCAGAAAACAAATCCAAAATTTTTAATGGATCTTCAAAGCGCCTGTTAAAGCCATTGAAATGAAGTTGCCGACGGGACCCATTTCGCCAGCTTATATGGCTTTGTCAGAGTCTGAATATATTACAGGCAGCAAATTTAAAGAACCTGTGTGTAGCTTGAAGACTATTTCATATCTTTAAAATGGTGCCATTGCCCCAGGTACAAAAACTTAGATTGCGAGCCCTCTAGGGACAGAGAAAGTATCTGCATATAATGTGTACAGCGCTGTGTACATCTAGTAGTGTTATAGAAATGATTAGTAGGAGTAGGAGTAATAATGATCACTATATCATAAGATAAGATAACTACCCCTAAGTTTGAAACAGCCCTAATAGTGTTTGTACAACAGAAAACAGGTTCTGGTAAACATGAGTCCACGTACCTGCTTTTGGTATTCTGAGATTAACCCGTTTCAGAGACCCCCTTGAAGTGTTGGTAAATGTGGCCCACCCAGTCAAGAAGAATGGTGACAAAATTAATTCTGGTGTTTTGCCATTGGCTATAAGACTACTGTACTGGCTTGCTGCGGCATTGCCTGATTTTGTATTAAACTTGCAGTAGTTGCTAGCTCTGCAACTTTTGTTGTTTTCGATGGTTGCACTGCCAGGAAGCCAAGTGCTAAACCATAATACATAGGCAATTGTTCCACATCGCAGTGGTGACATGATGTCATAATTTTACTGAAAGCGGGCTGGACTCCACTGTTACTAGGAGTCAACTTATGTGACCAAAAGTAATTTTTTACCTTTCTTCTAAAATGGCACAGTGGTGCACCTCTAAGATGTGAAATATAGTGGTGGACTAATCTCTTCATAAAAGTGGTAAATAAATAGCTTTGAATGTGTGTGTAAGAGCAAGTTCAGTGTTGTAACATTTGATTGTATTTTTCAGACTGTACATTCTGTTGTCCAAAACAACAATAACCTTGAAGGTTAGTGTTTCCTTTTAAGTTAATTTTGCTATCTACACCATTTCTGTACATAACATATGAATAGCAATACTGGGTCAGACCAATGGTCCACCTAACCTAGTATGCTGCTTCCAGTAGTGACCAGTCCAGGACACAAGTACCTGGCAGAAACTCAAATAGTAGCAACAATTTAATGCAACAAACTATATTATTATTAAAACCTTATCAGTCTTCCCTTGCTTTTGTGCTAGTACAAGAGCCTTATTTACTCAGGCTAAGTTTACAAAAAGACATATGTGTGCTGCATGAAATAGTTAAAGCATGTACTTTAGAGACCCTTTTATTAAAGCTTAGCACATGCTAATGGACATTAGTGGGCACAATGTGCCATGTGGCCCATAGGAGATAATTCTTTATGCATTTATAATTTGGCTGTAAAGTAAAATGTTAAAGCTTTCAGAAGAGGTTATGCTTTAATTATTTATCCTTCAAAACCTATTCTCAGCGGTGACACTCTCGAATTCATATCTTAATATAGTGAGAATTACACACCCACCTCATCGGGATGCGGTAAATTCTCTGAGGACAAGCAGGCTGCTTATTCTCACGCACCCTAAGTTCCTGCCGAAGGTGGTGTTGGAGTTCCATCTGAACCATTCAATTGTCTTGCCAACATTCTTTCCCCGTCCTCATATCCGCCCTGGTGAAAGCAGTTTGCATACCTTGGACTGCAAGAGAGATTGGCCTTTTACGTGGCGCAGACGAAGTCCTTCAGACAGTCCACCCAGTTGTTTGTTTCTTTTGATCCCAACAGAAGGGGAGTCGCTGCCGGGAAACGCACCATTTCCAGTTGGCTAGCAGATGGCATTTCCTTCACTTATGCCCAAGCTGGGCTGAGTCTTGAGGGTCATGTCACGGCTCATAGTGTTAGAATGGGTCTTGGAGGTTTTCAGAGACCGCTACAAGTTAGAATTGGCTCGTCTGATAGTAGACTCTTTTCTGGAATCTCCTTGCAAATGACCCGCCAAGGTGCAGGTTCGACGCACCCTCCTCAACTTACAACAGCTGGGTGCTGTCTAGCCCATACCCCCAGCAGAAAGAGGGTGCGGTCGATACTCCATTTATTTTGTGGTCCCAAGAAAGGGCAGTTCTAGGCGACCCGTCTTAGATCTCAAGTGCATCAACAGGTCATTACGGGTTCGGCTTTTCCGCATGGAAACCCTCCGATCGGTGATCGCAGCGGTACAGCCAGGGGAGTTTTTGACCTCTCTTGATCTCAGAGGCCTATTTACACATTCCAATCTGGCCTCCCCACAGGCGCTTTCTTCGCTTTGCAGTGCTCGGTCATCATTTTCAATTCAAAGCAATGTCCTTCGGCCTAGCCACAGCGCCTCGGACCTTTTCCAAGATCCTGGTAGTAGTGGCGGCCTATCTCAGGAAGGAAGGGATTCAGGTCCATCCCTACCTAGATGACTGGCTTGTGTGGGCGTCTTCTTTCGAGGAGAGTCTGCGGGCAACCGGCAAAGTGGGTTGCTTCATTTGGTTTGGTGACCAACCTCCCGAAGTGGAGCCTAACGCTTTCCTAAACGCTGGAATACTTGGGGGGTGTGCTTTGATACCCGAACAGGGATAGCTTCTCTTCCTTCAGCTCGAGCACAGCGGTTACAGGCTCAGTTTCAAACGCGGTTTCAAATGCCGAACTCGCAGGCTTAGGACTATGTACAAGTTCTAGGTTCCATGGCCTCCACCTTGGACGTGGTAAAGTGGGCCAGAGCTCACATGCGCCCCCTCCAGTGGCACCTTCTGAGCCGTTGGTCTCCACTCTCGGAGGATTACGAGGTTCGGGTGCCATGTTCGGCCCGTCTTCACACAATGATGCACTGGTGGTTCAGTCAAAAGAATCTGGTGTCAGGCATTCCTCTGGCAACCCCAGACTAGAAGATAGTGACCACAGATGCATCACTGTCTGACTGGGGGGCTCATTGCCTGCAACAGACTGCCCAGGGTGTTTGGACTACGACGGAGGCGTCATGGTCCATCAAACGCTTGGAGTTACGGGCAATTCGTCTGGCCCTTTGGGAGTTTGTCTCTTCTCCGCGGTTACCCAGTTCGAGTTCTTTCGGACAATGGAACAGCGGTCGCCTACGTTAACCGTCAGGGGGGCACCAGGAGTGCACCCCTA
This sequence comes from Microcaecilia unicolor, assembly GCF_901765095.1. Classification (NCBI taxonomy): domain Eukaryota; kingdom Metazoa; phylum Chordata; class Amphibia; order Gymnophiona; family Siphonopidae; genus Microcaecilia; species Microcaecilia unicolor. The sequence continues at coordinate 267,815,501 of NC_044033.1, read as the reverse complement.
GCACGCGAGGCGGCTCTGATCTGCCGTTGGGCAGAGACTCATCTCTCTTTCTTGACAGCAGCGGGGTCACAGAATGTGCGAGCAGACTTTCTTAGTCGCCACCAGTTGGAGCCGGGGGGGGGGGGGGTAGACGCTCTCCCCTCTGGCCTTCGATCAGATAACTGCCCGTTGGGGGATGCCAGAGATGGACTTAATGGCCACCGCATTCAATGCGAAGGTTCCCTGTTTCTTCAGCAGGGGACGAGAGCTGGGCTCAGAAGACATGGATGCCCTTCTTCAACCTTGGCCCAGAGGCCTGCTCTATGCCTTTAGCCCGTCGCCAATGGTGGGCAGGTTACTTTGCCAGTCATCCCGATCGATTGATCCTAGTGGCCCCGGATTGGCCCAGACGACCCTGGTACGCAGATGTGATCAGGCTTCTGTTCGATCGTCCTTTTCTGCTACTGGCGCAGCACGGTCTCCTGCTGCAGGGGCCAGTCAAGATGGAGGATCCCTCCCCCTTTGGTCTTATGACCTGGCCCTTGAAAGGTTAAGAAGGAAAGGGTATCCGGACGTGGTTATCGCTACGATGCTGTAGGCTCGGAAAAGATCCACCTCGATAGCTTATGCTAGGGTGTGGCATACCTTTGATTCGTGGTGTGCAAGTTTAGGATTGTCAGTGGCTTCAGCTTCAGTATCAGTTATCCTTGCGTTTCTTCAGGAGGGTGTACATAAATCACTCTCGTTGAGTTCTCTTAAGGTGCGGGTGACAGCTCTGGCATGTTTTAGAGGCCGACTTCAGGGGGGGCGTCCATCGCCTCCCATCCGGATGTGGTTCGTTTCTTGAGGGGCGTAAATCATTTGCGTCCTTCTCACGTGCCCATTCTGCCATCCTGCAACCTTAATCTAGTTCTCAAAGCACTTCAGTGTCCTCCTTTCAAACCCTTATCGTGGATCACGATTAAGGATCTCACCTTGAAGGTGATTTTCTTAGTAGCCATTACTTCCACTCAGAGAATTTCAGAGTTGCAGGCCCTTTCTTGCAGAGACCCCTTCCTGCGTTTTACGGAGGCGGGAGTATCGATTAGGAAAGTTCCTTCGTTTTTGCCCAAGGTGGTTTCTCGTTTCCACTTGGGGCAGTCCCTGCATTTGCTGGCCTTCCGCCGGGAAGATTACCCTGAACAATTTCGGGTTTTTTTGCTGCCTCAATGTGAGACGGGCTCTTCTCAGGTATTTGGAGGTGATGAGTGAATTTCGTCTTTCTAACCGTCTCTTCGTCCTTTTTGGAGGCAGAAAGAAGGGTCATATGGCGTCCAAGGACACAGAGCTCATTGGTTGCGGGAGGTCTTCTCCTCGGCATTCGTGGCATTGGGCAAGCAAGCCCCTTTGCAAGTTCATGCTCATTCTACGCGAGCTCAAGCTTCCTCCTATGCTGTGTCCCGTTTGGTTTCTCTGGAAGATATCTACAGGGCAGCTACATGGGCTTCAGTCCATACATTCACTCGTCATTATCGGGTGGATGTGGCAGTTTGTCAAGATGCAGTGTTTGGCTCGTCTGTGATTTCTGCCGGGTTGGGGGTGTCCTGCCCTACTTGAGGACTGCTTGGGTACATCCCACAAGTCTCTGGATTGATCTGTGGGACGCCATGGAATGAAAAATTAATTCTTACCTGATAATTTTCTTTCCATTAGTCTCAACAGATCAATCCAGAGGCCCCTCCTGGGTTTACTGTCTGCGGTTTTGTTGTTGGTTAGGTTTTTTTCGGGTTCCATTGTTCTGAATGTTCCTTTGTTTGATTAAAAAAATAAAATAAGTAAATATAGAAGTGGTGGAAGTATGTTGGGCAATTGGTCTGACAATGTCAGGTGAGTTTTCTATTGTTTCCATTCCACTGCTTTGGTATCCTTCATACTGAGGTTCAGCTGGCTGCACAGGTCCACATATACCGTGTTTCCCCGAAAATAGGACATCCTTCGAAAGTAAGACCTAGTAGAGGTCTTGCTGCAATTTAAAAATATAAGGCCTCCCCCGAAAATAAGACCTAGCAGGGGAGGCCTTATTTTTCGGGGAAACATCGGGGTCACCCCCCCCACCCGAGATCGCCGGCTCCCCCCCTCGATCGGCGGCTCCCCCTGCCCTCAGTCACTCCCGGAGCTAACCTCTTAACCGCTTCCTTTCACCTTCGCACTCACCGCAAGCAGCAGGGCTGGCCACTCCTTCCTTCCATGTCCCGCCCTCGCCTGACATTACGTTACGTCAGGCGAGGGCGGGACACGGAAGGAAGGAGTGGCCTGCCCTGCTGCTTGCGGCGAGTGCGAGTGCGAAGATGAATGGTGAAAGGAAGTGTTTAAGAGGTTAGTTCCGGGAGCGACTGAGGGCAGGGGGAGCCGCCGATCGAGGGGGGTAGCTGGCGATCTCGGGTGGGGGGGTGACCCCGATGTTTCTCCGAAAAATAAGGCCTCCCCTGAAAATAAGACCTAGCAGGTCTTGGGGAGCAAAATTTAATATAAGACAGTGTCTTATTTTCGGGGAAACACGGTAGCAAACCTCAGAAGTTCTCTCTATCTCCACCTGCTGGTAGAGGGACACAACCCACAAGTCTCTGAATTGATATGTTGGGACTAACGGAAAGAAAATTATCGGGTAAGAATTAATTTTTCCTTCAAGTATATAAAGATGATGGTTTGAGTATTTAAATTTTGATATTTAAAAGTTGATATTTAGAGAATTTACTGCATCCCGATGAGGTGGGTGTGTTATTCTCACTATATTAAAATATGAATTCGTGAGTGTAATTATTTTTCAAGGGAGAGCAATAGGTTTTGAAGTTTGACAGCTCCCCAAAATAATTCAGTGTTTTGGGGAGGTTTGATTATTTATCCTGCACATCAGGAGACTCCAGCCTATGGGCCCTTTTATTAAAGTGTGGTAATTTTTTTTGCACTTAACTATGCGTTAGGTAAAACAATTAGCAGACAAATTGCAAAAATTGTGTCGTAACTGTTGGAGTGTTCAGCATTCCTCCTGCAGTTACTGCATAGACAAGCTCCCTACCGCACATTAATGTCAAGCAATGATCATGGATGCACCGAATTCCTTCTCTTAAGATGACGTTAAGGGGGTCTTTTACAAAGGTGCGATAGTAGCGTTTTTAGCACATGCTAAACGCTAGAGATGCCCATAGGAATATAGTGCACACAAAATGGTAGCACGCCTTTGTAAAAGGACCCCTTTAGTGTGCCTGAGTAATCTGCACATTTAAAAGTTAGTGTGCAGTTAACTTCAGTGTGCCATCCATGCCACAATCTCTGCCCATAGGGTTTACATTGATATTATGTTGGTTTGATTGACCCCCCCCCCCCCCCCCACACACACACATACACAATATTGTGTTATTTCCTATATAGTGGGTTTAAACATGAATAGAAATGCAGCATCTGGTGACCTGTAAAGTTTCTCAAAGTTATGCAGTTGATCTATATGGATTCTTGGCATTCTTTCCAATCCAAATGAAGGTTGGAAAGAAATTATACACAGAGGTGTTAAAATCCATCTGTCTAATATAAACGCCCTAGACCTATGTTCTTAGATTTGGCAATATATTAATTTTGTAACAAACCATACCTGTCTGCTCAAAAAATAGAACAGAATGGGACCAAATTTGATATGGGGAGGTATCACAGAAAGCACTGAGGGGTCCTTTTAAGCTGTAGTAAAAGGGGTCTGCATTAGCACGTGTTTTTGATGCATGCTGAGGCCCCCTTTTACTGCAGCAGGTAAAAGGTTGTCTTTTTTGCTGGAATAGAAATGGCTGTGCGGTAAGTCAACCACTTGTCGCATGGCCATTTTGAGATGCTGCAAAAATAGAAATATTTTTGTAGCGCCAGAAATGACATGCATTGGGAGTGGGAACTACCGTCGGGCTCCTGCGGTAGTTCTGGATTGGCACACCAGCCCTTTAGTAAAAGGGCCCTTGTGTTTGAAAATGGACTGGATTGGAACAGAAGTTATAGGGTTGATATTCAGAGCCAGGTGCAAGACCCCAAGGGAATATTCAGTGCCAGGTTACCCAGTTGGTACTGCTGAATATCCCCTCTAACCGGCTATTGTATGGATGGTCTGGGGTGGATTGGCACTTAACCGCATAAGTGCCGATATTCAGCCTTTAAACAGGTTAAATTAAGTGGCCCAATAGGACCGCATAAATAACAGTCCTGTCTTTGGCTGGCTAAAGGCTAAATATCAGCACTTATATGGTTAAATGCTAGCTGTTCGTACATACCTGTATATTTAATGCTGGTACTCAGACGTGGCCCAGCTTTGAAGAGCTGGGCATAATTTCAGTGATGGCGGTCAGCGTTTAAAAAAAATGCTGATTACTGCCAGCTGCATATTATCCTTTATGAATAAAGGGTCCTTCAACAGTGGTGCAGGGATTTCTATGGCAGAAAGTTGCAGCAATTGCTTAGCAACATTAAAACATAGTTGTTTGTGAACTAGTCCATGTAAACTGCCCCTTCTATCTTCTTTACTCTCCTCTCCCAGACCCAAAGTATGTATATTTGTGTGTATATAGGTAAATATATACTTGTAGACACATATATGGCAGAGGGGGTTGGAAAGAATTTCATGAGCCATTATCTGCATGCTTTTTCCACTTCTTACATACTGTAATACAGTGGTTCCCTAAGCTTGCCTGGGGGCCCCCAACCAGTCAGGTTTTCAGGATAGCCACACTGGAAATACATGAGAAAAATAATGCATGCAATGAAAACAGTGCTTGTAAATGTATCTTATGCATATGAATTGCAGATAAACTCAAGTAGTTGGGTTTGGGAACCATTGCCATAAGGTTTTCTGTTTGAAGATTTTATGATTTTCAATGATTTCATTGTGACATTGCAATAGATATTTAATAATTTAAAAAATGTTGAAATATAACTATCCTAAATTTCCATAACCCTAACCTAGTTTATTCCATAGTCCTCATGCATTTTGATTTATGTTCCATTTTCTGCTTTTGAAAAAAATGTGAGATGTATTAAAACATCCCTTCTAATGTTCCTGTTTTCTCTCTATTCTAGGGCTGAATAAAGGATGGGAGATATTTTTCACTGGTCGAAAATAAAATGGAATTGGTCTATTCTCATTTTCTAATGACAACATTTGTTAATTTAACTTGTCAATTCTTCTTCTAAAATATATTTGTGACCAGAATCTACCTGATTCTTCTACCTACACAACCAGGAGTGGCATCTTTCTTGGCTTTTAGAAGAGTTTTCTTGGACTACTAGAATGTTTACCGTGATAGCCAAATAATTCTTTTAAGAGGGCTTCCAGTTCAGATCTTGAAAGAGGGTTTATTTTGGTTTTTCTTTGGTTAGGCCATTCTGCTTCTTCTGTTTGCTGACTCCTCCCCCTCCCTTCAGACTCTTGACTTGTGCCCTTTTGTACTAAACTCAGTCATCTGCTATAATAATTTCCACCTCCAACGTTCTGAAGCTCTCGGTTTGTAATGTCTGAAGCCTTCTGGTGACGTCACCGAGATGCCAGGGAAACCGCGAAACATCTCAAGCACCAGGCGCCCCTCCCTCTCTCCGTCTCCTCACAGTGATAGCCCATCGCGAACTGCGCTGCCCGCCCTCTTCTCGAAGTCGTCTGCCAGCGGCCTCCCTCTCTACCTCTCCTCCAACTGATAACCCTACGCGACCTGCGCTGCCCGCCGTCTTCTCAAAGTCACCCGCCTGCCTTTGCTAAGCATTGAAAACTTCGTATCTCAAGGTCCACAACACGAGCACACTCGATGCAAAAACCTGCCTTCCCACTCACTAACACACCAACCCCCCAGCAACGCTGACCCCCTACCCCCTCAGTTTCTCAAACACTCATTCCAGCTCCCCTTCCCCCAACCAAAAAAAGGGGAACTCTTACAAACACCCAGCCCCACAGCGACGCCGACCCCCCTTCAAACCCCCTTACAACCCCTCCCAGTAAAGAAGTTTGAACCCTGTCACACTCTCTGTCACACACACACTGATGCAAGATCCCGCCACATCCTCCAAGTTCACCAGCCCCGCCCCCCTTAACATTCTCACACACACACACAATCTCAATCACACACAGACACTCGCACCCACTCTCCGAATTCGCACCACCCTCTCTCACTTTCATAAGTACATAAGTACATAAGTAGTGCCATACTGGGAAAGACCAAAGGTCCATCTAGCCCAGCATCCTGTCACCGACAGTGGCCAATCCAGGTCAAGGGCACCTGGCACGCTCCCCAAACGTAACAACATTCCAGACAAGTTATACCTAAAAATGCGGAATTTTTCCAAGTCCATTTAATAGCGGTCTATGGACTTGTCCTTTAGGAATCTATCTAACCCCTTTTTAAACTCCGTCAAGCTAACCGCCCGTACCACGTTCTCCGGCAACGAATTCCAGAGTCTAATTACACATGTTGACAAAATAAATGACGATGTTCTACATATTTTAAAAGGCAATACTATTACTTATTTAAGTACAGACTTCATTCAAGACTCAACTGAAGAGGAACATCAATTATATCTTGTTGAATTCTTTCATTAACAAACACCAACTGGCATGCCTTCTCATAAACTACGTTTAAAAATTGGCGCAATTATTATTCTGCTGAGGAATTTAAACACCAAACGAGGTTTGTGTAATGGGACTCGCTTAATAGTAAAAGACTTGAAATCAAACCTCATTTAGTAAAGTCATCACTGGGTCAACTGCAGGCAGTACTGTTTTTATCCTACGTATTGACTTAGCCCTGTCAAACACTGACCTCCCACTTACACTATGTTGAAGACAATTTCCAGTTAAATTGGCTTTTGCAATGACAATAAACAAGTCACAAGGACAAACTTTTGAAAAAGTAGGCATTCTCACCGAACCTGTGTTTACACATGGACAAATGTATGTTGCATTTTCACGAGTTCGCAACTCTTCAGATGTGATTGTTAATCAATGGTCATGATCAAAGGTCATGATCAAGGAAACCTTTTACCTCATTGTAACAAACTTTTCACAAAAAATATTGTTTATGATGAAATCTTACAAATTTAGTAAAACATTATGTACACATTAAAAATTTACTAAAATCTGCATACTGTTTCCCTCTTACAAAAAACTATACATACAACTCACTGACAAACACAAAGAAAGTAAACAACAGAAATACTTAACACAAAACACATATTATTCTCATGCATCACATTAGTCATAAAACACTCTTGGAAATTATTCATTAGCATCACAGCAAATATCTAAAAAAACAACCCCTTAAAAACATTCATGGCAAAATGAGATTACCTTGCTAGCGCCCGTTTCATTTCTAACAGAAACGGGCCTTTTCCTCTAGTATAATATACTTACTTTTGTAAACTTATATTTATGTATAAGTTTGTGGAAAGTTGAAAAAGCTTCATAGACTACAGTGTTGAGAAAAATATGAATCCTATAAACTGGCTATCCCTTCAATTATGGCTTCTCTGTAGTTGCAGTCTCTCTTCCAGGGTTAGTACAACATAATAAAAAAATAATTTGTTTCTAATCTAAATTTTGATGAGAGAAATGGAACAATTTGAATAAATAACAAAAACGTGGCATAAAGGAATCCTGTGCAGTAGGAATGGATCCTCAGAAGCTTAGCCAAAATTGGGTGGCGGAGCAGGTGGGGGAAGAGAGGTTGGTGGTTGGGAGGCGAGGATAGTGGAGGGCAGACTTTATACGGTCTGTGCCAGAGCCGGTGATGGGAGGCGGGAAATACTGCTGGGCAGACTTGTATGGTCTGTGCCCTGAAAAAGGCAGGTACAAATCAAGGTAAGGTATACACATATGAGTTTATCTTGTTGGGCAGACTGGATGGACCATGCAGGTCTTTTTCTGCCGTCATCTACTATGTTACTATGTGCTGAACCAGGGTCCATTTCTAATGATATTTCATGGACCTATCCTAGCCTGCTTGTCTGTTTGGTAAATCACCAGATGAATACTTTTCTATGGATTCTAGTTAGAACATTTCACAAAGCACACACATTATTCTACTGTCTTTCCTCAAGCAGTGGCAGCTTCTTACTTTCTTACACATTAACCAAGAAAAGCATTTAAGTTCTTACATTACAGATTCTGACAACTGAACCACAAACATTCCATACCTATGAATTTTTCTCTTAAAATCGTTGTCCTGGCTTTGCAGCTGGAGCTCCCCATGCCTGTCTCTCTGTAAACAGTTTGGCTTTTTCTTGCATTCACCATCAGACTGCAGGTGCCTAATGGCCTTCACTTGGAGTCTAAGACTGCTTACCCTCTGTGAGCTCACTTCCTTCCACCAGTTGGCCTTTTTGCGGATGACAAGATTTGAAACAGAATGGACACCCTGGAGGGAGTAGACAACATATGTGGTCTGTAAAAAATAGAAGACTGGTCTAATACTTGACTGTTAATTTAATGCTAAGATGCGCAGAGTGATGCACTTGGGAGTAAATTTTATATATGGCACAAAAAAAACACACACACAGCGCTATTCTAGAAGCTCACCTAAAGTTAGGGGCAGTTTATAGAATATGCAAGTAAGATTTAGGGTGTGACCTTTAGGCCAACTAATCCCTGGTGTAAATGCCTGTGCCTAACTTGGGTCCGGATAAGGCATATTCTATATCAGTTTGTGTAATTTTTAGGAATACCCATGATCCTCCCATGGCCATGCCCCTTTTTGAGATCCACGCGTTAGAGTTTACATACACCACTTTACAGAGTACGCTTAGAAAGTTGCGGGTGTAAATTCTAATTAGTGCCAGTAATTGCTTGTTAGTGGCCAACTGTTGGCACAGATTGGCTTGTTAACCAACTTAGGTGTCATATATAGAATCTGCAGGTTGGTGTGCAGAACTCTAAGAGCTGTATGATTTGGGGAGGGGGGGGGGGGGGTAGAGGCTGATATGCATGGGCCAGGAAAGGGATTTTGGGTGATAGTGTCTTTGGCTCTCAAAGTGACAAAACATATCAACAATGACCAAAGCCAGAAGGATGGTAGCCTGTGTACAGAGACATAACCAGCACAAGAAAAGATGTGTTGATGCCCCTGTACAGGTCATTGCTAGAGCCAGTTTGGAGTACAGATTTCAGCGTTGGAGGCTGTATTTCAAAGGACAGACTTAAAAGTGGTTCAGAGGAAGGTTATGGGGTTTGTTCCAAAAGACACATGAAAAGAGACTTGAATATCTGAATTTATAGACCCTAGTTTGAGAGCAGTAGCTTGCAAACTTATCCTAGGGGACCACCAGCCATTCAGGTTTTCAGGATGTCCCTTGTTCATGAAACAGATTTGGATATAATAGAAGAGACAGGCATGCATATCTGCCTCATGCACATTGAGGGAGATCCTGAAAACCTGACTGGCTAGTGGTCCTCTAGGACAGGTTTTAGAGCCAGTTCCTTATAGGAAAGGAGGGAATAGGTAAATATGATGTATTTAAATTCATTGAAGGTATTAATATACAAGAAAAGCTGTCGGAGATGACGCAGTAGAACCACAGGACATGAATTGAGTTTGCAGGATGATACTTAGGAGTAACATAAGGAAATTTTTTCATGAAGAGGGCGGTAGCTACATTAAGTACTTTTTAGGTTAAAGATGATGGAAACAAAACTTAAATGACCTTCACACTTTAAACAGGATAGAAAAGTGGCAGGTACAACTCTAGCCAGAAGGATCGTATGATATTTTTCTGCAGTCATTTTACTATGTTACATACCTGTGGAGGAGTACCCTAATGGTTTGTGTAGTGAGCTGAGAAAATGGGTTTGATTCGCACTGCAGCTCTTTGTAACTCTGGGCAAGACACAGGTTCAGAAACTTGATTGTAAGCCCTCTAGTGCCAGAGAAAGTACCTGCTTATAATAAATGCAAACTGCTTTGGTTGTACCATAGAAAGGTTATCAAATCCCATTACCCTTATCCAAACTAGGACTCCAAGGACTTACAACTCCCAGTGGGGTTGCTTTCTTCTAGAGTTCTGTTATATGCCGTGGAGTTCCTATTAGTGATCAACCAATGGGAAATGGTGGCATGCCATCCAACATACCACACCTGTAAGACAAGTAGTCTACAACATGAAAAAGTTGAAGTTTTCAGTAACTGTACCTAAAAGTGGTCATCCTGGCAAGATCATTGAAAGCACAAACAAGGAAATCCATTAAAGTCACAAAAAACCCAAACAAATATTTAAAGGTCTACCTGTTTCTCTCATTGTAGCATAAAGCACCAGGAACAACTGAATGGGAATGGTGTTCAAGGAGGATAGGTGGTATGAGTGAATATTAAAAAAAAAAAAAGTTTCAGCTGTATTGGCAGTCAGTAGAAAGCAGAGAAAGACCATCTGGCCTATTCAGTCTGCCCATCCATGCCATCTATTCTTCCTTAGAGATTCTATGTAGTTGTCCAATGCTCACTTGAATTCAGATAGATAACTGTTTTCATCACCACTTCCACCAGGAAGCCATTCCATGAATTCACCACCCTTTCTGTGAAGTTGTATTTCCTCAGAGTAACCCGAGGATCTCCTTTCACCTTCATCCAATGCCCTCTTATTCCAGAGGTTCCTTTCAATTGAAAGACTCTTCTCCTGTGCATTTAATGTGCATAGGTATTTTAAATGTTTCTGTCCTATCTCCCCTCTCCCACCTTTCTTCCAAAGTATACATATTAAGATGTATAAGTCTGTCCTCATATGATTTATGATGAAATTCCTCCCCCTCCACCCCCCAATTGCCTGGCTAGTTACATAGAGTTTAAGCACCTAACAGAGAATATTCAGTGGGAGATAACCGGTTAATGGTTGGCCGCTAACCTGTTATATCACGTGACCTAGCTGGTTAGGTGCAGATATTCAGCACCAAACTGGCTATGTTGAGTGGTCAAAATAGGCTGCTTAAGTAGCAGGCCTATCTTTGACCGCTAAAAAGTGAACCAGTTAGTGCTGAATATCATATAGCCGGCTAACTTTTTAGCAGCCAAAATAAATCCGGATAGTCAAAGCTGGTCACTGAAAATGGCCAGCATTGAATATCCGGGTTTAACACCAGTGGTGGACAGCAAGTGCGCTGCCTGCTATCGGGCCCCTGGTGACTAAGTTGAAAACAAAAAATTGAATCCAAGGCGATGAGGATATGGGATGAAAAAGGTAACCTGTCAAAAGGGTAAGTTCAGGAATTGCTTTGAGGCGTACTACCAAAGATTATATCAGTTTTTCACACAGGCACACCTTATCTTTTGTTTTGTCTCTTCTAGGATCCTATATTCTCTGACAGGCAGATGATCAAAAGCAAACGCCGGCGCTAGAGGCTGTTAGCGCCATACTAGCACCGGCGTTTGCTACCGCCCCATGATCAGAGCCCTCGAGCGCATGAAACAACGTGCTCGAGGGCTCTTAGCGCAATTAGCATGCAAATGCATGCTAAATAGGGCTCTTAGCTCAAGTAGCTTGCAAATGCATGCTAATCCGCGCTTAACGCATTTATCCACAATCGGGCGTAGCTAGGGTGGGCCTGGGTAGGCCCAGGCCCACCCATCGTTTGCAACTTCCCACGACGATGATGACTTAGTCTTCTTGCCCGCAGCGGCAAGCGGGCGGGCATAAAGGCAGCAAGTAGCCAGGCTCGACTCCGTCCTTCGCTTCCTGCCCGAAAGGAAATGACATCAGAGGAAGGCGGGATGGCGCAGAGAGAGGGCAGGAAGCGAAGGACAGAGTCGAGCCTGGCTGCTTGCTGCCTTTACGCCCGCCCACTCGTCGCTGTGGGCAAGAAGACTAAGTCATCACTGTCACGCAGGTCTCACAGTACATTCTTGATGATGCCCCGCTCCTCTCATGCTTACCCTCCCCCAGCCATCCCTCCTCTTGTGCTCTCTTATTTATCCCTACTATCCCCCTTCATTCTCCTCACCACCATCTCTCTCACTCTTCCCAAGTCCATTCTCTTCTCAGACTCACTCCTCCACCTCTTTTCTCACTCCTGTTCTCTGTTGCCCTAGTCTCTCATGTCCTATTGCCTTCCAAACTTCCCTCTCTGTGTCTTATTCTCTCTTCTCATTTTGACGCTGCTCTGCACGCCCTTCTCTTTGCTGCCAGCCATCTTTCTGATTTTGTTTTTTCTCCTTTTGGGGGAGGGCTTGCTGAGTCCAGTGCAAAATAACCCCATTAAATTAAATTTGGGGGGGGGGGGGGAGTAGAGTCTAATAATACACCCATAGCAATGATAGTGAGGCTGAGCGGTCAGCACTGTCATACACAAGGCTCAGGTAAGGAGCAGAAAAAGTGCAAAATAGCTCCCCCAACATGTATCTCCTGCTGCCTTCTTGCAGGCTCTGTTGTTGACTCCTTCTCTTTGGCAAAAAAATAAGTCTGCAGCTTTGGTATTAAGCAGGCCTTCTACTTATGTATCCCTTCTTTGTGTTAGGGATTATCAGGAGTACACATCACAGGTTGATAAACCCCTTCTCTGTTGCTAGCAGTACACAACGTACTGCGCTCACAGGGCCGTGCCGATGAGGTAAGCACCGCAGGGGGGAGCCCTTTAAATCTTTTGGTCGCAGCAGCGTCAGTAAAAGCGCTGCCAACCAGTGGCATAGCAAGGGCGGGGCGGTGGGGGCGGTCCGCCCCGGGTGTCACCAGAAAGGGGGGTGCCGCCGCTCCCGCTGCTCTTCATCCTGGCACCCCCCCCCCCCCCGCACCAGCCCTTTAAAAATAAATTGCCGACGCGATAGCGAGCGCGGTACCTCGTGTGCAAGTAAAAGAAGCGGATCCGATCATCTCATTGGGCCTTTCCTCACTGTCCCACCCTCCTCTGACGCAACTTCCTATTTCCTCTAGGGCGGGACAGTGAAGGAAGGCCCAATGAGATGATCGGATCCGCTTCTTTTACTTCCACACGAGGTGCTGCGCTCGCTATCGCATCGGCAATTTCTTTTTAAAGACCGGGTGGCAGGGAGAAGACGAGGCAGGGTGAGGGTGGGGGACTCGGATAGCAGAAGGGACTGGGTGGGAGACATGGGGTGAGGGGGACTCGGATGGGCAGAAGGGACTGGGTGGGAGACAGATGGGGTAAGGGTGGGGGGGGCACTTGGATAGCAGAAGGGACTGGGTGGGAGACAGATGGGATGAGGGGGACTCGGGCAGAAGGGACTGGGTGGGAGACAGATGGGGTGAGGGTGGGGGCACTTGGCTAGTAGAAGGGACTGGGTGGGAGACAGATGGGGTGAGGGGGACTCGGATGGGCAGAAGGGACTGGGTGGGAGACAGATGGGGTAAGGGTGGGGGACACTTGGATAGCAGAAGGGACTGGGTAGGAGACAGATGGGGTGAGGGGGACTCGGATGGGCAGAAGGGACTGGGTGGGAGACAGATGGGGTGAGGGTGGGGGGCACTTGGCTAGCAGAAGGGACTGGGTGGGAGACATGGGGTGAGGGGGACTCGGATGGGCAGAAGGGACTGGGTGGGAGACAGATGGGAGAAGGGGCATGGAGCTGGAACTGGGGTCTGAAAAGTGAGCAGGAGGGAGAATGGGGTCATGCCTGGGGCAGGGGTGGATGGGAGAATCAATGGATCTGGAACTAGGGCAGCTGCAGGTGGGAACTGGGAGCCGAAAAGAGGGGGCAGTGAGAGAGGGGGGATAGATCCTGGATGGAATGGGGAGTGAGAGGGAGGGCAGACCCTGAATGGATGGGAGGGGGAAAGAGAGAGGGCAAATGGTGAATCGAAGGAGCAGAGAGAAAGGGCAGACAGTGGATAGAAGGGAGTGAAAGAGCAGACAGTGGATGGAAGGGGGCAGAGATAGAGGGCAAATGCTAGAGGGAAAGGAGAGAGAGAGGGCAGATGGTGGATGGAAGGGGGAGAGAGAGATGGCAGACTGGGGCAGATGGTGGATGGAAGGGGCAGAAATAGAGGGCAGATGTGGATGGAAGGGACATTAGAGAGGGCAGACACTGGATGGCAGAGAGAGAGCGAAGACAGATGCTGGATGGAAGGAAGACGGTGAAAAGAAGATGAGGAAAGCAGAAACCAAAGACAACAAACTGTAAATATATATTTTTATTACTTTGCTTTAGGATATAGTATTTTAGCTGTGTTAATAAATGTTTATAAATAGAACATGTAAATAAAGTAATCTTTTTATTGGACTAATTTTAATACATTTTGACTTAACTTTCAGAGAACAAAACCCCCTTCCTCAGATCAGGATAGGATACTGTAACAGCACTATACTGTATTGACCTGAGGAAGGAGATTTTGGCCTCTGGAAGCTAAATGTATTAGTCCAATAAAATGGTATTATTTTATTTTCTGTATTTGTTTTATTTTTATTTGTTAATTTGTAAAGTGGTGATTGGTATTTGTTAGTTTTTTCAAATTTACATCTACTGTCTTTATATTTTGCACAGTACTAGGGGACATTTTCTGTTTCTGTGGTGTTGCATTGTATGCAGAGTCTGGCATCTTGGGGGTTCAGTTAAATTTTTGTCTAACTAGAAAGTTTATTATTACTTATTCTATAGTGGATTAGGGTGTATCTGTGTTTGTGAAAAAGACATGGCTTTCAGTTGGCATTCACTGTGCAGGATCAATGATCTGTACTATTCTGTCTGGTTTCGTTTTACAATAGGTGAATTGATGTTCTAGTGCTCACTGTAGTGTTTAAGATGCTTTCTTTTTCCTTGTGTGACTCGTAGAAATGACTGCTTATGGTATGGTAAAATTGCTCTATAGGTCCTGAGTGTTTTGTATTCTCGGCATGCCTAGTACTGGATTTTGGAGGGGGGTGTTAAACAATGACCGGCCCCGGGTGTCAACTACCCTAGCTACGCCACTGCTGCCGACGTCTCCCTTCCCTTGCACTCGTTGGTTCCCTCAGTGTCCCGCCTTCTCTGCTCAGTGCTCCACTTTCACTGGCGCTGCTGCGACCGGAAGTAAAAGATTTAAAGGCCCCAGGGTGCGGAGGGAAGGGCAGAGAGGCATGGATGGGAGGGCAGGGCCCAGGGAGAGGACAAATTGGTGGAAGGGGAGGGGAGGGGAGAGAGGATTGCTGGCTATGGATGGAGGAGGGAAGGGCAGAGAGGGACAAGGATGGACATGGGGGCCCAGGGAGAGGACAAATTGCTGGAAATGGAGGGGAGGGGAGAGAGGAGGATTGCTGGCTATGGATGGAGGAGGGAAGGGCAGAGAGGGACAAGAATGGACATGGATGGGAGGGCAGGACCCAGGGAGAGAGGAGAAATTGCAGGAAATGGATATAGAGCAAGAAATGAAGAAGAAAGGAGAAAAGTAAAGAAATAAATGGAAAGGAAGCCCTGGAAATGGAGTTAAGAGGACAGATAGCAGCAGAATCAGATACTGGACCAGCATGATTGAAAAAAGAAAGTCACCAGACAACAAAAGTAGAAAAAAATTATTTTATTTTCATTTTAGCGTTTGGAATATGTCCACTTTGAGAATTTACATCTGCTATCTTACTTTGCAATGTATAGCAATTTGTTTCTAAGAATATTGCTGACAATTCCTTTCAGTGTGGCAAGTGGTGAGCGATCATTTTCACGGGGGGGGGGGGGGGCGCCAACTGATAGTCTGCAGGGGTGCGCCAGAGACCCTAGGCACGGCCCTGTGCGCTCACAACCTTTCTGTTTTGCAGCTGGTGCAAGCCTAGTTCAAAATCACAGTTGGTACAGTAAATATCTCATTGAGAGAGCATCCTGCCACTAGTATAATAATATGGTACAGTGTGATGTTATATTTTGGTTTTATATTGCATTTGATTTACATTGCAACATTTAAATGGTAGGGAGGTTTTATAGCTGCAGAACGGAAGGTGAATTGCTTTTGACTATATTTTTTTTTTGTCCAGTGAAATGTGCACAAGTCCAAACTTAAAGCCCACCTCTTTACCACTGCTGTTGACTTCTAACCACTACTCACTTGTCCTGTCCTTTATCCTCACCTATTTATCCCCTTAACCTTAATTGTTCTGTCTGTTTTACCTGTCTTATCTAGATTGTAAGCTATTTGAGCAGGACTCTCTTTTTTGTGTATGGTGTACAGCACTGTGTATGCCTTGTAGCACTATAGAAATGATAAATAGTAGTTGTAGTAGTCCACTATAAGGAAGGAAGCCATTTGGTAAATGTGTTTCCACTCCCCCGCGCAGCCGTCGCCGTTCACTCAAAACACAGCAAGCAAACCTGTGAGCTGCTGCATCCACGTTCTTTATTGAGAGAGGGGACATGCTGCGAAGGGGGAAGGGGAGACGCCGGATAGAATGGGGAAGGGGATGGAAAGAAACAGGATGGGCAGGGGAGAGAGGAGAATTGCTGGACAACAGGGATTGATGGAGGGGACAGGGGAGAGAGAAAATTTGCTGGAGATGGATGGAGGAGAAGGCAGGGGAGAATGGAGAGTTGCTGGACATGGATGGATGGAGAGGAGGGCAGGGGAGAGAATAGAAAGTGCTGGACATGGAGTGGAGGGCAGGGGAAGGAGGAGAATTGGTGGACATGGATGGATGGAGAGGAAAGGGGAGAGAGGAAATTTGCTGGGTATGGATGGATGGAGGAGAGGGCAGGGGAGAATGGAGAGTTGCTGGACATGGATGGATGGAGGGGAGGGCAGGGAAGAGAGGAGAATTGCTGAACATGGATGGATGAATGCAGGGGACAGAGGACATTTGCAAGATATGGGTGGATGGAGGAGAGGGCAGGGGAGAATAGAGAGTTGCTGGATGGAGGAAGGGCAGATAAGTCAGGGAGGAGATGCGCATAGATGGAGGGGAGGGAAGAGAGGAGAAATGCTGGACATGGATGGAGTGAAGGGCAGGGAAGAGAGGAAAATGTTGGACAAGGATGGAAGAAAGGAAAGACAGGAAGGAGATGCAAATGGATGGAGGGGAAGGGAGAGGAGAAATGCTGGACATGGATGGAGGGGAGGGAAGACAGAGGAAGTAGATGCACATGGATGGAGGGGAGTGAGGAGAAATGCTGGATATGGATGGAGGGTGAACTGCTGAGTTTAAGGGCTGGTTTGGAACACGTTGAGGGCAAATACTGAAACTTGAGGAAGGATAGTGACAGGGCTACAGATGGTAGACAGGACACAGGAGGATGGTGGACATGGTGAGAGAAAAAATATCAAATGGAAAGAAGACACTGCATAAAACAAGACATTGGGACCAAAGCGAATAGATCAGACAACAAAGGTAGAAAAAAGTATTTTATTCAGAATTTATTAATTGGAATATGTCAGCTTTTGGAAATGTTCATCTGTGATATTTTGCATGTAAGTTTCAATTTTTCTGGTATTGCTGCATGCTGAGTCTGACTTCTTGAGTTAACTTTCCAGTTCAGTATTTTGTCTTCATATTTTTTTTATTTCTAGTTCCTTGTGTCATGTCTGTTGTGTCATATGTTTTTCATGTGTGATCAAGGTGCAGTATTCTGCTAGCGTGTAGTATTTGCAGCCCTTTTTGTTTTGTTTTTTTCACGAGGTAGTGTATTGGTGTTTTAGAGCCTGGTGTAATTACAGTTCTGCCTTTCCACGCATAAGTTGGCAGCTCGTCCTGTCATTGGAATTAGTGCTGTTATGGTTTGGTAAGGTTATGAGTGTGTTTTTGCACATGTTTGTGTATAGCGTTTGGCAGTGAAGAGATTGTGTGTTGGCCTTACTGAGGTGGCACCAAAACATCAGAAAGGGTTTTAGAGCCTAAATCATGACACAATACCTCTTGAAGGATCTACACTGGCATGGTATGGGAAAGGGGGTGGGGGAAATACTACTGGAGAGGAAGAGGGAGTGCTGGGTAAGGAGGAAAGAAGGAAGGGAGGGAGAAAGAGCTGGCTTTTTTGGGGAATAACCATAATGGATATGTATGAGATATCTCATATATATTCATTATGGTTATTCCCAAAAAAGCCAGCTCTTTCTCCCTCCCTTCCTTCCTTCCTCCATATTAGCATATTCATTTGTGTGTGTGTGTGTATATATATATATGCAAATGAATATGGACGTATTAAAAATGCTAACGCGCCTTAGAAACACACCCCTAATTTAGGAGCATTTTAATTCTTTTTTTTTTTTTTTGTATTGGGCCCTATATTCCTGTATTTTCAAATTTCCATAGCTAAAAATTCTAGTGTCTGCTAATGATTTTGTGCACAGAAAGTGTTATCTGGTTGAAAATCTAAACTTAAACCATCCATTGTTAGGGTGCAGTTCAATAAAACTGATTATATTATAAATCTAAGCATTCTGGGTTGCTTCTTTCAGATCTTTTCCCAAGGGATCTATTTCAGCAGTATTTTTGAAAATGAACAAAAGTCTCCCTATTGCCGATTTAATCACAAGCAGTCATTTGGTTATTCCTTACAAGGTCTATTTATTTTTAAAGTCCAATACTCGCTTGTGAGCAAAGGAGTAAGGACAGGGCAGGCCTCACAATTTGGTGGCAGGCTTCTCAACGTATAATATATATAAAGTAAAGGCTTTTCAAATGACATTTGCTTATTTCTGATCTGAGGAAGAAGGGCAACCCTCGAAAGCTAATCAAGAAATGTATTGTTATGTCCAATAAAATACGGTATCATCTTATTTTATTTTCCATGTTTTATTTTGTTTTATTTCTATTGATTACCTTTAAAAGTGGACTAACAGGGCTACCACACCTCTCTACTCAAATGACAGAACAAATTTGGCTTTGAAGTTCTGTAATCTGTCCTAATAAAGGTGGCTCCTGAGCCATAGCAGCAGGAAGCTCTTTATAGTACAGTAACCAGCCTATTGTCTGACCTTTTTGTGCTCAACTTCATTACTATTACCATGAGAAAGGCAGCAGTGTCTTCCATTTCCTCTTGCACCCCAAGTTTCTGTCTGCTGCATTTCACTTTGGTTCTTTTTCACACCTTGCCCCTCTCACAGACAGGATAATGGCAACAGGCCAAATAAACTTTTTTTTCCCTTTTTTATTTTTTTGTTATTGTACTGGCTGACTGTTCTATTTATTTATTTATTTATTTATTTATAGGGACTGTTGGAGGAACTCACTGTATCTTGAGTTTCAGATTTCTTTTCATGGCCTCTATCTGCAATTCAGACAGCCATGAAAATGACCTGCAGGGAAAAGCATCCAACACCCACATTCAACTTGAAGTGAGAAAGACCATACTAATAAAGGAAAGGCACCTCCTGGCAGAGGTGAGAAACTGGCATGCAACATTATTTCAGCACAACATTTATAAAGTCCAATTATTTCAAGGACCAAATGGTGAACAAAAAGGTTTTTGCATGGCTATACTAAGGAAATTGTTATACTGTAAACCACTTGCTTTCTGTTAGTGTTCACGCACTGAGAGCACTTTTATTTAATCAGATGGCATCTGTGGTTTTGCAGATTACATCACATATCAGAAACAAAGTTAACCTTTCTGCCTGATTCGTGGAGCTTGAATTCCTCCCAGTGTGGATCAGTGACATGCAAGGGAGAATTGGTGCCACTTCAGAGATGGAATTCTCCAACACCCCTGTGCTACTTTAGTTTCAGTTTTATCCACCTCTAATATTCTCTCTGTTTTTTCTTAGCAGCTATGCCTTCCTTACAGAGAAAACCGCCACATGAATGCTGCCATTTTTCTGATATGAAGGGACGCCATTCCTTAATTTGGGTTAGCTGATTTTTTTAAACTAAGGAGTCCTTTTGATAAAGTGTGTTAAGCAGTTAAAAGGCAATTGCTTACGTTTACCTGCAAACTGAGTAGCTAAATGTACAGAATACTGATATTTCAGCACCTAGGTGTACACCTACCCGTGTAAATGACATTTGGGT
This sequence comes from Microcaecilia unicolor, assembly GCF_901765095.1. Classification (NCBI taxonomy): domain Eukaryota; kingdom Metazoa; phylum Chordata; class Amphibia; order Gymnophiona; family Siphonopidae; genus Microcaecilia; species Microcaecilia unicolor. Next base: position 267,795,637 of record NC_044033.1, on the reverse strand, counting down.
ATGTTAAGGGGTATTCAATCAATAAGCGCTGAAATGGCATAGCACGTATGGGAGGGCCATAGGTGGGGCAGATGTTTAGGTGGACATCTTACAGAATACTGTAATGGGCCCTGTGCTTGTGGTGGTGGCCGTTTTTGCCACATGCTGAGGCCCTTTTTACCGCAGTGAGTAAAAAGGCTGAAAAAAAGAAATGGCCAAGCAGTAAGATTGCACTTACCATGTGGCCATGCAGGGGGTGGAGCACTTACTGCCACCCATTGAGGGGTGGTAAGGGCTCCCGCACTAATGCAGCGGTAACTGGGCAGCAATTACCGCCTGGTAACTGCTGCAGTAAAAAAATAGGGATCTGGTGGGTCTCCAGCGCCCCCTAACTCCCCTCAACATGTGCAACCAGTCCCTGGTGGCCCAGTGGGTGACTAAACCCTCTCCCCCCAGCGACAGGGGGCCTGGAGGTCCGCTGGACAGCTGGTCCCCCCCCCCGACGATCCCCCCCCCCCCCCAGGTTCAAGGAGGGCTGGAGATCCGGTGGGTCTCCACCTCCCCCCCCAGCAAGTTGTCCCTGGTAGTCCAATGATCAATCCGCCCCCTCTGCCTGCCTCCCTACTTTTCCTTCAACACCGCAAAATGGTGGCACCCAGCCCTGCCCAGTGTATCCTGGGATGCGCTGGGTGGGGCTACACACCATATAAGGATACACTGGGCAGGGCTGGGTGCCACCATTTTGCGGTGTCGAAGGAAGAGGAGGGAGGCAGGCAGGCAGGCTACCTATCTCCTCCAACCCACAAGGTAGGGGTAGGGGGGTGGGTAGGCAGGGAGAGGGGGGACGGATTGATCACTGGACCACCAGGAACCCTTTGCTGGGGGGGGGGGGGGGGGGTTGGAGACCCATCGGATCTCCAGCCCTCCCTGAACCTATGGGGGGAATCGTCGTGGGGGGGGACCGGCGGTCCAGTGGACCTCCAGCCCCCCTGTCGCTGGGGGGGGGGGGGTTGGTCACCCACTGGGCCATCAGGGACTGGTTGCACATGTTGAGATAAGTTAGGGGGGGCTGGAGACCCATCGGACCTCCAGCCCTCCCTGAACCTGGGGGGGGGATCTTCGGGGGGACCGGAGGTCCACCGGACCTCCAGCCCCCGTTGCTTGGGCAGGGGTTGTTGGGGCCTGGTGGTCCCATGGACCTCCAGCCCCTGTGTTTGACAGGTTTGGGCTTTAGACAGCCCAGATCTGTCAAACAAGTGCGGGAGGATTGTGCTGAGCGCATGCTCAGGCACAATTCTCCCGCACTTCTACCCCATGATCAGAGATAATTGCGTGCTTAAATTTGCATGCAATTATCTCTGATCATCGGTGCGGTAAAGCCCTGCGCTGTTCCAGCGCTATTTTAGAGCTCTGTTTGGAACAGCGCGGGGCTTTTGATCATCTGTCTGCTAGTGCCTACATATATCTTGCACTGCTCTGATAGAGGAAATAAAGGCACTGAAGTCTACTTGGGTTTAATTTAGTTATATTGGTCAAATCATTGTCTTCCATAGCATAGAATGGGCTGTATCCAATTCCAAGTCCCTTTATGTGCATTATAAATGTCATTTGAAACCTATTCCTTGAACAGTTAGCAGCCCCAGACAGGAGGAGAAAATGAGCCGCAGAGCCTGGCACACAAGCGCTCTGCAAGGCTCTGCCAGGCATGCCCACACAGCAGCAGGAAGTGTATGTCAGAGGGAATGCATGCTAGGCTCCATAGCCTATTTTCTCCTTCAACAGCAAAGGTCTAAGGAGAGGGGGTGGACCTGAGAGAAGTAGGAACTAGAGGGAGCCAAGAGAGGGAAGGCACTCCAACTGCTCTGGGCCTTTGGGCACTGCCCAGTTGCCTAAATAGTCAGTCCGTCCTTGCTTGTCATACTGTGGAACTCACTGACTTGCAACTGAAAACTATAGAACTGGACTGGCAGGCTAATAGTGTTAATGCAATGGACAAGCATTGATGAAGTGTGGATGACTACAGCTACAGCAACAAGTAACAGCAGCATGTAAGTACTGTGGCAATGTGTATAAGCAAGTGAAAGAACGCTGTACAGAATATGGAAAAGCATGTTGGCAATGCTGTGGCCCAAATCATTTTACAAAAGTGTGTCTATGGAGCAGAAAGCAAGGTGTATAAGTTGGAAGAGATATCATAGTCAGATGATACAGACTTTCTCAGTTGTGATGCAGTTTTCTCAAAAAGTACCCTGGCACTATACAAACAAAAGGACAAAAATGGTTTGTTAATCTGATTGAATAATATCGTACAACCTTTTCAGCTGGACTCTGGAACAAACATGAAATGTCATGTGTCTGCAGCCAATACTGAAGCTATATTCAGAGAAGCTCATGTCATCCTTGGAACTTACCAAACGCAATGCAGCATACATGGATGCACTCATTACAGGGGCGTAGCCATGAGTGGGCCCAGGCCCACCCATTTACACCCAAGGCCCACCTAAAAATAGTGGATCACAATCGGGCATCATGGTGGCTAAAGTGAAGTTTCTTTTCCCTCCCTCACCACCACCACTGCGAAGCAGCTAGTTTAAATTAAGGGCGCTGGCCAGCAGAGATTCACAGAGATCAACTCCGGAGCCTTCCCTCTGCAACGATCCAAGTGGGTCTCTGTCAATGAATCACTGTTGGCTGGTGCCCTTAATTTAAACTAGAAGCAGCGCAGTGAGAATGAAGGAGGAAAAAGGATGGAGTAATGCTGACCTGCGAGTGGGCTGGGAGACAGTGGCTGCACCTGGAGGGGGGGGGGGCTGGAGGTCGAAGGGAAGGGAGAGAGAGGTTCAGGACCTGCAAAGGGGCGGGGGAAGGCTAATTGGCTGGAGGGAAGGGAGAGAGTTTTGGGACCTGCAAGGGGGGGGAGTGGCTGGTTGGAGGCAAGGGAGACAGGTGCTGGACCTGCAATAGTGGGAGGACGATGGAGGGAAGGAAGAGAGGTGCTGTACCAGGGGGAGAGATTAGAGGGAAGGGAGAGAGATGACGGGTCAAGGGGATGAAGAAAGAGGGAGACAAATTTTTAACTCACAGTGGAAGAAAGATCCAAAAGCTAGAAGGAGAGAAGCTGGATAGGTGAGATCGCAGAAGAGAGAGACACTGGTGTGGGTGAGGGAGAAAGGGGAAATACAGAAACAGACGTGAGATGCTATATGGGGATGGCAATGCCTGGGTGGGGGGGGGGGAATTTGGGAATAGAGATGCTATGCTGGACACTGGGAGGGAGGGGTATATGCAGTGTGATTTTTCTAACGAAAAAGGTGCCGGTACTCAAATGCCAGGCCACCCTTCAGGGGTGGGGTGATCACTGAGGGACCCACCCCACAATAGCCAGGACCCCTGCAACCAATCACAAAATCTATGACAAGGCAGAATTGGTGTGTAGAGCCTGAGCTCTTTCATTAAAACTTTGGGTCCATGGGTCAATTGTAGCAGAGAATGGAAAAGGTGCCAGTACTCAGTACCCTCAAGTACCCCCTCAAAAAAAGCTCTGGGTATATGGACACAGGGGAGAGATACCAGACATAGGAGAGAATAGGAACTCAGAAGGGAGGTACTGGACATGGGAGGGCATAGGGACACAAGGGATGATGCTGGACACAGGGGTAGGGGATAAAAGGGTGATGGATGCAGGAATTTGAACATAGTGAAGATACTGGACAAGGAACCATGGGGACACAGAGATGGGAGATGGATGGTGGGCATGGAGAGAGAGAAGACATGATAAATAGACAGGGGACTCTGGTGAGTGAGTTAAGACAGAAGAAAGAAGAAACCAGAGACTACGACCAAGCTGATTTGAAAAATAAAATAGCCAGACAACAAAAAGTAGGAAAATAAATTTCTTTTCTATTTTCTGATTAGAATATGTCAGATTTGGAATGTACATCTTGCCAGAGCTGGTATTAGACATGGCTGGAGCCCAGGCCATAAATTTGGGAGGGAACCCCAAAGCCCATCACCAGGCTGCACTGCCTTCAGCTTCCATCATGCTTGTGGTTCTCTCAGGCCAGGGGACCAACAGCAATTGCTCCAGTTGCACTCCTCTAACACCAGCCCTGTCACGTACTATATATTTTGCACAGAAGGAAATGCATGCCTTTCTGTTTTTCTGGTATTGTATTGCATGCAAGGTCTGGCTTCCTGGGGTTTTGATTATTTTTATAATTTTTTAGTCAATTATTCTATATTTGGCATTTTTGTTCCATGTGTGTGATCGAGGTATTCTGTTAGCATGAATTTTCTATGTATCTTTCTGTAGTAAGTTTGGTTTGTTCAGGTTGGATATGGGTCTATAGTTATTCACCGAAGAAGGATTTTCTTTGGGGTTCTTAATGCAAGGACATATTGCAGCCTGTTTCCAAGGGGTGGGGAAGGTTCCTGAAGGTAAACTAGCTGTTACTAAACAGGAAAAGGGGCTGAAGAAATCATATTAGTAAGAAGGCAGGTAGTGAGTCATTTTTTGGTGAGGATGAAATTGTCTTGGTTAGTTGAGTGAGGGAAAGGAGGTTAAAAGAGGAAACATAAGCTGTGAACCTGTGAATTTGGGAGGAGGGTGAGGGTAGAAAAGGGGGCAGGGGGAGACAAGTGTTGGAAGGAAGACAATCAAAGACTGGCTATTTTTTCATGGAAGGTGTTGGCGAAGTCTTCAGCTAAAAGCTGAGGCTGACTTGGTGCAGTGGATGAGTTGGTAAGTTGGTTCAGGATAGGAGATATTTTGGTCAAGTAGAAGTAATCTAGATAGGTATTCAAATTTCCCTTTGGCCAAACTATTTTTATAAAATTTGGAATGCATCCTGAAGGCTTGAAGAGTGGAAGGTGAAGGATCCTTCTACCAGAGAGGTTCAGCATCATGAAGTTGACATTGTGGGAGATAGAGGCCATGGTGAAACCAAGATTGGGATGGACAACATACAGAAGAGAGTGTTGTGGTTCTGATCTGGAAGTGTACTGTTCCAAATATGAATCTGGTTCTAGGGGCAAGGAAGAAAATTCTGGAGGAAATTCATTGCAGTGATGAAAGAACACATTAGGAGTGAAAGCACCGAATTTTCTTAAAAGAGTGAGGATGGGTTGAGACAAGGAAAGGAAGATGAGGGTGAAGGAAATCAAGGAGTGATCATACCAAGGGAGAGCTGTGAAAGAGAATTGTGTGACATTTGAGGCTAATGAGGAACGAGTGATAACCAGATCAAGAATATGGCCATTATAGAATTAGTTCTCAGTGTGCTGCATCTAAGAGCCAAATTTGTGGTATCCAGTTATAGAATTGCCCCCTATGTTAATATAAACACATGGACCAGTCCTATCGTTAGTTTCATGCATACAATTTTGCTAAGAATAAGGGAATATTCCTCTCAGCTTCAAGGTCAAGGCTCAGCAAACTTATTTAGATTTTGCTCACACCTTTTCAGTAGTAGCATAAGGTGAGTTACATTCAGGTACACTGGGTATTTTTCTGTCCCTGAAGGGCTCACAATCTAAGTTTGTACCCAAGGTAATAGATTTGCCCAAGATCACAAGGAACAGCAATGTGATTTGAACCAGCCACTTCTGGATGTCAAGAGGGGGTGCTGTAATCACTTGGCCAGTTCTCCACAATGGTGCTTTAAAAGCCTGCCCCACTAGATAGCATCACAAACAGCTATGCTAGCTTCATGTTATGCTTTACTGCATATCATTATTTGGACTAAGCCTCAGTAAAGGGCACTTTTGATCAACTGTACTGGCCTATCAGTATTAACAACTAAGAACTCTTGCAATCAACTATGTGGGCTGTTCTAAAGACTAAGACAATATGAAAGAGAGCAAACCCTATGCTTAGGAGTTACCCAAGTGTGTGGCTGGCTCAGTTCTGCTTCTCAACAGAAAAAGCAAAATTGCTTACTTGGAACACATGTTTTCCATAGACAGCAGGATTGATAAGGCACACAGATCCACCCACTAGAGTGTTTTGAGCTTTGGAACTGATTGTGGAGCTGAGGAGACCACTGCCATATCAGTTGTTTGACCACTAGTGATAGTACTGCAAGACTACTGCTAGAAGTCACTGGTGCTATATTGAACTGATGTCAGCAGGTGCAGTAGCCATTGGATATTGCTTCTGCTCCATATCCCCTAGACTCCAGTGATTTCTGTAGGTAGGCTTGGGGAGGCCTACAAGAGGATTCAGGGGTCTTTAGTGGAGGGGGGCTCTTTGGGGGGGATTTGTGATGGGGGTTTTCAGGAAGGAGGTTTGTGAAGGAGTGGTCTTCAAGGGAAAACTGTGATGGAGGTTTTGAGAGGAGGGTTTGTGAAAGGGTCTTGGGGGGGAATTGTGATAGGGGTCTTCGGGAGGGGCATTTGTGAAGAGGTGTCTTTAGGGGGGAATTGTTATGGTCGGTCTTCATGAGGGGAGATGTGTATGTAGGAGGAGGACTTCAGAAGGAAAGGGGAGATTACTGTATTATTGCCTGGCTCCTTTAAGATGTGGCACAGGAGTACTGTGCTGCAGATTAGTGGCACAACACTCCCAGGCAGTATGAATAATACAACTTGTGAGGTTGATTAAAAGTTGCATTATTCATGCACTGTGGGAGTAACTAACCTGTGGTACTGAGATACTGCAGCTTAGTGACTCCCATGGTGAGCTAAGGTGCAGCGAAAGTTTGACTTTTACCTCACCTTTATAACTAGCTCCCTGAGGGGCCCTTTTACTAAAGGGTTGCTGTGCAGCAACCCGGAACTACTGCCTGCCCAACGCAGCTACCCGCAGTAGTTCTGCCTTGAGTACACACCATTTCCAGTGCTACGGAAAATAATTCTGTAATTTCTAGGTTACCATGGGAGCCCTTACCACCACTTCAATGGGTGGTGGTAAGTTCTCCCCCCCCCCCCCCCCCCCCACCACCTGGCCATGCGGTAAGAATAATCTTACCATATGATCATGTCTTTTTGGGGGGCTTTTTACCTGCTGCGGTAAAAAGGGCCCTGATGAGCTGCAAAAACAGCCTCCACTGCTACTGCAGGGCCCTTTTTTACAGTGTGCTAATTGTCCCAGTATGATTCATATAAGTTTTAAAACTAAACAGGCAAGGCATGCATTTACCATCTGCTGCCGAATGCATAACTTGCTCTGAATATTGGGTTGCAGGTGGGAGCTCAGAACTGCAAACTGACTTGCAACTTTGTTAACCCATAATTTAAATGTGGTCATAAATATTTTAAATTAATCTCTAGGGCTCTATTCCAATGATTGTACTTTTTTCATGTTTAGAGAGAGGTAAAATTTTAAAAATTAATATCAAGCTTTTGAAAGACAAAGTCAAGTGAAGAGGTGATAACAAGTGAAGGTTTCATTCCACTATATAAATGCAAGTGCATAGAATATATTTAGTTATTGTTTTTATTTATTAGGATTTATTTGCCACCTTTGTGAAGAAATTCATCCAAGGTGGTGTACAGCAACAAGTTGGATACAGGCAATAGACAATAACAGCAGTATACTCCAGCAATACATATTATGGCATAGTATGCTACTTACAATGTCTACACATGACACATTAAAATATCTTAACAGATAACATAGGATGTAAACGGAGGTAAGATAGAGAAGCAGGCAGAAAATAAGGTTGATTAAAGGAAAAATTGCCATGTAGAGACAGAAAAATGTGAATGAAAATGATCTCAGCTAGAGTGGGCAAGCAAGTGCTGTTACAGTATGTGCAGCTGGTGTTAGAACTGCTGAGCTATTACTTGTTTCAAACTTATGACTAGTGATGACATCTTCAAGGCTTTAACTCTTGCCTTTGTTTTATTCATGAGGGTGATTTTCAGTTAACAATGTATTATTAAATAGTACCTGTAGTTGATAATTTTACTTTATTTTTGCAAGTGAATATTGGTGGTTTTTTGGTTGGTTATGTTAGTTTTTACATAATTGGTGGAAAATTACCTCAGTGTACCTATGTATCTCTTCTGAAAATACAAAGAAGGGATCACACTCTTATTTTTTGTTTCCTTGGAATTTTTTTTTTTTATAAACTTCAAAGGTGATCCCTTTCATCTTCCTTTTTCCTTTTTTTTTTGTCCATTTTACTGTCTGGAGGGTTGAGCTAGTCTGCAGCTGTTGGCTGGCCCTGTGTTTCAGGGCGTCAAACCTGCCTCCTCACACTCCATAAAGTTGCAGTGGGGACTAGTGATATGCAGGTGTGGAAAATGGAAAAGTGCAGGATAGGGTTGTTAAAGAGGTTTCTGTCACCCCATGCTGAGCTTCTAAAAAAAGACAACAGCCCCTCTGGAAGGTAAATTCTGCTTTGTTTGTAAAGGTGCTCTGAGGCATGGTACTGCTCTACAGCTAAGGTGTTGGTTTTCTTCCTATAAAGGGGGGGCTACTTACTGAAATGATCCCGTTTTATGCGGCTCTTAAAAAAATGCTTTGAGTCTTTAATTACAAAAAGAAGGCACATTGCACTAATATGAAGTCTGTCTTCTCTCTGGTTAATCTCTCATTACAAGTTCCTTATGCAATGATAAATGGGAAATAATTTGCACAGGTTGCTTGGCCACTTTCAAACAACAACAAAACCAGGGGACACAAGATATGAAGCTAGAATATGGTAGATTTAAAACAAACAGGAGAAAGTGTTTCTTTACTCAGCGTGTAGTTAGACTCTGGAACTCATTGCCGGAGAATGTAGTGACAGCAGCTGGCCTTACGGAATTTAAAGGGGGGTTTGGACAGATTCCTGAGGGAAAAGTCCATTGAACATTATTAATTTTTGGGGGGGAGGGGGGTTGCCGGGTTCTTGAAGCCTGGATTGGCCGCTGTCGGAGACAGGATGCTGGGCTTGATGGACCCTTGGTCTTTTCCCAGTATGGCGCTGCTTATGTACTTATGTTTAAATCAATGAACCCCAGACTGCAAATTGCCCTAAAAAAAGCAAATTTCAAGGGTAGAACCATTAAATAAGAATCAATCAGCATGAACAGTAAAATGCCTTCATCATCAATTCCAAAGTATTATCATAGATGCAGCTTAATTGTAGTCTATTTTTTTCATATAATATTGCATTATTTATTCAAGAAGTCTTCACTTATCAATTATCTCAAAAATATATCAAAAAATCAATAAGGTTAATATTCAAAGGGGTTCTTGTACTATGCTGCAGTAAGTGCTGGCATGCACTGGCTTACTGCAGGACATGCACAGCTCTCCTGTTGATATTGTTTTTGATCTGCGTGCGGAAACCACGCACTAAAATATATTTAATTTTGCAGAGGCGGCATGTCTGGGGATGGAGAGGGGGCATTTCTAGGCTAATCGGTTAGGGTCCCTTTTATCGAGCTGTGGCAAATGGGGGCCCGTGCTGGCATCGGCGCATGTTTTTGATGCACGCCAAGGCACGCTTTTACCATGGCGGGTAAAAGGTAGGTCTTTCTCTTTTTAAAGAAATAGCTATATGGCAAGTGAAGCACTTGCTGTGCGGCCATTTCGGGGGGAGCCCTTACCGCCACCCATCGAGGTGGTGGTAAGGGCTCCTGCACCAACCCATCAGTAACTGGGCAGTGCTGTGCACTGCCTGGTTACCGCTGGGTACACACCAGTGCTACAAAAATAAATATATTTTTGTAGTGCTGGATATGATGGAGTGCCGTAGTGCTGCCACCTCCAGCAGCAACTGGTTGACTACAGCAACCAGTTGCTGCAGGAGTTGCAGTACTGTGGCACTGTTGTCTATAGGTGGTGGTGTTGCTGGGGCTGGTGGGTCCTCCTCCTCCCCCTCCAGAGGAGGCATATTTGCCCGTTGGTCCTTCTGCTGCTCAGCCTCCTCCTCCTCCTCCTCCTCCTTCTCCTGTGCCACTGGTGCTGTGGCTGCAGGCCTCCTCCTGCTGCTGCTGCCACTGCCACCCTGTGTATGTAAAAGGATTGTCTTTGAGATCAACACATCCAACATGGCTTGCATAGTGCAGGAGCTGGCTGGCCTGAGGGGGGGGGGGGGTAGGGAAAGGTGTGGTGAGCCCTGGGCTATACCCATGGGGTGTGAGATGCATGAGATGAAATGACAGGAAACCCTGGAAGCTGGTCTGACACAGAGTACACAGGATGTGTTGGCAGACCACAATCATTAGTTAGCAGCATGCTTGCATTATGATTTGTGACTATGGTTGGCTGACCAGGTTTTTTTTTTTGTTTGTTTTTGTTTTTTTTTTGGGGGGGGGGGGTAGCACATAACTTTAATATGAGGCTATGACATCCACTTAGAATAGGACCTCAGGCAGGAATACCATGAAACAGTATCCACCCCAGAAAGGGGGATACAGAAGTGAGGCATGTCATCTCATTCATCTCAGAGGAGGTTAGTTGGAAGTTGCAGCCACACTTATGCGAGGGTAGCTGCAACCTCAGGCCTTGATCTGGGACAGAGGTGTTATGACTTACTAGTTGCCTATTAGCCACATGGAAACTGATATTATACACGACATTTGCATTATTACATAAGTATTGCCATACTGGGAAAGACCAAAGGTCCATCAAGCCTAGCATCCTGTTTCCAAAAGTGGCCAATCCAGGTCACAAATACCTGGCAAGACCGTAAAAAAGTACAAAATATTTTATACTGCTTATCCTAGAAATAGTGGATTTTCCCAAGTCCATTTAATAATGGTCTATGGACTTTTCCTTTAGGAAGCTGTCCAAACCTTTTTTAAACTCCGCTAAGCTAACCGCCTTTACCACATTCTCTGGCAATGAATTCCAGAGTTTAATTACACGTTGAGTGAAGAAAAATTTCTCCGATTCGTTTTAAATTTACTATATTGTAGCTTCATCGTATGCCCCCTAGTCCTCGTACTTTTGGAAAGTGTAAACAGATGCTTCACATCTACCCATTCAACTCCACTCATTATTTTATAAATCTCTATCATATCTCCCCTCAGCCGCCTTTTCTCCAAGCTGAAGAGCCCTAGCCACTTTAGCCTTTCCTCATAGGGAAGTCGTCCCATCCCCTTTATCATTTTCGTCGCCCTTCTCTGCACCTTTTCTAATTCCACTATATCTTTTTTGAGATGCGGCGACCAAAATTGAACACAATATTCGAGTTGCGGTCGCACTATGGAGCATGTTCATTTACAAATACTTACTGTTTATAATACTTACGTCGAGCCCTGAGGCACCGTCGCACTGTTCTTATCATGTCAGGGTTCTCCAGCTTTATTCTGCGGAACCTGCGCCTCAGAGACTCGAAGTCCCTTTGAATGCCAAATCTTCTGCAAGATATAAGTTTGTACACCAGGAGTCAGGGGATGACCCTTTTTGCCTTCAGCACACAAAATCATTTGGAAATCAAATAGGAGAGACACAACACTGATTGGGGGGGGGCATTACATTGGTACAGGTGATGTCACTGAGGTGGACATGAGGACAGAGAGTACCGTTTTTGTGCAGTATTGTAGGGATGTGGGAATGCAGACTACAGTTAGTGCTTACATTGCTGAGGGAGCTCTTATATGTGTAGCTACAGGAGGGGGACCTGATAGCCTGGGGGGGGGGGGGGGGAGCAAACACTTACCTTTCCAACCAGTCTCTTATTTGACACCAGGCTTGAATAGAGAGAGACCTGGGAGGCAGGTGGTGATGTGCATAAAAAGAGGCGCCGGTGCTTTAGGCAAAGGTACACCAGGCACAAGCTTTCAGCGTTGTTGAAGTTTGGCTTGCGTCTGAGAGCCCTGTTTCTCAGTGAATAACCGTTGGAAAACGTGCATCGCCTTATATGGATGCCCATGCGTAATGGACGTCCTTACATGCACAGTTCCATATATAGATGACCATCCCATATATGGACAGGTCAGCACTTTGACGTCCTGCCATATATAATGGGTCCGCACGTGGACGGCCGTCACGCATGGACGTCCATGACGTGCATGGACTGTCATCACGTGTGCAGGGCCTTATCTAGATGAGTGTGATCACACGTGCGGAGTCTTCCTTATATGGATCATTATCAAGTGTGCGAACCTCTTCATATATACACAATAAATTATGTATGTTCCTTATATTTCCCATAGCTGCATGTTCCGCAAGTACAGTGCATGTAGTTGGAGACATCCAGGCATAGGAAATATAAGGAAAATTCATAGTGATCAATACAGTAAAAAAGACGTTTCTCACAGAACTGCCGAAGGACGTCCCTCTTACGGGCCCGTCGTCCTTCGGCGGGCCTAGTAAGTAGGACATCCTTCGGCAGTTCTGCAAGAAACACGTCCTTGTTACTGTACTTTGCACTTATGAATATTCCTTATGTTTCTCATACCTGGATGTCCACAATTACATGCACTGTACTTGTGGAACAACCAGATACATCAGAGAAGTCCAAAGTACAGTAATAAGGACATCTTTCTCATAGAACCGCCGAAGGACGTTCATATGACAAATGTTGGCAAGTACAGTGAATGTTGGGGACGTCCTTTGGCAGTTCTAGAAGATGGTCGTCCTTTTTTACTATAATTTGGGCGTTTTGCACTGCGATAATGGAATGTCTAAGGACGTCTATACTATTTTTCGATTATACCTACCTGATTTTGGATGATTTCTCGAGGGCGTCCTAATTCATACTTGGACGACCTTTCGAAAATGGCCCTCCACGTCTACTTTTCAGCACTAGGCTCATAAATCTAGACGAATGAATGGCAGGCTTAAATTTATAAGCATAGCATTTAAACTCCTAAATTAAGATGAATTTTCAGTTGAAATCTTACTGGTCAGAATTCAGCCAGTGGCGGTCAGCGGTTTTTAAGTCAGTGATTGCCACAGACAGAATTAGGCTCCGATATTCAATGGTGGGCTATGTCCAGCACTGAATATCTGTGGCTGACTGGGGTGTGCAGGCTACTGGCCCTGATGTGGGTCCCAGCCGATATTCAGCCAGGACCTGCATATGACACTTAAGCAGGTCCAGCCTGAAAGTCAGGTGGTATCAACATAAGTCCTGTGTCCATGTCCCCCCCTCTTATCCCCCAACAAGTAAACACCCCCTCCCTCCAACAAGTAAACACTCTACCAACCATCCTCAGTCAGAATAGGCCCCCTGGGCCTACCTGGTGTCCAGCAGGGTGATAGTGGTACTACTGGTACTGTGAGACTAGCACTAGAGGTCGAAGTTGAAATTGTTACCCTGCAAGCACTACAGGCATGACCCAGTGGGATTCACTGCCTCCGCTGTCCAGCTGGACCACCAGGGATTTCAAGTAGTGAGGGGAGAGCCTATCCTGATGGGAGGGGGTGGGTGGGAGGAGGGATTGTTATTTATCAGAGGGTGAGAGAAGATCTTTAGTTGTTGTGGGTGGGAGGGTAGGAAGACTGTTCAGACCTTGCTGGGGGAGGGGGGGTGAGAGAAGGGAGGATATTGAACCATGTGCCAGCCGGCACAGGAAATTATACAGACGCCGGCTGATAGTCAATGCCGGCACCCGCATAGCTAACCAGGCAAAGTTAGGACTGTGTTTAATGTGGTCCTACATGCCTGGCTAGCTATGAAGGTGCCGGCCCTGAATACTGATGACACCTGCATAATTTCCTGCTTACTTATGATATGACCAGTGAGTGCAGATATTCAGCGGCACCGTCCGGTTAAATGCCACTGAATATTGGTGTCTGGGCAGGCACAAGCGATTCAAATGGGTATGATCCTCTACTGTGTGCTTAAATTGCTTTGAATATCAACTCTTTAGGCTCCTAAGTGTGGGTGAAAATAGAGCACAAATTTAGGAGCCTCGGTTTAGGGGCCCAGCTGTTTTAAAATATCAAATGCTTTGTTTTTCAGTCTCATCTCAGCTTTATGCATCTCTACTGAGAAATCAGAACTAATCAGACCCCATTGTGTTTCAGATCTTTAGTAATTACTCTCAGCTTCCTCTTTCCAAGAAATGTGAGGATGCATGAAGTGTCTGATAGCTACATTTTTACAGAGTCCAAAAATACCAGGAAGGACAAGGTAGAGGAGCAGAAAATTACCAGAGAAAGGGGTATTGTTTCTTGCATGTATTTTCCTGCTTCTCAGTGGTGACGAGTTTAATGCTGCCCATTAATTATTCTTGCTCCCTCCACTACTGCACTGTGTTTTATTTACCTGTCCAGCAGAAGTCAGTAATGATCTTTTTTTTTCTATTTGCTCCAGATAAATGTAACAGTGAAGTGTGAGAAAATCCACTTTCAGGCCCAGCATATCTCTGTCAACTCTCCAGCACCCCCGCACTCCCTAATGTGAGATTCAGATTCTTCTTTGTTGATCTTGCTGTGTTTGTGACCAAAAGTGCTTTTTAAAACATTATTTATTAAATTTCAAATTGTATGCATTACAACATATTTATTTATTTAGATTTTGCTCACACCTTTTTCAGTAGTAGCTCAAGGTGAGTTACATTCAGATACTCTGGATATTTCTCTGTCCCAGAAAGACTCACAATCTAAGTTTGTACCTGAGGCAACGGAGTGTTAAGTGACTTGCCCAAGATCACAAGGAGCAGCAGTGGGATTTAAACCAGCCACCTCTGGATTGCAAGACTGGTGCTGTAACTACTAGGCCACTCCTCCACAAATACCAGCAGTAACAATAAAAATAGACAAAACAAAATTATCTAAAACAAAATAATAATAGTCCACAATTAATGGATCCAAGATGAATGAATAAGATAAGAAGAAGAAACATATTCCAGATAAATCAGAAATACAACTAACAGCAGTGTGCAAGAGAGTTCAAGCTAGCTGGTGGAGGCAGATAACATTCTAATTAGCAATGCCATTATTAGTCGAGGAACTTTCTCGGACCTGTCAAACCTCTTCAGTGGGTCTCCCTCATTCCTCCCTTGCTGGCAAACCCTAACGCCAGCTCCGTGCTGGCGTAGGGTTTGCAGTGGTAGCAGCATCCTTGTTTGGCGTGCTGCCCGCTGGTCATGAGGGAGGAATGCATGATACCCTTGTTTGCATGCATTTGTATGCAGTTAGCGTTCAAAGCTGGCAAGCGGGTTATTACATGTGCTCACCGGCTCTGATCATCGGGCGGGAGCAAATGTAGGTGCTAATATGGCGCTATTGGCCTTTAGTTACCTGTGTTTGCTTCTGATCATCGGTCCCTAAGTGAACAAAATACACTAGATAATCCGGAGTACCCTCATGCAGGAGCTTGACTGCTAGTGCAAGGATTTTAAATTGGTTCCAATTAAATACCAGAAGCCAATGAAGTTTATGGACTCTTTACAGATTGGACTATGCAATGCCCGTGTACATAGGAGCCGGCTCTGTGGGTGTTGTGGGTGTAAACATACCATGATCTATTCCATGAATGACATCATGTATATATGCACCTTAACGCTATACCATTTGTAACTCTGTTACCTGGAAATGGCAATCGCCATTCCGACAAATGTAAGCCACAGTGAGCCTGCAAATTGGTGGGAAAATGTGGGGTACAAATGCTACAAATAGATAAATGTAGGTATGATAAAGTGTCCATAATGCCTTCATCTCTAGAAATCAACGAACTGAAAAAAAGCTGGTGGACAGCAAAGAAGCCTGATTTAAGAAGATATTCAGAAAAGAACTGCAAAGGACTCTCAAGAAGAGGTGCAAGTGTGCTTTGTTTGTGACCTGACATGGGCTGTGTTTCAGCGTAAAACAACGCCTGCCTCAGGGGTCAATTCTAAAATATGAACAAAGAAATTTTGAATGCACCCTGATGCGATGTGACATACATAGTGGAGACAATATGTACATGTGTGAATTGGGTGGCATTGGGTGGCGGAGCAGGTGAGGGGAAGAGGGGTTGGTGGTTGGGAGGATAGGATAGGGGAGGGCAGACTTATACGGTCTGTACCAGAGCCAATGATGGGAGGCGGGACTGGTGGTTGGGAGGTGGGAAATACTGCTGGGCAGACTTATACGGTCTGTGCCCTGAAAAGGACAGGTACAAATTCAAGGTAAGGTATACCAGGGGCGTATCTGCTATGGGGCCACAGGGGCCTGGCCCCCGCAGATTTGCCCCTGGACCCCCTTACCAATGACACTCTCAACCCCCCTCCTCCTGCCGTCACTCCGCTGTTGCACCTCACCTCCCTTTGCTGGCGGGGGACCCCAACCCCCGCCAGCCGAAGTCTCCGTCCTTCCTTCCTTCCTTTGTTTGAGATTGGTGGTTTCTGACGTCCTGCACGCACGCACGTACAACGTGCAGCGTGTAGGACGTCAGAAACCACCAAACCCAAACGAAGGAAGGAAGGAAGGACGGAGACTTCGGCTGGCGGAGGTTGGGGTCCCCCGCCAGCAAAGGGAAGTGAGGCATGACGGCAGAGTGACGGAAGGAAGGACGGAGACTTCGGCTGGTGGGCCAGCCCCTGCCAGCAAAGGGAGGTGAGGCGCGACGGCAGGAGGAGGGGGGGTTTAAAGTAGTCGGGCAGGGGGGAGTGGTGGCGTCGTCATCTTCGTCTTCGGGGGGGGGGCTAGTGCCGCCGGGGGGGGGGGGGCTAAAATGTGCCCCCTCTCCTCGGCTCTGGCCCCCCCTACCGTTGAAGTTCAGATACGCCCCTGAGGTATACACATATGAGTTTGTCTTGGGCAGACTGGATGGACCATGCAGGTCTTTTTCTGCCGTCATCTACTATGTTACTATGTGAAAAAGTACTGATATTCATTAAAGTTAAATGTGAATAAATGATGATAACCAAGTGACAGAATATAGAAAATAGTATGGAGACCACAAACTGGTAACTAATGGATAAAACTAATGGGTTAATATAAAAAACTGAGAAGGGCTTACCAAAAGAATGGCACAACTAATATAAGCTGTTGCTTAAAAGTTAATACTCAGAGGGGTCCTTTTACAAAGGCGCACTGAAAAATGGCTTACGGTAGTGTAGGCATGGGTTTTGGGTGCACGCCGATCCATTTTTTAATGCGCCTGTAAAAAAGGCCTTCTTTTATTGCCGAAAATGGACATGCGGCAAAATGAAAATAGCTGCGCGTCCATTTTGGGTCTGAGACCTTACTGCCAGCCATTGACCTAGCGGTAAAGACTCACGCGGTAACCAGGCGGTAATGACCTATGTGCGCCAAATGCCACTTGGCACACGTCCGTTACGCATGCCTGAAAATAAAAAATAGTTTTCAGCTGCGCGTATCGGATGCGCGTCAAAAATGAAATTACTGCAAAAGCCACGTGGTAGTCGGGTAGTAACTCCATTTTGGTGCATGTTGGGCACATGTAGACACTTACGCGGCTTAGGAAAAGGGCTCCAGAGAGTTATGAATCCACTCTTTAAAGAGAATAAATAAATGAAAATCAATTATTATTGCACTCAAAATGAAAGATCCTAAGATGATATAAAGCACTCTGATTGTTGATGTAGGAATAAAGTGCAAAACATACATTATAAAGAGATGGGAAACAACCGTCTTAACAGTCGCTGAAGTAGATGGTAAACGAGCAGCATACTGCAAGGGACACAGTGCAAACATCATGCTGACAACTTCTAGCTGCAAAGGAACGTGGTTTTATTAGGGTGATTTTTCCAGTCTGCTCTATGTTACGATTGCTGAGGAGACAGTGAAGGTGACTGAGTAAAATGATGATGCTGTGCTGGTCTAGTGGATTTATTGGCCAACAACAACAACTGAACACGGTCGTGTTTCGGCCCACTGGCCTGCCTCAGGCGTCTATGCATAAAAACGTTTAAAATAGTTAACTGCTAAAACACATAAGTTAACTAATGTGCTTTAGCAGTTAACTAAAGAAAAATAATAATATGTATAAAAAGTTACATAAATAAAATTAAAAAGTAAACAATGACCATATAAATATGGTCAGAATTTCTGGAAAAAGTGTCTGGAAAAAATATGGTCAGAATTTCTGGGGAAAAAAACTCTCCATGGCGAATTAGACAGCTTTATGTTGATCCAAGGCTGTAATAGGTCATTAACTAGGTGGCCGGTTCAAATCCCTCTGCTGCTCCTTGTGATCTTGGGCAAGTCACTTAACCCTCCATTGCCTCAGGTACAAGCTTAGATTGTGAGCCCTCCTGGGACAGAGAAATATCCAGAGTACCTGAATGTAACTCACCTTGAGCTACTACTGAAAAAGGTGTGAACAAAATCTAAATAAGTAAATAATGATATAAAAAGACTTGTAGTTTAGATAAAGCAATACGTACAATGATACTGTAAAAACTGTAAAGATATTTTGCAGCAATATCTGGAAAATGCCAGGCAATCTTTAAATATATTCAGCAGCAATATCTGGGAAACAACTGTCTTAAAGTCACAAAAATGGACGGTAAACGAGCAGCATACTGCATGGGACACAGTGCAAACGTTGTGCTGACAACGTCTAGTTGCAATGCTCTAAATTAGAAACATCACCCTAACAAAAACATCATTCTCCACCAGGTCTGGTCAATCGCAACATAGAGATATTCAGCATCAATATCTGGATAGTGCCTCTAAATATCAATGGCAAACTTTGCCTAAGCCATTTTATTTATTTGGATACAGCTCATAGCTTTTTCAGGTTTAGCTCATGCTGTGGTATATTCAGCTACACTAGATATTTGTCCCCAGAATGCTTACAATCTAATTTTTGTAACTGGAGCAACAGAAGGTTGTCACCTGTTCAAAATCACAAGGAACATTAACAGGATTTGAACTGGGCTTCCGTGGATGTCTGCTTTGTGCTCTAACCACTAGACTACTCCTCTACTATCCAGATTTTAGTCAGTGACTGTTGTTCAAATAAATGACTTTGAAGGGGTTAGTTTTAGGGTGCGGTAAGAGCTGGGCTTTTACTACACCTTAATTTAGTATGGAAATGACTAATTTGCTGTAGCTTAGTACCACAGGTCAGTAGTTCCCATGATACAAGAGTAACGCTGTTTGTGATCAACCTGACAAGCAGAGCTATTCTATTGTCCCAGGAGCATAGGGCCACAAAGCTCCCTGGCACCTTTAAAGGGGAGAACTGCCCCTTTCCCCTGATAGCTCCCCAAGGCCAAATATCCCCTGAAACCCCTTCAAAATGAGATACCACCCACTGATGGCCCCCTTAAGGCCAGACATCCCTAATGACACCTCAACTAAGACACCCCCCAATGGTCCCCCATCCCAGACACCCCTAAAGACCAGTTACCCTCCAATGGCACCCCAGGTAAGACGCCACCCCATGATGGTCCTACCACAATTCCAGACTCCCCTCCTCCATTGGACCACCTGAGCCTACTGACACAATCCCTGGCGTCAAGTGAGGTTGGGACTGATTCCCACTCACTCTTGCCCCTTGCTTCTGCCAGGTTCAAAGTAATGCCGGCAGCCTCTAGTGGTACTCTCACAGTACTACTGCTAAGGGTCGAGGAGTGGCCTAGTGGTTAGAGCACTGGCCAGTTCAAATCTCACTGCTGCTCCTTGTGATCTTGGGCAAGTCACTTAACCTTCCATTGCCTCAAGTACAAACTTAGATTGTGAGTCCTCCTGGGACAGAGAAATATCCACAGTACCTGAATGTAACTCACCTTGAGCTACTACTGAAAAAGGTGTGAGCAAAATATAAATAAATAAATATCATTGCTTTGGTAGTAAAATAGCAAAACATGCTAGAGCACAAAAGATTTTAGAACACATTTTTCCTACATATTCCCCACAGCAAGAGAAACTACACTGCCATACCTGGCCCATTCTTATAGACTGCAAACAAATAGGGTTGCAGAGAAAACTCTGAAGCCTGATGTTTGGATTTAACCATCTCTCTGACCTCATGTGCAACTTTCTTTAAATCAGTCAGCTTACTTTCTAACTCTTCTTACTCTTACCTATCTATATGTTCCATCTTTGCTTTACCCTTCACTATCAATTAAAATGTTCTATTACGTATTTTGTTGACATGGTAAGTAGTATACCATGCCATACTTTGTATTGTTATTTGAATATTTTTACTGCTCTAATTGCCTATTGCTCATGTTTGATCTATTCTTACTGTACACCGCCTTGAATGAATTCCTTCAAAAACACGGTAAATAAATCCGAATAAATAAATAAATAATAAATAAATTTGAGTAGTTGATGTGTTGACTCCTGCATGTTCTTTCAGAGGTAGAATCTTCCACCAGGAGCTTGTGAAAGTGTGAGAAACTATCCTTTCATCACCAGTTTATTTAGGAACGCAGCATGTATTTGGACTAAAGAGGAAAAGAAGTATTATCCTTAGCACTTGGCCCTGGCTCAGCATGCCTGTAGGGGAGATTGCTGAGAAATTCATCTAAAGGAGGTGCAAGGTAGGGCTGTGGTTTTGTCACCTACCTTAGGAAACATTTGCTCACTTTCTTCTTGGGCCTTCCTGTGTTTGCTCTCAGTCAGATGGTGGGATAGAGGCTGGCAGGACACTGATCTTGTACCAGAGCTCTGCAAGAGAACAGTAGCAAACTTATGGTCAAGGGCTGCTCAGAGTTTTGCAGCACAATAGAAGTAACTTTTCAAACCTCCTTGCTTCTTTATGGATATTTTTGTACTTTTCCTAGCAGAACATTGTGATATATTTTCCTGAAAAATGCCTATCATTAAAAAGCAAAAAAGTAAAACAACCCCCTCTTAACCTATTAGTGCCCAGCATTCCCGTACGGGAACAAATCAATTTGTTCCTGTATGGCTTATTATGGGAACATTGGGCACTAATGGGTTAATTGTATTTTATAACTGTCTTTCAACCATGTGCTTTACTTTCTGCACTAACTGGTGTAAAGTGCACTGCCATAATGCTTTCATGGTAAATAAATGAATAAATAAATAAATAAATAAATAAAAAGAGCACCCAGACAAGCAAAAGGAGGCCTTGTTTTACGTATTTTCCATTTATTGTATGAATGTTCAGTAGGTGTCTGTAAGTATCCAAAGGTGTTTTCAGCTGGATTCAGACAAGGTTAAGGGATGGTGCCAGCAGAAGCGTAGCCAGGTTTTGACATCAGGGGGAGCAGACTTTTATAAAATAGGTACTAGTTGGTGTCAGCTAGACAGCAGTGCCTGTGTTGTTCTCAGGTGCAGTGGCTGTGGTGGGCAATGATTAATACAGGCTGTCTCTGTTGTGTCCTGCCTACAAGGAAACAGGAAGTTACATCAGAAGGCAGGAGATAGGACGCAGAAGAGGTCCCCGGACTGACCAGAGCAGGCAACCTGTCTTCTTAACTTCAAGTAAAAATATTCAAATTGTGACCATCACCTCAGGAACAGCACACACATTCCTTCCGCTGCTAGACACTCTACAGGATGTGGAGGCCACTAGTGCTGAGCATTTTTATTTTGGGTGACAAGGGCCACCAAAGGCGGCCCTTGCCCCAGAGCCTACTTTCAAATAGGGCCAGACACTTTCAGGCTCATTTTCAAAAGAGAAAAATGTCCAAAAAGTGGCATAAGTCTGCATTTGGACGTTTTTCTCACAAAAACACCCAAATCAGTATTTTTAAAATATTTTTAGACATTTTTCTCTGAGGTCTGCCAGAAATGCGTCCAAATCTCAAGGGGGAGTGCCAGGGACATGTTCAGGGTGGAATCTGGCCGTTCCTAAGACTTAGATATTTTTCAGCCATAATGGAACAAAACAAAAACATCCTGGACTAAAACTTAAAAAGTTTTGAGCTACACCTGTTTTTATTACGAATAAGGCACAAAAAGGTGCTCTAAATAACCAGATGACCACTGGAGGGAATCAGGAATGACCTCCCCTTATTTCCCCAGTGGTCACTAACCCCCTCCCACCCCCAAAAAATGTGATTAAAAACATTACTTGCCAGCCTGTATGCCAGCCTCAGATGTTATATTCAGGTCCATTAGAACAGCATGCAAGTCTGGAGTAGTCTAGTGTTGGGTGCAGTGCACTGCAGACAGGTGAACCCAGGCTTCTACCTCCCCCTTCCTGTTATACTTGTGGAGGAAACTATGAGCCCTCCAAAACTCAGCAGAAACCCACTATACTCACATATAGGTGCACCCTTCACCCGTAAGGGCTATGGTAGTGGTGTACAGTTGGGGGTAGTGAGTTTTGGGAGGTTCAACAGACAAGGTAAGGGAGCAATGGTGAGATGTGTACCTGGGAGCAGTTTATGAAGTGCACTGCAGTGCCCATTAGGGTGCCCTATTGATGTCTTGGGATGTCATGGGGACCAGCCTACTAAAAATGCTGGCTCCTTCTACATCCCAATGGCTTGATTTTGTATGTTTTGCACTTGGATGTTTTTTTTTCTCGAAAATGGACCAAAAAACAAAACGTCTAAATCACAAAACGTTATTCGGAACCGTATTTTCGAAAACAAAAGATAGACATTTTTGTTTTTTGAAAATTACCTTCTTTCCTATTTGGATTTTGGACGTTTTTTGCAAAATGTCCAAAGTCGGACTTAGACATCATATCGAAAATGCCCCTCCACGTGAAATAACACAAAACACTGCAAAATAACACCCAAAACCTATACTGAAAAAAATTACAACACCATAACAGCCCTAACCTACCTATGAAAAGACGGTGCTACTAATATTACACTGGGCCCTAGAGCAGTGTTTCCCTAGGTGGTCCTGGAATACCCCCTTGCCATTCAGATTTTCAGGCTGTCCACAATGAATTTGCATGTAATGGAGGCAGTATATGCAAATCAATTTCATGCATATTTATTGTGGATATCCTGAAAACCTGACTGGCATTGGGGTACTCCAGATCAACTTGGGAAACACTGCCCTAGAACACCAAACTTACCACACCATAATAGCCTGAACCCACCTATGAAAAGACAGTGCTATATATATATATTACACTGGGCTCTACAGCACCAATATACCTACTATTGGGAAACTGGAACAAGCTACACTGTTACACATTCCTACACAGAAACTACATGCTAGCAGAATCCTTCATCTCAGTCGCACATGCAGAACATGGACAGACCCTCATCTAATACAGAATAGGGAGCCACAAAAAAAAAACCAACATAAAGACAAAAGTGAAATAGAGACCCCCCCCTCCTCTCTGCCCAAGAAAGCCAGACTTAGTTCAATACTGGTAAAAGAGAAACAGAAATGCATTTTCTTCTGTACTTTGCAAAATAAAACAGAAAAAAGAAAAAATGGACATTTTACAAAGCAGGTACATCTCAGTCCTTACAAAGTATTAAATAAAAATTTGTTTTTTTAATTTTCTACCTTTGTTGTCTGGGAATTTAATTTTCTAATTGGACTGATCCCAGTCTTTTTTTTCCATGTTCCATGAGTCAGTCTTCCAAATTCTTTTCCAGGTTGTCCTTTCCATTTCTTCTCTCCCTTCTTGTCTTCTTCCTTTCCTTCTCTACATCTGTCTGGCATTGATCTTTCATTTTATGTCCCTACTATCAAATAGCTGTGTACCTCTAAATTTTATTTACCTGAACAGCTGACTTAGAACATAAGAGCAGTCCATTGGTTTTCTTATATTTTGTTCTTCTGATGACTTATACTGTGCCAAAACTGAAAACTCTTATCTCTTCTATCTGGTCGATAATAAAAGGAGCTCATTGTGAACACTATCCACCCTAAAAGGTTGTTTTGTGGCTGTAGATGAAGAATTGTGATATTGAATAAATAAGTGTATGTTTGTGTCCCTAGTCATGCATCCAAAGTTTATATAATCCTTTCAAGAAAGCCAGTTAATCATTTAACTTATTAGTGGAACATAACCACAGAGGCATGGCATGGTCACATTTTCACTATGGTAATAGTACAGCTCAACTAAGGAACAGGGTATTTTCAGTTAGTCTTCACTGCAACAAACTTGCTTTCCTTTTGCCATCGCCATAGAATTCCGTTATATCATAGGAGCAAGTACATGGATATGTCTGAACCATTTGACAACATTGAGATTAGCATATATACCCAACTGGACATTTAAAAGTCTGTCCTTTAATGATGCTGCATGTTCAGAAATCATAGCTATAAGTACAGACAGTTATTCCAATATTATCATATGCACACACCAGAACAGGCATCCATACACACGTTGCAAAAGTAAACAACAACTTCTACAGAGTACATCCAAAACTTAATCTTTATTTTCTCATTTCTATCTTCCAGAATTCTAGATAGCAGATGTACAGATCAGCAGGACCCAAAGCAGTCCAAAACAAGTGAATTCAGAAACAACAGTTTATACCTAAATGTTCAACTGCCCTTAGGATTCATCCTTGAGGTTAAAAAGCAAAATCGTGTGCATGTATTGACTGAATAAACAAATTAAAACAAAGTTTAAAGCAAATGTCCTTAATATGTAATACATAGTAGCAATAATGAAACACCTGAGCCAACAGAGTTATTTTCCATTGAACATAATTAACTTTGAACTTGGCAGCTAATAGTGTGCTGAACTGGACAAAGTTGACACATTTAGACTGACTGGACAGAACCTCTGCATGGAGGATGCCCTTTCTTCATTACTCAATACCTCTCTGTGAAATAGTAGTAATATAAAAGGCAAGTACATTCTTATAATATACCACTGTGATGCACAAAACAAAAAGAGCAAGTTCCCACATGCCATCTTTTTCTTTTGATGTAGGCACAGGGAAAAAAGATATTAAATTCTCCTAGGTTTCAACCTAATTAGCGTTTTTTAAAAATTGTACTTTTAAATAGTAAGTCTGATTGTTAAGCACCTGAAAACATCTCTGCATGAATACAGGGAGTCCCTATAACCAGCCCATCCAAATGACAAGATTTACAATTTAGAACTAATTACTGCTCTAACCAATAAAATCAATACTTCCTCTGTATACATCCCTATGCTGCACAAACCAGCATGTTTAAAAATATAAGTAAGAAGATCAAATAAAAATGCTACCAACAATAAAAAAAAACGACAACATGGATAGAGCAGCTCCAAGATTTGCTTTGCTTTGTTTTGGGTAAATGAGGATAACGGCTGCGCGGAGGAAAGGGAGGTAGACAACACATACCTAATGGCTTTCAACGTTTTTACATGAACCTCCTTGCTCACGCTGCTGCCTCTCATCTTGGTTGCATACGCGGGGCCACAGCTCTATGCGTGCCACTGGTGCCTCTTCTGGTTTCCTTCCTCCGCTCCCTCCCAAACAGGAAGTTACATCATGGGAAGGGTGGAGGAGGGAAATTGGTAGAGGCAGCAGTGGCATGCATAGGGCTATGGTCCAGTGCATGGCTTCGTTTTGTTGTAGCCAAGTCAGTTGGGGAGGCAGCAGCTTGAATGACCCAGTCAGTGAGGGGCAGGGAAGGGAAGCTGGCGGTTCCTCCAGGCTGCCACGGACTCAAAAGGCAGAGGCCAGGAGAAAAAGACAAGTTAGTAGTATGAGGCACCTTTGGAGCATATAGGTACCATTTTCTCTAAAGATCTGTTTGGGAGAGTGGCCACTCCCTCTGCGCTCCCCCCCCTAGTTACGCCACTGGCTGACAGTCCTTGTATGCCTGCTAGATGATCTCCACAGAAACCATGAGAGGGGATCCACTTCAGTATTAGTTGTGCTGGATTTCTCATCACAGCTAATCAAAGAATGTATTAAATTAGTCCCCCCCCCCCCCCCCCCAAAAGGCATTATCTTATTTTCTTGTGTATGTTTTGTTTTATTTCTATTTATTACTTTTCAAAGTGGACTAGCAAGGCTACTACATCACAATACTCAGTACTTTTGAAACTGTGGACCACAATATCATGCTAGCACATTTGGCAGAAACAGGTATCAGGGGCACAGTACTTACCTAGTTCAGATCTTATCTATCACACAGGCAACAATCTATACCCTGTTTGGCAACACCTCATATTCTCCTTGGCCAATGACCTGTGGGGTACCGTAAGAATCTATATTGTTGCCTACTTTTGCTGAGCTGATTTGGTTGATGGATCCTCAGTTTTATACCAACATGATCAAGTGCAGCTACTCATATCCATTGAACATGACTTACTTACAGCCCTGACTAAAGTGA
This sequence comes from Microcaecilia unicolor, assembly GCF_901765095.1. Taxonomy (NCBI): domain Eukaryota; kingdom Metazoa; phylum Chordata; class Amphibia; order Gymnophiona; family Siphonopidae; genus Microcaecilia; species Microcaecilia unicolor. The sequence goes on along the minus strand of NC_044033.1, from coordinate 267,769,635 downwards.
CTACCTATTTAACAGCAATTCAAGACTGGGATAAAAACAATAAACTTTGTCTGAATCCAAGTAAAGCAGAGTTCCAGTGGGTTCCTAGCAAAAGCAATCACATAGCTCTCTTTTGGGAGCTACAAGCGCCCTTAAATAACAGGTCAGGGACCTTGGGGTATAGCTGGACTCAACATATGCTGATTTCCCAAATCCAAGCAACCTTTAGAAGCTGCTTCTATCACAGAGAGGCGCAGTGCCCCCTTGGGTGCACGGAGCCGAAGATAACGTGGCGCCGTGCACCGAGGGGGCATGCGCGTTCCGGCCCAGTGGGGTGCCCAGGCCAGGTACAAGGTGGCCGCGTGCCCAACGCGAAAGGGGCACCCCGCTGAGAGAGGGAGGAGAGAAAACGGGGGATAAAAGCCCCGGGGAGGAGCCCGGATGCCCTCTTTCGCGTCCGGGCTCCAGGTGCACCCAGCCCTCCCTCCCCAAGTTATGCAATGTTTACTGTACATTGTTCTATACTGTCGCAGCTTTGGCGGGGTACCCAAGCCTGATGGTGTAAGCTAGGCAGCTGTGAGTACGGTGGAGCTCCCTTGCTAGACGGCGGGGAGCTCAGGTTACGATTGGTCAGTCCTGCTAGCACGGCGGACTGCGGATGGACATTGAGCCAGAGGCTGTGGGAGGCTTGGGTATACCCATATGTGAGATGTTTGTATATAAATAAAGCTGCGGCCGAGTTATACCAGATTAAATACATTGTGTCTTGTGATGATTAATGCTGTTACTGCTATAAAAATTGTAAACCGAGGTCTCTCGGCTGCCTATGTTATCTGTGAATACTACACTGTTTCTTTCCTTACATTGAGATGGCAAGTCCTGTCACAGTGATTCACACCACATCCAGAGTATGCACCAGCTCCAGCTGATTCAGAATGCTACAGAACGACTGTCAGAAGGTTGTAAGTGATGTGATCACAGGGTGTTCCAGCTGGCCCAAGCAAGAGGGTAAGCTTGGGCCTCGGGAGTGAGGCATTGCTTAGCCCAGCTGGACCGATTCCTCCACAACCACTGTGAGATTCTGCAACCGCAGGACCACCCCTGATGATGGAAGCAACATTGCAGGGAGTGCTCAAGGGCATGCCGAAGCTACTGAATCTCTGGCGGTTGGAGTCAGTGTCGGGTGACCTGGCTCAGTGCGTACGTCTAGTAGTGCTATAGAAATGATGAGTAGTAGTAGTAGATCCATGCCTGGGGAGACTTTACAAGGGAGCTGTTTTGAAGGGGAGAGTCCATCTCTCCCGTTGTTGGTAAAACCTGCTGAGGTGACTTTGGATGCAATATGGACTGCAATGGAATCCATACATACGGCACATGCTGGGACATCTTCTTCTTTGAATCAATATTCACACAGGATTACTAATTGTGAAGACCAGTTGAAAGTTAACTCTGAGAAAATCCATCCTTTGGAATCCCAGGTTCAGCACTCCCAAGCCATAAAAGTTAGTATGGATCAGAATAAAATGTTAGTCCATTGTAAACTGGAAAACTTTGATAATTATGTGAGACATTTTAACTTGAAGTTACTGAACTTTCCTAAACTTTTGACTGTAACTCCAAAGGATTTATTCTTTAGATTCTTCAGGGAGAAATTAAAATACTCTGATTCAAGTTTGCCCCCTCTTCATAAGATCTACCATCTGCCTGTTCCTAGACAGCATTCAAGCTCTCCTGATGTCAATTCTCTTGTAGATGTTTCTTCTGATAGTTGGAATATTACTTAGATTCTGGAAAGTTCCACCAAAGAAGTGGTCTCTAGGTCTACTCTTTTGGTGACTTTTGCTTTTCTTCAGGATAAAGAGGCACTTTTGTTGTCTCTTTTTCAGACTCTCAGGTCCCACGTTTTTAGGAGGGAAAATTTCTATATTTCCTGCTATTTCAAAATAGACACAAGCAAGAAGGAAGAAGTGACTGGCATATAAACAGCTTGTAGCATCTTTGGGAGCAAGGATTCAATTAAGAGTTCCCTGTAAATGTTTAGTTTAGTTTATTTGCATTTGCATGTTTATGTGTTTTATGAACCTTCTCAACTACAATTCTTTTTGGGTGGAAGAGGGACATCATTGTCTGTGCCCTAGATCATTCTGATTCACCTCATCAGCTTTAATTGGCATATTGTATTTAGGAAATGGCTCACTGCTTTTTCCTTGATACATATATATATATATTTTTTACTTAATTTAGCTTCCTCTGGCTTTTTTTGAATTGGGCTCACTCCTTAGTATGGTCTAATTAGAAGCTGAGGGCCCCTTTTACTAAGCTGCGGAAAAAGGGGGCCAGCGCTGACATCGGCGCATGTATTACACGTACGCCGAGGCCCCCTTTTACCGCAACTGGTAAAAGGGAAGTCTCGCTTTCCTACAGGAAATGGCTGGGCAGCAAGTAAAGCACTTGCCATGCGGCCATTTTGGGAGGGAGCCCTTACCGCCACCCATTGAGGTGGTGGTAAGGGTTCCAGCATTAACCCAGTGTGACTGGGCAGTGCACAGCACTGCCTGATTACTGCCGGGTACACTCCGGCACTACGAAAATAAATACATTTTTGTAGCGTCGGAAATGATGGCACGCTAGGGGTGGGAAGTACCACCGGGCTGCTGTGGTAGCCTGGAGGTGTTTCCTGTATAGCGAGTGGTAAGCCTGCATTGGGCTTAGTGCCGCTTAGTAAAAGGAGCCCTAAGTTATTGCATATTCTTTCAGCAGGACTGATAGAAGGCTGTAAACAGAATGACCACATCACACCCTTCCTGCAAAAGCTACATTGGCTACCAGTACCTTACAAGGCTAAACATAAAACTCTATGGGGCCTTCTTACACTTTAGTAATATAGTAAAGTACCTGTATGAATCTATATGGATGCTGAAATGCTGTTCTATTTAATATTTTGTGTAAAAGTTGCAGCAATTTATTTTTGCATAATTTTAAATTATTGTTGCATAATTCCCTGTAATAAGAGCCTGATAGCAAAGGCAGCATGTTGTGCAGAGGTTGATCAGTACAATATATTGAATTCCTAAACTAGAGTTTCTCCATTTAAAGGAAACTGTGAGGAGAGTGGCCAAGATGGCAGCACAACTTTGCTGAGCTGTAGCGGTTCTTTTCTTCTTCTGCGCCTATTTGCTTTGAAGTTTACTTTTTCTTCCAATACCCCGTACGAAGAGGAAGGGGGTGATAAGGGCCATTCCATCACCAGCCCAAGCATCGTCCCCAGTGCAGCAGTGTATGCCATTGGCGTCCCAACTCAGAGAACCAGAGAAAGTGGCCTGGCAATAGGGCTAGATGGAAGAGCACTAGTCCTTTTGGGCATGGAAACCACCCTGTCATCTCCGGAGATCAGCCCACCACGGTGTCCAGCTGAAGCAGCTGTGAAGTCAGTGGAGCAGCAGAAGCTGGAGGTCATGGCATTAGCTGCTCCTAGTAGGGGCAACACACCGGAAAGCTCTGACTGTGGCGAACAACATGGAGCAGAAGCAGTTTTGCTTCCTACTCCAACTCCAGCAATGATTACTCTTGATGCAATCTGGAAAGTCTTAAGGATTTGAACTCTAACGTCCAAAACTCTACAGAGCAAGTTATTTCTTTGACGACTAAAGTTGAAGATATGGCCAAGACACTAAAAAGAGTTAAGACTGATTTGTCAACTAAGTTCCAAGAACTACAAGTTGAAATAGAGTCGTTGTAGAGTTCTAAACATGAAATTGCTAAAATTAAGATTTTGCTACATAGAAAGATTGAACAGTTGGAAAATTTCAACAGATGGCCTAACCTCCATATACTGAATTTCCCTAAGGCCCTGGGTACTACTCCTTTAGAGTTATTCAAGCAATATCTAACTGATATACTTAAATTTTCCATGGGCCTGTGGTGGAAAGGGGTCAGCATGATCAGACTGATGGACAAAATATATCAGCAATTTTAGATCAATCCATATCGAAATCTCAGAGAACAACTTTGATTGTGAGACTTGTGTTTAAACAGGATGTAAATGCAATCAATGTATTATTACACTATGGAAGTTTTGTTTCACAGTCAAAGGACTTATCCTGATGTATCAAAGAACACTTATGAAAGGAGAAAAGCTTTTCTCGCTAAGCAGCAAAAGACGTTAGCACTTGGGAGTGACTTTTCTTTTGGCCTGCTCTTGCAAGTTTATGGGGTTAAGTTTGGTGGATCTAACTACATCTTCGCTTGTTTGTTTATTTTGTCCCAGAGCAATTAAGTTCTTTCTTGGATTTAAAAAATATATATTTAGATATGGGCTGAGCTATTGTAATTATTATTGGGCACTGTTGCCATTATATTTACCACAGTTTATAAGATTCTTCTTACATGTACTTTGTAATGCTTTTCTTTACTATGTAAGCCGCATTGAACCTGCTGTATGTGGGAAAGCGCCGGGTACAAATGCAATAAATAAATAATAATGTAGGGAATATTGTGTTAAGTCTTTCTTTTAAGGTCATTGTTTTCTTTTCGATCTCCTACTTGCTCCTGTCTGCTTCTCCCATTATTGTGGTCTAAGGAAGATATGGTAATTTTTCTTTTGTTATTTTGCTTTATTGTATATTTCTTATCGGTATTTCTGGTAACAAGTGGATGCTTGCGTAATGTTATATTAAATGCTGATAAAATAAAAGGAAATCTTAATCATGAGGATCACAAATTATAGGAAAGAAAAGACCCCCTTAGTAAAAAAAAAAAAGGTTTTTAGTACCCACTCAATTTCCTCCAAGGGCTGCCTGGAGAAGGTTTATGTTCTTACATGACCTGCTGCACAGCCCTGTGAAGTAGGCACAACTGCTTGCTTTACCCTTAGGATCCCTTTCAAAAGAGATTTTTGCACTCCTAAGACAAAGTGTGTCAGCACAGAGGTGAGCAACATGGCTGTGATATAATCCTGAGAATTGACACATCATTAGCAATACCTTCACAGGTGAATGTGCAGGGTTAAGGGCTGAGGTCAAATGCCATCCACAGCAAGGGCTGTACATTTTTCTGTGCAAGCCTATGAAGAATACCTATTTAGGGGCATAGTTATCAATGTGGGGCTACTGTTAAGTCGCATTATTTTACCACTAGTGCTGTTTTACATGTCCCTTTTTATTTTTTTATTTTTGTTACATTTGTACCCCGCGCTTTCCCACTCATAGCAGGTTCAATGCGGCTTACAGTGGTGGAAATAAGTATTTGATCCCTTGCTGATTTTGTAAGTTTGCCCACTGACAAAGACATGAGCAGCCCATAATTGAAGGGTAGGTTATTGGTAACAGTGAGAGATAGCACATCACAAATTAAATCCGGAAAATCACATTGTGGAAAGTATATGAATTTATTTGCATTCTGCAGAGGGAAATAAGTATTTAATCCCTCTGGCAAACAAGACCTAATACTTGGTGGCAAAACCCTTGTTGGCAAGCACAGCGGTCAGACGTCTTCTGTAGTTGATGATGAGGTTTGCACACATGTCAGGAGGAATTTTGGTCCACTCCTCTTTGCAGATCATCTCTAAATCATTAAGAGTTCTGGGCTGTCGCTTGGCAACTCGCAGCTTCAGCTCCCTCCATAAGTTTTCAATGGGATTAAGGTCTGGTGACTGGCTAGGCCACTCCATGACCCTAATGTGCTTCTTCCTGAGCCACTCCTTTGTTGCCTTGGCTGTATGTTTTGGGTCATTGTCGTGCTGGAAGACCCAGCCACGACCCATTTTTAAGGCCCTGGCGGAGGGAAGGAGGTTGTCACTCAGAATTGTACGGTACATGGCCCCATCCATTCTCCCATTGATGCGGTGAAGTAGTCCTGTGCCCTTAGCAGAGAAACACCCCCAAAACATAACATTTCCACCTCCATGCTTGACAGTGGGGACGGTGTTCTTTGGGTCATAGGCAGCATTTCTCTTCCTCCAAACACGGCGAGTTGAGTTCATGCCAAAGAGCTCAATTTTTGTCTCATCTGACCACAGCACCTTCTCCCAATCACTCTCGGCATCATCCAGGTGTTCACTGGCAAACTTCAGACGGGCCGTCACATGTGCCTTCCGGAGCAGGGGGACCTTGCGGGCGCTGCAGGATTGCAATCCGTTATGTCGTAATGTGTTACCAATGGTTTTCGTGGTGACAGTGGTCCCAGCTGCCTTGAGATCATTGACAAGTTCCCCCCTTGTAGTTGTAGGCTGATTTCTAACCTTCCTCATGATCAAGGATACCCCACGAGGTGAGATTTTGCGTGGAGCCCCAGATCTTTGTCGATTGACAGTCATTTTGTACTTCTTCCATTTTCTTACTATGGCACCAACAGTTGTCTCCTTCTCGCCCAGCGTCTTACTGATGGTTTTGTAGCCCATTCCAGCCTTGTGCAGGTGTATGATCTTGTCCCTGACATCCTTAGACAGCTCCTTGCTCTTGGCCATTTTGTAGAGGTTAGAGTCTGACTGATTCACTGAGTCTGTGGACAGGTGTCTTTCATACAGGTGACCATTGCCGACAGCTGTCTGTCATGCAGGTAACGAGTTGATTTGGAGCATCTACCTGGTCTGTAGGGGCCAGATCTCTTACTGGTTGGTGGGGGATCAAATACTTATTTCCCTCTGCAGAATGCAAATAAATTCATATACTTTCCACAATGTGATTTTCCGGATTTAATTTGTGATGTGCTATCTCTCACTGTTACCAATAACCTACCCTTCAATTATGGGCTGCTCATGTCTTTGTCAGTGGGCAAACTTACAAAATCAGCAAGGGATCAAATACTTATTTCCACCACTGTACATATTATATACAGGTACTTTTTTATGCAATCAGACCTAGTTGCTAACGGTAAAATAACATATCTTAATGATAATCCACATTGATAATCTCTCTTGTCATCCCCCTTCTCCTCCACTGCTAACTCCAGGCCTCGTTCCTTTTCTCTCATGGCACCTTATGCCTGGAATAAACTTCCTGAGCTTGTACGTCTAGCTCCATCTCTACCTGTTTTCAAATCTATGCTGAAAACCCACCTTTTCACCACTGCTTTTGGCTCCTAGCTACTACTCAATTGCCCTCCCCTTGTTCCTTTCTCACCCAGTACTTCCCTTTCCCTTAATTGTCTTGTCTGTCTGTATTTTTTAGATTGTAAGCTCTATTGAGCAGGGACTCTCTCTCTGTGTCAGGTGTTCAGTGCTGTGTGCGTCTGGTAGCGCTATACAAATGCTAATAATAATAATAACTCCCCCCTTTAAGGGCTTCTTTTACAAAGCCACGCTAGTGATTCCCATGCGGCAAATGAGAGGAACCTCATAGGAATTGAATAGGCTTCCTCTCATTTGCTGCACCAAGAATCGGTAGTGCAGCTTTGTGAAAGCGGCCCTAAGTTTTTGCTTTCCCATTCATTCTTTATCTCAGGCTCGCTTTTGGATTTTTGTAACTAGACATGCCCTTCATAAATCTAAAGGGCCCTTTTACTAAGGCGTGTAGGTGCCTACTTGTGTCCAATGTGCATCAAATTGGTACTACCACCTGGCTACCACATGCTCCAGGCAGTAATTCCATTTTTGGCTTGCACCCAAAACACGCAGTAGAAAATATGTTCTATTTTCTACCATGGGGCACTTACCTGGTGGTAATCGGCAGTTAGCGTGCACTGGACACTTACTGCCTGGTTAGCGCATGAGACCTTACTGCTAAGTCAATGGGTGGCATTAAGGTTTCAGGCCAAAAATGGACACGCACTGGTTTTTATTTTGCCACACATCCATTTTCTGGCACAATAAAAAAAATCCCTTTTTTTCAGGCATGTTCAGGAAATGAACCAGCATGCGTCCAAAACATGCGCCTACACTAGCCTACATTAGTTAAAGGGCCCCTAAGTATATGAAACAGAGATGCTGGTTTTGCCAAGTTGGGTTGCCCACCCTAGAAGTAGTATGTTAACATAGGAAAGTTTCTTTTTGTGAGGTGTTCAATAACAAAGAGGTTACTGTGTTTACTCTCCAATAGCTGAGTTGAGTAATAGTGACCACTGCAAAAGGTATTATCATCAGATGAAGATTGTCTTCATCCTTGTTAGAATGATTTTATTGCACTTTTACATTCATAATTTAGTCATAAGGCCTCATAAGGCCCTAAGCATTGTAGCCCCATTAAAAGTGTATATATGTTCAGAACAATACATTTCATATAATGCATTTCAAAATGCTACATACCATAAAAATATATAAACACATTTCATAAAATAATATTTAACCTAAATATAACAATAATAATAATAATTAATATCATGTTACACAGCTGGGGCTCAGGCCCCACTCTCATCAACAAAAACCAGCATGCACACATCAAAGCATACATTTTATTAAATTTACTAAAATAATCCTTAAACAAAAAAGGAAAAACACCCCACACCTCATCCACATTACTGATTAAGGAAGAGAAAGCAAGGCCACCGGAGTGGACAAAGAACAATGGATTCCCACAAAAATTCTCTGGAGCAAAAAAGGGAAGTGGGAACAGAACCAGGCTCTTCAAAAAAACAGACCGGAAAACACTCTTGAGTTCAAAGTAAAATATGATTTGTTTGAGACTCTACGAGGTACCCTGTTTCGGCACTGCAAGTGCCTTCTTCAGGAGTCTTATTGTTTTATCCGCAAAACGTACTGGATAGAGTCACTAAGGAGGATACATGCTGGTCTTAAAAAAGACTTTAAAAAGGTCTTTTGAGATTGAGGAAGAGGACATCTCCCAACTTTCATATGAGTTATTTCATGATAATTGCTGCTATCTGGGGCACTATTGCTATAAGAAAATAAATTAATTAATATTCAGGTGGCAGCAGTCAGCAGTTGTTAAAATACTGACCAACGTGGCCAAAATTAGGGCCTGATATTCATTGCTGGGCCATGAACCAGCATTGAATATCTGGATCTGAGCAGACTCTCTCAGGCCTCCCACTCTTACATAAGTACCATACTGGGACAGACCGAAGGTCCATCAAGCCCAGCATCCTGTTTCCAACAGTGGCCAATCCAGGTCACAAGTACCTGGCAAGACCCCCAAAAAGTACATTGCTTATCCTAGAAATAAGCAGTGGATTTTCCTCAGATCTTATGTGGATCCCAGTCAATATTCAGTCAGGACCTGCATAAGACACTTTTGTGGGTCTTGGCTGAATATCAGCTAGGCATAAGGGTATCTGGGCAGTTCACCCCCTCCCCTGATTCTGATCCCCCTCTTTACCTCCCCAAACCCCCAAAAGAGATGAAATAGGCCCAACAAACCCCCAACCAGCTTGGAGACAAGATGGCTGAGAGGAGATATGATAGAGATTTATAAAATAATGAGTGGAGTGGAACAGGCAGATGTGAATTGCTTGTTTACTCTTTCCAAAAATACTAGAACTAGGGGGCATGCAATGAAGCTACAAAGTAGTAAAGTTAAAACAAATTGGAGAAAATATTTCTTCACTCAACGTGTAATTAAACTCTGGAATTCTTTGCCAGAGAATATGGTAAAAGTAGTTAGCTTAGTGGGGTTTAAAAATGGTTTGGATATCTTCTTAAAAGAAATGTCCATAAGCTGCTATTAAGATGGACTTGGGGAAAATCCACTACTTATTTCTAGGATAAGCAGCATAAAATGTATTGTACTGTTTTGGGATCTTGCTAGGTACTTGTGACCTGGATTGGCCACTGTTGGAAACAGGATACTGGGCTTGATGGACCTTCAGTCTGTCCCAGTATGGCAACACTTATGTACATTTCAGGATAACAACCCAATTTTAAGGAACATTCTGTCCAAAATATTTTATTTTTACTTTTTTTGTCATTGTTTTATTCAAAGAGCCACAAGAACTACGGCAAGCAAACTTTAGCTTAATACAATACCCATACAATATAGAGATAAACAAGCTTTATAGTTTATTATTAAACTATTTCCTTTTTCCTTGTCCCTTCTTCTGTCCCCCCCCCCCTTTTTTTCATTCTACCCAATTAATAAGGTTTCCGGTGAGCATCTTTTAAAAGAAAGGAAGGACAAACATCTAATGAGCAGTAAGAGGAAAATGATTTCTTAAGGAGGACCACTATGTCTGAAGAAATTCCTTCCATATTCTTTCGACAGGATAAAATCTTCAGTTTCCTTATTTGTTTAGAGAGGTGTGGTAGCCATGTTAGTCCACTTTTAAAGGTAATCAATAGAAATAAAACAAAATAAAACATGGAAAAGAAAATAAGATGATACCTTTTTTTATTGGACATAATACATTTCTTGATTAGCTTTCGAAGGTTGCCCTTCGTCAGATCAGAAATAAGCAAATGTTGGTAGATGACAGTATATATAAGTGAAACTTCAAAGCATTCCAGTGACAGTCTAACAGGATGGGGGTGGATAGGTGAGAGACAGGCAGAGGGACAGGTGAGATATGTATGGAGACAGGAGGGTTTGGAACTAAGAGGTTCTTTTACTATGCATTCTTACACGGATTTTTCCTGTGTGTTAAGGCCATTTTTACTGCTGCTGTAAAATGCCATGTGCTAATGTTGCGTTTAGTGGGCAGCCATTTTAAAAATTGACCATGGGAGCACTTACTGTCACCCATTTTGTAGATGGTAAAGGTTCACACAGTATTCCTGTACTAACCAGTTAGCCTGCACAAATGTAGATGCGTTATTTAACACAGGAATGCCTACTCTCTGCCCCTCTGATACACCCCCTCAAAAAATACTTTTAATGAGCAGTTAGCATGCGCACATTTGGCAGTTATTGCAGGATGCCTGAGCACATCTCACAGTATACCATTTTAAGCTGCATTACATGCCGTTAGCACTTAATGCAGTTTAGTAAAAGGGCCCCTTAATAATCTAAAGGAGAAACAGAACTATGATTTAATTATCTAAGATCCTTTATCTTAAGCTGAATGTAATCTGCTAGATCCCTGGCTGGCTGTTGATTACTAAACGGGAGAGAAGCTAATTTATCTATAGACAATAGTTTGTTAGGTTCATAAATTAGACTCATAAATGTTTGTAAATGAATGGCAGGCCCAAATTTATAAGCTCCTAAATTAAGATGATTTTTCAACTAAAAACCCGTGTTCCTAAGTTTGACTGAAATAGGGCACAAATTTAGGAGCATAAATTTAGGAGCTCAGCCTTTTTTGAATATTGGGCCCATTGTTTGGCTACTGTTAAGGCTTGGCGCTTCTTTGTCATGTGTTTCCTACAGTTAGCCTGTCCTCATCCAGGCAAAATCTATGCCACTCCTTTCCAGTTTCCTTTGCGCTTAAGGGTCCGAAGTTTGTGAGTGGGACATAAGGCTTTGTTTTTAGTGGTGCAGTTTTCTCTAGGGTCTTAGCTAAGCATGTGTTTTAAATATCAACCTGCTCTGACACTGTGTCTTTTTTGCACATGGGGATAGTTCGAGGCCTCTAAGAAATTCTCAAAAGTCAACTTTTTTTTTTTCTGTCTCTGATCTCCTTCCAAACTCTGGAAGGTGCCATCCAGTTCAGGGTCTCTATCTAGACACAGGGAAAGGGTAACTTGCAACTATTTGACACATACACATGGTGTCCACTTTTTCATGCACTTTCTGTATCATTCTTCTGTCCCAATCAGAAGCACTCTAGTTTTTTTTTTCCAGAGTATTCATTTAGACTTGCTAATCCTGGTTTTTATAGAATGCGCTCCTTCAATAGGGTCTCTCAACTGTACTATGTCTAGATGGAGACCCTGAACTGGATGGCACCTTCCAGAGTTTGGAAGATCAGAGACAACAAAAAAAAAAGCTGACTTTTGAGAATTTCTTAGAGGCCTTGGACTATCCCCATGTGCTCTAGACAATTCTCTGAGTTGAGTAGTCACTGTACCAGTGTCTCTCCTGTAGCTTCACAGGTAATTTATCTCACCTCCACTGGGCTGTCTTTCTGCTCCTCTTACCTAGATTTTCACTCACCAGCTGACTTCTTGCAGTCACCCCCTTCACAGCGGAGCGGAGCTCCCTTTCTCCTTCTTAGCTGGGCTCTGGTTACCTTCTGCACAACTACTCTGCTTCAGCTTTTTCTGGGTGACTTGCTGCTCCACCAGACTCTCTCAGCTTGCTCTGGCCACATTTATCTGCAGCTTCTCTCAGGACCTAAGTATTGCCATACTGGGACATAAGTGTTGCCATACTGGGACAGACCGAAGATCCATCAAGCCCAGCATCCTGTTTCCAACAGTGACCAATCCAGGTTACAAGTACCTGGCAAGATTCCAAAATAGTACAATACATTTTATGCTGCTTATCCTAGAAATAAGCAGTAGATTTTCCCCAAGTCCATCTTAGTAATGGCTTATGGACTTGCTTTTTTAAACCCCGCTAAGCTAACTACTTTTACCACATGCTCTGGCAACAAATTCCAGAGTTTAATTATACATTAAGCGAAGAAATATTTTCTCTGATTTTTTTAAAATTTACTACTTTGTAGCTTCATTGCATGACTCCAAGTCCTAGTATTTTTGGAAAGAGTAAACAAGCGATTCATGTCTACCTGTTCCACTCCACTCATGATTTTATAGACCTCTATCAAATCTCCTCTCAGCCTTCTTGTTTCCAGGCTGAAGAGCCCTAACCACTTTAGCCTATCCTATAGAGAAGTTGTCCCATCCCCTTTATCATTTTCATCGCCCTTCTCTGTACCTTTTTTTAATTCCACTATATCTTTTTTGAGATGCGGTGATCAGAATTGCACACAGTATTCGAGGTGCAGTCGACCATGGAGAGATACAAAGTAATTATAATATCCTCATTTTTGTTTTCCAATCTTTTCCTAATAATACCTAACGTATTTGCTTTCTTAGCCGCTGCTGCACACCGAGCAGAGGGTTTCAACGTATCATCAACGATGGCACCTAGATCCCTTTCCCGGTTGGTAACTCCTAATGTGGAACCTTAGGATTTTCTTTTAGCTTTAATAGCTTCCTTCACATCACTTTTTAACCATTGGCCTTCCTTCCTTTTATAATACACTAGTAAAAAGGCCCGTTTCTGTAGGCAAGGAAACGGGCCTTAGGCAGGCAATTCCCCCCCCCCCCCCGTGCTATGGCCCCCTCGAACCCCACCCCCTCCCGCGAACTTGTCGATCCCCCCCCCCCTCAGACGCACGGAGTTAAACTTTCTAAGAAAATGATTGAAGAACCTACAGGAAGGGAAGGTAGCACAACAACAGCGGCAGTTTTCGGCATTCCGGGGGGGGGGGGGATCGACAGGTTCGCGGGAGGGGGTGGGTTTCGAGGGGGCCATTGCACGGGGGGGGGGTTGACAGCTGATTCCGAGGTAGTAGGCAGTAGGAGGAGTAGGGAAACACGCACCCCTTGCCTTGGAATCAGCTGTGTTGATGTCAGTGACGTCCGTGCGTGTCTGCCTCGCAGACCACTTGCAGCCAGGGAGCCACGGTCCCAAGCATAGAATGTTGGAGGTGAGAATTATTATAAAGGATGGAATATAACTGGGCTTCCAGGATGGTATTTTTGAACAGCATCCATACCTTCTCTGTCGCTGTACTCTCTTTGCCTCCTACACAGCCTCTCAAGGGACTCTCCTGCTCAGCAAATGGGATTTCTTCTTCAGCATGATGCCTCACAAGCTTCCTTTTATCTTCCCTATTGAACTGCTGCACCACAAATATCTTCTGTCCCATTTTAGGAGTACCCAAATAAACCCATATAAAATAAAATACAACCTGAGGAATTTGCTCAGCACAGCTAAGACTCTCCACAACCGAATCTCTCAAATATCCTACTGGTAGCCCTTCCACAAAGTTCACTTTAGCAAAACATCCAGCTCAAATTTGAACCCCAGTATTCAGAGGTGAAAGGTTGGTGTGGTGCATATCTTCCAAACTGAAAACATAGTAATACATTTTTAGTGCTCAAAAACTTTGCAAGCTCAACCTCTCACCTCAGTTCTCAGTTTCCAAAAGAGATGAGAAGAGCTCCTTGGCAATGGTGAGAGAATGTTCTCACCAGGCAGCCATATTTGCAAATGGAACAGTGAGAGTTCACACTAGTAAAAGACTTGTCAGCACAAGCCATCACTGCTCTTCTAATTCCCTTCCTAATTTCTACTGGTCAGGTCTCCACAGGAGTTATATGACCTTACGAACATGATGCAAGCTCCCACTAAAATGAGTTATTTAGTGACCATGAGTAACAAGGAATTTCTCTACTATTAAATTACTGTATCCTTTAATCCTGTCAGTGATCAAAGGCTAATATTATTTGTATTTCTAGCAGCTAAGGCACTCAGGTAAAACCATGCCCTCATTTCCTCTCCACATCTTCCCATCAGCATACATGCAGGGATTTGGAAAAGAAAGAAGGTAGAGAGAAGGGTATGTTGCCATCTTCCTAGAAGGTTATAAAAAGCACAAGCCTATTTTAAATCTCACTCACATCATCACTTTTGGCCACCATTTTACCTCTCTCTATTCTAATTTCTATTCCCTCTCTAATTTTCTCTATATGTTCATCCACTCCTACCCTAGCTGAGATAATATTTAACCATCTCTCTGACCTCACATGCAACTTTCTTCAAATCAATCACCTTACTTTCTAATTCTTCCTACTTTCTTACTCATCTATATGTTACAACTTTGCCTTACCCTTCACTACCAATTATAATGTTCTAGTACATATTGTGTTGTCATTGCAAGTAGTATACCATGCCATACTTTGTATTGTTGTTCGAATATTTTTACTGCTGTAATTGCCTCCTGCTCATGTTTGAGCTATTCTTACTGTACATCGCCTTGAGTGAATTCCTTCAAAAAGGCGGTAAATAAATAAATAATAAATAAATAAATATACATTATAAAGTTTCCAGGTAACAATAAGTTTTCGTATTGCGTCTCAGTTTCCTTCCCAGAGATGGAAAACATCAACTCATGGATACATATAGGCCATTGCGCCCTTTGCTGTGCAACCAAAAGAGAATGGGTGGATGTCTTAAATGCTAAGTAGTGTACAAATATCCTTAATCTATGTCTTCAACACCACATGGAAGCAGGCTTTGTTGCCTGTCATGCCGAACCACAAAACCCATAGTCACTTCCAAGTACTGTTTGAACGTTTCTATAATACATGACATCAATAACCATTTCCTAATCTACACTTCCAAATTTAATTTTAAGGTTACAGAATTCTATGAGTTGATTATTTGATTGATAAATATATAATTAGTAAATTATGCATGCAAATAGTTCAAAGGGTTTAAATTCAGTTTAGGCAGCATTTCTCAACACTGTTTATTTTATTTATTTATTTATTTATTTATTTATTTTATTGCATTTGTATCCCACCTTTTTGCAGGCTCAATGTGGCTTACAATTCATCGTGGAAACTGGAAATAGAAAAGAATATACATTTGTGTTGGCAGAAGTTTTGGGTGCATGATGGTGGAATACATGATAGTGTTAAAGCCATAGACATTAGGTACATGATAATGTGAAAGCAAAAGATATTAAAGAACGTTCCTGGATATCTTAAAGAATGTAGAGTTACGTGTGTTGTTCTTTATGATATATTTTGTCGAAGAGATAAGTTTTCAGGAGTTTGCGGAAATTGGTCATTTCGTTGACTCAGTCCATCCAAATTTTTGTAGACATTTGTAGAGTGAATAGTGGGAAACTGAAAATGTTGATCGGGGTGGGGGGGAGGTTTTTTTTTTTTTTTTAATAGGGAGGAAGTTTTCAACCTAGAGGCCAAATTGCTGCTTGGTGTGGGGGGGGGGGGGGGGGGGGGATGGGGGAAGGGAGGGGGACACAGGTCCAAAGGTCTAATTGCTGCGTGTGGTGGATTTGGTCGTGGTGGGTATTATGGGCCTGAAGACTGTTTTTATGGTCAGGGGGTGTAGAATATAGGGCTCTTGAAGGTCTTAGCTGTTTTAGTTTGCTTGATGGGGGCAGGAGAGCTGGAAAAGATTTTCCTGTGCTAACCAACCTTTCTTGTTCAGCTGGTTAACACAGGAAAATCTCATATGCAGAGCAGAACATATGTTACCATAGACCTGCATATCATTAGTTTGGTACATTTGGCATTAAGGTCCAATTTAATGCTTGCTTTATATTACCTTTCTGGTTTAAAAAGATCCTGAAATGAAGAAATCTAAATAAAAGAATAAAGAACAATGCAAGACACTGAGAAGAGCCCAGGAAAATGAAGAAAAGATAAAGAAAAGGAAAGATGACACTATAGTACAGTGGCTAAAAAAAAAAAATTTAAAAACTGGAAGGTTGGAACAGAACTATATTCTTGGCAATTGTTAGTGTCTTAATTCAAATACCAGGGTATGGGACTGTGGGGGGAGTGACATGAATGACCAGGCACAGGAGGGGTTTCCAAGGTGTCCTCAATGAGGTGCTGTGCAGGGGACAGATGGAGGTGTGGAAAATTAAGTAATGGTCAAGGGTGAAATGGAGGGAATTAGGAACAAAGAAATTTAGGACCACTTTAGGGATATCAGAAGAAATACACAGTACTATGAGAATGATTAGTTGCATTAGTAAGAATGATTCAACCAACTTGGTTAAATATAAGCCTATATGCAGGTCACTCAGTCTCTCACAATTCCATGACAATAATAAAGGCCACAAAATTTGACCCTCGTTGCAGAATTGTTTAGATGAGTTTTACTATCCTTTGCTGCGCTCTCTCTCTCTCTCTCTCTGCAGAAAACATCAGTAGTTAAGTTTTCTACTGGAATGAATATAACAAATTATTAATAATATTGCTGATATTCACCTTATTTCACATGAGTAGATTCATGTTGGAACACCCCTTTTAACCTCCTGACCAATTCCGGTAACTCCTACCTGGCCATTGCTTGCCTCCTACAAAATGCTGCCAAGTCCCAGCAGTGGTATTGTGAGACTACCAGTAGGGGATCGGATGGCACCGTTTTGTAAGAAACAGTGGCTGGGGACCACTTTTGTCCCCAGTAAACACTCAGGAACAAAAGTTACATGTTGGGGGAGGGGTTACAGAAACAATTTTTACAAAGATCAAAGATGGGTGTGTGTGGGGGGGGGGGGGGGGGGGGGGGGGGGAATATTTACCAATGTAAGCTAGCCCTTTTCTGTGCATTGCTTCACTGGGAATATGTGATATTCCCATTTGCAGCAGGATTCGTTAACCTGTGGTAAATTTTCATGTGGTAAAATAGCTCAACAATATGATATTTTACCGCGGGCTAGAAAATAGGCCTAATATAGTAGAAGCCCTTTGGGGACAGGGAAAGATATACTGTACATGAATGTAACTCAAAATTTTGAGCTAAATCCAAAAAAATAAAACAAAGAATTAGTGTGCAAAAGTTTTAAGAAACAAAATGAGTCATTCAGTAATAATTTGACTGAAAATTACTAAGCTAAATTGAAAAAATAAAATAAAGATTGAGTGTGCAGAAACCTCAGATATCCTTAACATTTTGGAAAGATTCAAGCAATCAATAAGTTCTTCTAAAATAATTATATACTGTACTAAGTGACTTTTTCCCATTAGATAGAAATATATTTAATGAACCGGCTATCAGGATCATAATAGTTTCAGATTCATTTTTAAATACAACCTCCAGTCCTGTTTTCCCCTTGTCATGCTTAAAGCAATTCCCTCATTCCTTCATTTGATTTTTCTCTCACATCTCTGTGAATGATTTTTCCTTCTTCTCCAGCCAGGCTAATAACATCTGTCTCAGTCCAGGCAAGGTAAACAGGGGACTATGTGGCCTACCTTTAGACAGGGGCAGGATGAAAGAACAGCCAGGCCTCCTCGCAGTTTGGTGACAATCCATCTAACCCTCTCTGTATTTAGAACCAATTACGAAAGTCATCTAAAATGATCCACTGTTACATTTCTAAAAGACTGTGGCAATAGGCGGTTCACGCAGCTGTAGTTTGTTAAACGACGTGTTTATTCAGCATCTTGCTTTCTCAGTAAATAGCAAAGGACAACAGCGATACCAGTTTTAGAACAAACTTCACTTTCATGGCGCTCTGCAATTAAAACACAGTTTGTACCTTCCACTAGCTTATAAAAAATGGAAGTGTATTTTATTGTTGGCAAATTATTTTGGGGCCCATGTAGCCTACAATAATGTTCACAGGTTAGTACCCCTTTCTGCAAAGTGTAGTTATAAGATGCAAATGAGCTTTTGGCTCATTTACATTCTTAGCTATACTTTGCAAGGAATTGCCACAGCCAGGAACTTTGCATATTCTGGGCTGTGGCAACATGTGAAAATTTCTCCAAAAGGTGCCTTCATACAACAGAGCTTTAAAAGGGTCAACCAGCCTGATTCAGAGTGCTTCACTGGGCCTTTTCTCCTGAAGGGACTTCTACTTCCTAGTGGGTCTGACACCAACTCCCCAGCCCCAATGTAGCTGTAAATGTTAGGACTCTCCCCCCCCCCCCCCCAAGAACTCACCCTCAAAGCCCCTCTCCTTCTTTAAATAGGGCCTGGCCCCCAGTCTCCTTTCCCTCTTCCTTGGGGATTCCCAGTCACCTAAAAGGATCAGGGGGCAATTGGGGTAGCAGAGATCTCCTCTCGCTTCTGCCCTGGCAGCTGTCTTTCTCAAAATGGCACCGCTGACCCATAGTGGTAGACTTATGTTACTACCACTAGGGGCTCAAATTGACCAATAAGAAGCATGCTACTTATTGTGGAAGCAGACAACCCAGTGGGGGAGTCTCGCTATGGTGTGTCTGTCTGCCACTTATACAAGTGCACTCCTTATTTAGCAATCTGACCTTTAGTGGTAGTAGTGTGAGATTAGCACTATTATTATTATTATTTGTTACATTGTATCCCACTTTCCCCACCTTTTTGCAGGCTCAATGTGGCTTACATATTACCGTTATCGGTGTTTGCCGGTTCCGGTCTGAACAAATATAAAGTATGAATGATTATAAGGTGATATTATGGTAGATAAGGTACATGTATGGTAGGTACAATTGGGGGGAACTTGGAGAGGGAGGGGGGAGGAAGAATCAGTTAATGTCCATTATGGTCTTTTGTTATATTGTGTCACAATATATGGCATGGAGGAGTGGCCTAGTGGTTAGAGCACCAGTCTTGCAATCTAGAGGTGGCCAGTTCAAATCCCACTGCTGCTCCTTGTGATCTTGGGCAATTCACTTAACCCTCCATTGCCTTAGGTACAAACTTAGAGTGTGAGCCTTTCTAGGACAGAGAAATATCCAGTGTACCTGAATGTAACTCACCTTGAGCTACTACTGAAAAAGATGTGAGCAAAATCTAAATTAAATAATAATAGCAATGCCATTTTGTGAAAGACAGCTACCATGGCAGGAGGGCATGAGGATTGTTCCTATTCCCCCCCCCCTACTCCTTGCGATGACTCAGGGTCTTAAAGCGTGATTGCCAACCTAGACCAGGAAAAAGGGGAGGGGCTTTGGGGGTCCTACCATATAATGCCCTTGTCCAGGCTGGGGGTGTTGAGTCGGCAGTTAGGGAGCATCATCAGACCAACTGGGCAACCAGGAGGTGGAGATTCCCCCCTGGGAGGGGTCCAGGGGACCTCCAAGTAGGTGGGCTCTTTAATTTTGAGATGCTGTTTTCATGTGAATAGAGATTTTTTTTTCATCCAGCTCTAGAAAAAGTAACTACTGCATAGCTCTTGAAGTGCACTTATTTTTCTGCAAAGACGTGTCTGTTAAGCCTTTTTCACATGCTGTTTTTTTGGGGGAGGTTTTTTTGAATTAATGAGCTGCTCTGCATAATTTTGCACCAGAGCAGCTCAGTGCAAAATTTTCCTAAGTTTTCATGTGAAGCAGATTTTGTGAGAAAGTTTACTATTGCAACATGTAGTTTCACAAAGTGATTTTGCAAAATGGACTTCGCACAAAAAATAGTGCAGAATGCCTGAACAATGGCATTTCTGCATGTTTCCTAGTGTTTTGCACTATTTTTTTGCATGGAATGCATTTTTACAAAATCACAAAATTGAGCCTGCAAAAAGGTGGGGAAATGTGGGATACAAATGCAACAAATAAAAAAATAAAATAAATATAGCAAATAGGGCTGTTAACAGAATTACTCCTAACACAGACTGGGGGATCTAACATGACCCTGATGTCCTGAAAATCAAAGCAACTAATCTGCCGTATCCTCTGTTTAACTCTTTCTTCTCCTTCTGCCTCCTTCTGTCTTTCCTAGTTACCCTCATTCTCTCCCCTGATATCTACTTATATTCTCATTTATTCTCATCTCATTTGTCTCCTCTTTTTTTCTCTCATCTTCAGTTCTCTCATTTTCTTTTTCTTTCCCTATTTCCCCTCTCTCCTTCTTTAAAGTCAAAACACTGATACAATGTAACCTCCAAAAAAAGTAGCTGTGGACTGGCATTGTACTCACTAAAGTCAGATTGTTAAATTGTGAGTAGGGCTTGGATTTAAAATTTAAGTTCACTTAGGCAATAGAGGGGATGGAAGATCCTTCTCAGGAGTTTCCCTACCTAAATTGCCCTGCCTAGATTCACAGATCTCCAAGTAGTCCCCCCTACCTCCTAGTCTCTATGCCAATTATCTTGGAAAGACTAGTGGGCGGGTGCCTAAATTGACAAAATTCTGAGGATGTAAATGGATCCACAGAAGCTTAGCGGAGATTGGGTGGCAGAGCCAGTGGGGGGAGGCGGGGCTAGTGGTTGGGAGGCGGGGCTAGTACTGGGCAGACCTCTACACTCTGTGCCCTGAAAATGGCAGATACAAATCAAAATCAGGTATACACATAAAGCAGCACATGAGTTTAACTTGTTGGGCAGACTGGTTGGACCGTACAGGTCTTTCTCTGCCGTCATCTACTGTGTTACTCACGTTACTATGTAAAGTTCTGCAGGTCACAAAATCTGCAGCTAATTCAAACCACAGTGCCCCTTTGGCTTGTTTTATAAGATTGTACAATAGCACAACCCAGTGTGGAAAAGGGATAGGCAGCCAGAACATTTTTGTTTTATGCCACTTCTGGGATTTTTTCATTTTATTTGGGTTTTCATGGCTATTTTGTCATAAAGAGTGGTCTGTTCCTTTGTTTGGTGCCTTTTGTGTCAGCTGATAGTGCTACTTTTTATGGTGATCGTTTCATATGGTGCTGTATTCTTGACACCTATTCAAGTTGGCATATTGATTCATCCTCAAAACATTAAACTCTTGAGGCAGGCAACTCCAGCATCAAAATGCAGGACTGCTTCGAGTCATATCTTGGGTGTTTATAGTATGTTTTTAATTTGCTATTAAATATCCCTGAGTTGGAGCATCAGTGGTCACTCCCCTTTTGTGTGTGTGTTTGCTGTTTGCAGAAGGGGTTCTTTCTGCTTTGTTCTTCTGTTGACTTTCCCATGTCATTAGACAACCCATCTCTACTGTGGAAATTACAATTTTGCATTCTTGGTGGGCCATATAGGGCCAGAAAGGCTTTCTCTATGTAGCTGTAGCACAAGGGTTGGTTGCCAAGATGTTACCTGCTATTTTTGCCCTAGGGCAGGGGTAGGCAACTCTGGTCCTCAAGAGCCGCAGGCAGGTCAGGTTTTCAGGATATCCACAATGAATATGCAGGAAATAGATTTGCATACCATGGAGGCAGTGCTTGCAAATCTATCTCCTGCATATTCATTGTGGATATCCTGAAAACCTGACCTGCCTGCGGCTCTACCCCTGCCCTAGGGCATATCTAGAGCAGAAAGAGGCCATGAACAGTGGCTGGGGTAGGGGTGGGGTGACCCTAAACTGGTTTTTGCCCATGTGTGCACTCCCTGACAGTTGCACAGTAAGGGGCCCTTTTATAAAAAATGGCTTACTGTGGGGCACTGAGGCATCCTGCGGTAATTTTAGGATGTGACATCACTAGCCCCAGAAATTGCTGAGAATTTGCAAACATCCAGAGTTGAGTCATTAAACCCAGAGATTTTGGCAAGTTTACAGCTATGGGCAACATTTTCAAACGTTTGCATGGTAGTTAGAATTCTAGTTGACTAACACCATGAATTACACATAAATTAGAAACAGAATTGTACAGACAAAATCTGAAACTGAAATGCCAAGAAACCAGACACCTCATGCAGTACAATGAAGGAGAAATAGAAATAAAAGGGAAAGGGAAATGATATACTGCCTTTCTGAGGTTTTTGCAACTACATTCAAAGTGGTTTACATATATGCAGGTACTTATTTTGTACCAGGGGCAATGGAGGGTTAAGTGACTTGCCCAGAGTCACAAGGAGCTGCAGTGGGAATCAAACCCAGTTCCCCAGGATCAAAGCCTGCTGCACTAACCAATAGGCTACTCCTCCACATATTTTCAGCCAGGTAAAGGGTTATTTTATAAAGGTTTTTCTGAGCATAAAGTTAAAAGTGTTCAAAAGTGCAGTGTGAAGCATCCTCCAGTAAAACAAATACTGTGAGCAGTTTGTGAGACAATAATACTTTGGGTGACTCTCAGAAGTACTTGTACCAGATCTGAACTTTGAGAATGAAGGACTAGATAGTATTTACAGCAACGGGATTGTCTACAGAACACAAAGTTCTGTGTTAATCAGACTTGTGTATGTGATAGCAAATTCTAAATGCTGGAAAGTCTCGTATACATTTGAGAAAGAGGGAGAGTCCGTGCAATATAACAACGAGACTTAGAAATACACATTGTTAACTATACCTCTGAAAGATACTCAGAGGCATAGTTATCAATGTAAGCTACCACCAAGACATGTTGTTTTACCACTTACTAATGCTATTTTAGCTCAGGTCCTACCCACAGGAAGTGGGTTTCACAAGGCAGGGTTTCTTTAGGAATGCTCCCTCACTTAAGCCTCCTTAAGAATAGGTTATGGTAGACTGTCGGACAGAAAGGGCTGGGGCTCAAGCAGAGAGCATGAAGTTAAAAGCCCTCTGACAGAACAGGATCCAGAGGCCTGGAGCAAGGATCTTGGCTTTCCAGTTCAAGAAGGCTTCACAGTCAAGGAGCACTCTGGAAAAATGTAATCGTGTGTGTGGAGAACAAGCTGAAAGAAGCCAACAGGAGAGTGAAAGAGAAGCAATGGGTTACAAATTGCTCAAGTCCTGACCCAAACCAGGAGATGTCTCTCCAAGTGGAAGACAAAGATGCAACTGGAGAAGAGTTTAGGACTCACAAAGGGCATAGCTGATGCTTTACAGATTGCTAACTAAGATGCCAAAGGGCGTCAGTCCCAGGAGCGATTACTGAAGTTCAGTGGAGAAACAAGTATGTGCCAAGTGTGCAGCTGGAACCAGAAGTACCACACGGGAAAGAGAGCAGCATGCCCAGTACTGAGAAAGATGTGTAGAGTGAATTGCTTCAGGAACATGAAGAAGCTACTATAAAGCAGTTGAAATATATTAAAGTGAAGTTCTCAAGAAATGGGAAACCTGTGAGTTTGTGTTGGAATTTCACCCTGAACCTAGAGACCGGGTGCAGTTACAGTGGGTGAAGCTGTGGAACAGCTGATAACATAATAAACTGTGATGGTGATTCCGTGCCAGAAGAAAGAGAAGGCTTGAGTAGCCCAGAAGAGTTCACCAGAAAAGTGAATAAGATGAGTATGTTGGATTTGGAAGAACCATGCAGTCAGATCTCTGGACGATGGTTCAACTTCACATGGATGATGGTGTGAGGCCAAAGAGTCCTTTGACTGAACTGGGCTCTCCAGTTGTGGAATTGGACAGTATGCTGAGGGAGATCTATTATGTAGAAGTTATTACAGAGGAGTTATGGAAAATAAAGAAGTGGCTCAGACGGGGACACTTCATGAAAACATAGTGCAGTCTAAGAGGGTTCTTTGGTGTAAAACAGTCCTAGAGTGGCAGTTGTCTTAAGATGTGCTGCCAGAATGCAGAAGAGATGATTGGGACCAGATGAAGATGGCAAGGAGCGATGTTCCTTGTGCCCAAGATCCAGATGGTTTCAGACCATTGTTGTGACGGGGCCCAATGGATACTCGGTATACTGTACCCTGTCTCTGTGACAGTGGTGGGAGTATTGCCTGTCCAGGGGGGGTTTCTGGTTTTGGCCCAAGGACAGGTTTGGGGACCCCAGGTGCCCTAATGAATAGTAGCCCTTGCCCCTTAGTTGAGGTGTCCCCTGTAGTGGCAAGCGCTCAATCTTGGAACGTTGAGTTGAGGGAGAGGGAGTGGGTAGTACAAGTCAGGGGTTCCCTAGGAATGCTCCCTCACTGAAACAGATCCACCTTAAGAATAGGTATGTTAGCCTGCCTGGCGGGGGACAGCAAGAAGTTAAAAGCCTTCTGGCAGAACAAGACAGAGAGGTCCAGAGCAAGGATCCTACCAGGGTGTTCTGGCTTGGCTACAGTACCTCAGGGGAGTTCCAGGAAGGAGGAGTGACCCTAGCTCAGACACCTGCACCCTGTGTTGTAAGAAGCCTCAAGTCTATGCATCCAGGGATTTCAAGGATTGTGTGAAAGGCAGAGATGCCAAATCTCACTCATTAGGAGTGTGTCACATTCATTTGAAGGTTTCTCACTCTCACACTCTTTGAGCCCTATTTCTCACTCCTCAGAGCTTCAGTACCAGTACACTGATCTTAATTACTGCTTCCTGAGAGGGAAGCCTTAGAGAAGTAAACTAAATGGTCCAACCTGTAGGAAGAAATCTGAGCACACCTTTCTGCCTACTGCTTCCCCTTTCCCTGTCCCTTTTAACTTTACTGCAAATACATGTGCTCTGAAACCGATGTACATACTTTAACTACTGGGTGAAAGACAATTTTCAGCTCAAGAAATTTACCCAAGTTGTCCGACATAGGCTATGTTTCACTTATCAGCTGAATCAGAAGCCAGGTGAGATACTGGCTGAGAAAAGCTGGCATCACTTGAAACAGGGGGTAATAGGGTATGCCTTGATACAGCTGATAAGTGAAACATAGCCTATGTCGGACCTAAATCCCCGGCCAATTGGAATTACATCTTTAAGATGAATATTGGTGTTTTAAACCACCAATATGAGCACACAATTCTGGAACAAACTACCACGAAATCTGAAAACGATCCACGAACTAACCGAATTCCGCAAACTACTAAAGACCCATCTTTTTGAAAAATGTATCGAAAGGATCAAAACACATGAAGTCCACACACACTGTTAACAATGCATCAATACATCCTCTTCCGTACTTCTATCCCCCGCAATCTTACACGCTTAAACCTAATCTACAGGTAAAAAACAGAAAATATTATACCCGAACCATCTCTTGCTATCGCTCTGCTGCCCAATCAGGATCCGGTGTTCTTCTATTGTTTTGTTGTTCTTTGCCATTGTTTTATTCTCTTTAACGATACAGGGATTTGTTTTAATTTAACGCCTCATAATGTAACCATAATTATGTTGTAACAGATTGTACTTCCATCAATACAATGTATTGTAAGCCACAATGAACCCGCAAATAGGTGGGAAAATGTGGGATACAAATGCAATAAATAATAAATAATAATATTGGTGTTTTAAACCATATTTAAGCTATTTTTAAGAAGTATATAAGATATAAATATATATATAAACAAAATTTTAAAATAAATTTAAAAAGTTAAAAGCGATAAGAGATTTGAACCATGCGACCAATGACAAGGTGGGTGCGTAAGTCTTACTATTGTAAAATAATGATCCGGTGAGGTGCACCTCTGAGGTCCTTGGTTGTAGTGCCTTAGTTTGGAGGCTGAAGATAAATGTTGATCCATGCCAATTTTGCCATTAGCGTGTGGCCATTAAAACAGATTAGCATGTGAGCCCTTACCGACACTCATTATCAGGCTTATTTTCGAAAGTGATCGCCGGCCATCTTCCGACATAATTGGGAGATGGCTGGCGATCTCTCAAAAGCGGCGAAATCCGTATAACCGAAAGCAGCTTTTTTGACACCATCGCTGCTTCCCGTCACTGTGCCGGCGAAAGTTCAAGGGGGCGTGTCGGCGGCGTAGCGAAGGCGGGACATGGGCGAGCATGGGCGTGGCTACAAGATGGCCGGCTTTTGCGGATAATGGAGGAAAAAAAGCTGCGTTCATCGGTATTTTGCCGGGTTACTTGGTCCTTTTATTTTCACGACCAAGCCTCAAAAAGGTTGCCCCAACTGACCAGATGACCACCGGAAGGAATGGGAGATGACCTCCCCTTACTCCCCAGTGGTCACCAACCCCCTCCCACACTAAAAAAAATAAAAATAAAAACCTTTTTTTACCAGCCTGTATGCCAGCCTCAACATGTCATACCCAGCTCCCTGACAGCAGTATGTAAGTCCCTGGAGCAGTTTTTAATGGGTGCAGTGCAACTTCAGGCAGGCAGACCCAGGTCCATCCCCCCCTTACCTGTTACACTTGTGGTGCTAAGTGTTGAGCCTCCAAACCCCCCAAAACCCACTGTACCCACATGTAGGTGCCCCCCTTCACCCATAAGGGCTATGGTAATGGTGTAGAGTTGTGGGGAGTGGGTTTGGGGGGTTCAGCACCCAAGGTAAGGGAGCAATGTACCTGGAAGCTATTTGTGTATTTTTTAAACATTTTTAGAAGTGCCCCCTAGGGTGCCCGGTTGGTGTCCAGGCATGTCAGGAGGACCAGTGCACTATAAATGCTGGCTCCTCCCATGACCAAATGCCTTGGATTTCGCCGGGTTTGAGATGGTCAGCATTTTTTTTCCATTATTGCTGAAAAAGAAAACTGGCGATCTCAAACCCGGCAAACTCTGGCATTTGGCCGGGCTAAACCGTATTATCGAAAAAAAAGATGGCCGGCCATCTTTTTCAAAATACAGTTCCAGCCAGCTGTTGTGCCACCGCCAAAATAGATCGCCGGCGATCTATTTTGCATGCAACGTTCGATTATGGCCTCCACATAGGCGGTAAGGGCTCACAATTGTGGCAATGTAGCTGTACTAACCAATTAGAGCAAAATACACCCACTCTCTGCCCTCAGACCTGCACCAAAAAATAAATTATATTTTATAGCCCGTGGGTAGTGAAGTCACATCCTAAAATTACCGCAGGATGCCTCAGTGCCCTACAGTAAGCCATTTTTTATAAAAGGGCCCCTTACTGTGCAACTGTCAGGGAGTGCACACATGGGCAAAACCATGGATGTGTCATGAACCCTATGCTAATCAGTTAGCCCGTGGTAATGTGGATGTGCTAGCTGGTTAGTGCAGACATGTCCACTCTCCGCCTATGGCGCCCCTCAGAAAAAATTATTTTTTAAAATAGCTTGTATGCAATTACTGCAGGACATACAAAGAGAGAAATTACCACAGGATGCTTTAGCATGCCTGCGGTAAACCTTTTTCGGCACGCTAAGCCCGCATTAGGGCTTAGCACACCTTAGCAAAATTGCCTCCCAGTTCTTTAATATACTGTGTAAAAGAATATGCAGCATTTAGCATGAAAACAGAAAGTATTTCATTTTGTTTGCTCTTAGTAGCTCATTTGTTATATTTGGGCAGGACTGATGTACTTAGACTGAAAACTGAATGATAAAACCATCAAGTCCCTATGACTGCCTTTGACATCCCTCCAGATTATGCAGTAGTGTAGGAAAGAATGTACACATCAAATTATACCTTCAAGCATCTCCAGCAGTCTGAGAGACCAGCCCCAAAATACTGTCACTTCTAGCAGGTTTGGAGAGGGATGTGCAAATTGCACCAAGGCGTGAAGGACATAAGCCCTCCCCCACTCATCTCACAAGGCACAGCTGGGGAACTGTGCATATCTGAAAGAGGGTGGGGAGGTGAGGTAAACAGGAGTCATCTTTGCTTTCCATCTTCAACTCTTCCAGCTAAGCATTTCTGAACGCCACATCACCTGACAAAAATGATCATTGTAAGAGGAAAATTTGCTGGAATGCATTGTTCCAATTGTGAACTACCAGATCAGCTCTTCTATAGGTTTTAGAATATGTGCTTTTTTTTAGTTTGCTATTTTTTATGACTTCTTGAGCATAACAGCTCATGGAATTGCTTGGGCTTCTGTGTGCATGAAATAACTGAGAAACTGAGAGGCCTGTTTGGACCATGAGCCAGGATCAAGCAATTGCAGCGCCCAGGAAACACTGCAAAAACCATGTCCTCTGACCACTGTTCAACTCTCCCCTCCCTCCCCACCCAGCAGAGCAAAAGTGCCATTTCAATATGCCCCCTGGGGCAAAAGTCTGGGTTGCTCCACTCTAGTCTGGCCTTGCCCATGATTCATAGCTATCTCATATGTATGTTCACTGTAGGTAATAATAGCAATCTCTAGTGAATACTGTATGCGTATTCTGTCTTAAGAAAATACCTGTTTTTACAAAACTTTGCATTCTCTGTTGTTTTCTGCTTCTATACAAAAAAGCAAGAACAATTTGTACTGCAAATTTCACAGTTCAATAATTTGAGCATGGAATTCATCTGAAGCCTTTGTTTGAATTTGGGTTCATCTTTCATCCAAAAAAATTCCAGTTTGCTTTACACAAATAGTATTTCAGAAACACATATTCAGGCCCTCAGAAGTGGCTGCTGGATGTAACATGCTGTTATCAGAAGCCTTCTACACAGGAATGGCACATTAAGGGTATGTCTACTAAAGGGCGTTAAGCCCTAATAGGGGGATTCTTTATATGGTGTCTAAAAATTCGTGCAGAAAACATTTTCTCCTAACTGTATTCTATAAGCAGTGTAAATGACTCTTTAGTGAACTCCGCCTAGAAGAAAAGTACATGCAATGATTTGATGGCATGGACTTTGCTGGCGGGTGTGCACATGGGTAGAGTTTGAGCAAAGCATGGATTCATAAATTATAGAATTCTATCATTTACATGTATACGTACTAACATCTAGTCGTGGGTACTTTACGTGATTGTGCCTTAATGTATATACATTTTCAGCCATTTGTAGTAGTATTCTATAAAGAAAATTTGCACCTACTTTTATGTATAGAAGATGCTTAAAACAGGTGCCATAACCAGCACCTATAGTGGGCACCCTGTTATAGAATTACCTTCTGTCTACGCCAGTGTTCTTCAAAGCAAGGCCTGAGGGCCAATGGTGGCCCCTGGAGACGGACAGGGGTGGTCCCCAATATCATTCTGTTTTTTTTTTTTTTAATTTGCTACTCTCTGCTTCTCATCATAAGAATAGACATACTGGGTCAGACTAATGGTCCATCTAGCCCAATATCCTTCTTCCAACAGTGACCAATCCAGGTCACAAATACCTTTGAGTGGTTTTCTTTCCTCTTACTTTTATGTAATTTTCTAACATAAAGGTTTGTTGCCTTAAAATAGCCCCTTTCAGTTTGCCCACTGCTGTTCTACTTCCTTCAGCTGTTCCCATCAAACTAACTCATCCTTGAGAAATTCCACCATCTCAGCAAAGTTAGTTCTTTTGAAATCTAGGACCTTCAATCTTGAATAAGCCCTCTCCTCCTTTGTCTAATATTGAACCACTCCATTCGGTGATCACTAGATGCCAAATGATCTCCCACCATCAGAAACATTCTCCCTGTTCTTAAGCACCAGGTCTAGAATAGCTCTATCCCGCATTGGTTCCATTACCCACTGCTGAAATAATTCTTCCTGTAGAGAATCTAAGATCCCTTTGCATCTAGACAACCCAGTAGCAGGGACGCCCCAATCGATGTCTTGCATATTAAAATCACCTATCAGTAGTACTTCTCCTTTCCTAGCTATGTTGTGGATGTCTTCAATTAAGTTTCTGTCCATTTCTTCTGACTGTGAAGGTGACCTGTATATTACACCAATGTAAATATATTTTCCTTTCCCTCTTACCAGTTAACCCACAGTGCTTCTTCCTTACCCCTTATGTCCTGCAGTTCTTTCATTTTAATATTATTCTTAACATATGATGCCACACCTCCACAATTTTTCCTACTCTGTCCTTCCTGAATAGATTATAGCCAGGTATAACTATATCCCAGTCATGGTTCTCCGTGAACCACATTTTCCTGACTGCCACAAAATCCAAGTAGGCTTCTATCATTGCATCCTCTAGATCTTGAAATTTGTTTCCCATGCTACGAGCATTGGTATACAAGGCTCTCCAGACGTTACTCTTTTTTCCGCATTCTATAATGGTATTTGATGTCTCATCTTCTGAGGGTATTAATGACTTTGGGCTTTTCTCACCCATCCCCCAGCAAATTTAGTTAAAGCCCTCTTTAGTACTTTAGCCAGTCTGTTTCTGAAGACACTTCATCCCTTCCTTGAAAGATGGACACCATCACTACTCAGTAGCTCTTGCAAAATCATCCCATGGTCTAGGAAACCGAAGCGCTCACATTGGCACCATTCGCACAGCCACACATTTAGCTCCAGGATGGAGCTTCCCTCATTTGACCTGTATCTTCAACAGGAAGGATCGATAAGGAGGCAAGCGACGCGAATGCGGAGCAAGCCGGGCCATAACATGGCGGCTGCCGCATGCTTGCCCCCTGGTCCGAATCGCCCCCGCATCCAGCTTCCCCGCCATCCCAGGTGACGTAGTGGGTGACCCGCTGTGTCATTGGCGGAGAGGCCGGAAGGGGGCGGTGTCACAGCGGGTGGGCTCCAGACACAGGATAAAAGACTGCCGAGGGGGACTGAGCGGGTCTTTTTGAAGCAGGCGGAACACGAGTTTCCTTTTCGTGCATGGGCGCACAGCATCTTTGTTCCTTGTTTCCCCACGTGCAGTGAAGGCACCGTGAGTGAGACCAGCAGACTATGATGGATCGCAGCAGCTCAGCAAGTAAAGAATTTTACTTTCGTTGTCAGCTGAGCCCCTGGCAGATCGGCAGGAAAAAGGTTTTCTTTTCCTTGCAGCTCAGCAAGTAAAGAATTTTACTTTCGTTTTCAACTGAGCCCCGTGGCAGGTCGGCAAGTAAGAGTTTTTCTTTTCCTTTGAGTGTCTGGCCTCGTGCGCCCGTGCCAGACCTTAGACTCGCGTTTTGTTTAGTTTTGTTTTGTTTGAGTGTTTAATCGAACGGGCATTGCGCATTGCTGTTGGACTTTCTTTAGAGGAGCCCACATCGGTAGAGCAGCAGATTTTCATTGCACCATGCCTCGACGTGTGCAAGCTACTCAGCCATCCTCAAGTCGGGCAGAGGAGGGACTACCCGAGGCAGCAGCCACATCTCCCCGCATATCAACGAGATGCCGGAGGCGCCCGGAGAGATACATTGATTCGGCTGACCTGCCCCTGCCACGTGCATCCGCGCCGGCAGCTGCAGAGGGCCCACGGTCGATCGCCCGCTTTGCCACCACAACCTGCAGAGCTGTCCTTACCAGAACTGCCTGACCTGCACAACATGGGCAACGTTGCTTCGGCCCTGACATCTCCAGGCAGGACAGGCGAGGGACACAAGGCGCAGAAGATGGTCCTTCTCCAGCAGCAGTTCAGATGGGTCTCGGCGTACCGATCAGCATCCCCGAGTTCAGACCCCCCCGCCTGCTTCAGGGTGCGAGATCCAGCAGATCCAGGAGCAACACAGGGAGTCACAGATCAGCTGAGCGGCCCAGGAGCCAATGATCTCGCTCCCGCCTAGACAGAGTAGATCACGTCGTACTGCAGCCCTCCGACACCACTGTGGATACCACCCAGCGCACGACAGGCACGAGCTTCACGTCTGTCACAGGAGCGACCATTGCAGATCAACTCCTGCTTGCTTTGCCCCCTGTGGACAGACACCTCCATCGCGGACTCCCAACGACAGCTACCCAGTCTGAGGGAGACAAGGGGGCACACGGACCTACAGCTTCACCCCACTGCAGACCCATGACGGATGATGCCCGTATGGTATGACACGACCCCCCCGGCGCACACCGGGCCGCGAGGGCGGCGCAGGAAGAGCGGGGACATCGAGCAGCCGACAGGTAGCCCTGGGAGCGACCCCCAGGGGCCGCACCCTATCTGATGGAGACAGCAACCCCCACTTAGCAACACGGAAACACCGGGAAGTCAAACGAAGGAAGAAGGTAAGAACGTAGGCGATCTGGTCGCTCCAGTTCCACATCGTCTTCTGACTCCTCATCCTCTTCTTTCTCGTCTTCTTCATCTTTCTTCTCTGTCTCCCCTACTGGAGACACTAACGCGCAGCACACGGCCCTCCCGCCTGCTTTCACCCAGGGTGTCCCCACAGAGCGGCTATGGCAGAGAGTTCCCAAGTCCCTTCGAAAAAGGTCATGCGTCGGAGGTATTTCGACATTTTCAAGCTGGCAGAGGGCAGACGCAGGCGACATGCGAAGAAACAAGCAAAAAAGGGCGACCTGTACCAGACCACACGAGAGAGCTCCCACCGGAACCTTGCGTGCTGGGTAATATCCTATGCGCGCATGATGAGCATCGTGTACAGGAAGCAGCGTGATCAAATGGACCCCATGCTCTGTTACCTAGAAACAGTCTTAACAATCTACCGGTGAACACGAGGGATATGACTGGTTAGCGTATGACGAGCACTTTAGGGACAAGATGGAGGCAAACCCTAAGATGGCTTGGGATACAGACGACGGTGGCCTGTGGCTGCGTAATGTCCTCCCGCGACCCCACAACGCACCGAGGCATGCCCCCCAGCACAAAGCCACCATAGCAGGGAACAGGCACGGGAGGCCTACCACACTTTCTCGTGAGGTCTGTTGGAAGTACAACAAAGGCACCTGCAACGTTCACGACTGCAAATTCAAGCACCTGTGTGCTACATGCGGAGCCCCGCACCCCCTGGCCGTTTGCCCAAGAAAGCCAGCACAAGGCAAGGAGGCCAGCAAAACCTTGAGCTATTCACCAGGGCCCCCACCCCCATCAGGCTGAATGCCATGATGCCTTGGTGGAGAGGTACCCCAGGCGGCAGGCCGCAACATTACTTTTGCGCGGCTTCCGTGACGGGTTCCTTATACCATTCCGGGGCGACATACCATTCTGCCCCTCGGCACCATCAGCGCGTCCCAGGCCCCGCCTCACTCGCATCATTTCAGACAAGCTAGCGGGCGAGCGATCTGCAGGACGGGTGGCGGGCCCCGTTTTAGCATCCCCCTTTCCCAAGAATGTTTGTCTCCCCCCTCATGGCCATCCCCAAGAAGGAGCAGGGCAAATATCGCCTCATCCACAACCTGTCATACCCCCCGGGCAATCAGTGAACGACTCCCATACCTGAGGAGTGACGTCTGTCCAGTACATGTCTTTTGATGCGGCGTTGGACTTAGCGCAGGAGGCGGGCCCAGAGGCGCTCATGGCAAAGGTTGATATCGAATCTGCTTTCTGCCTCCTGCCGGTCCACCCGGATTGTTTCCCGCTGTTAGGGTTCGTGCATGAGAACCAGTTCTACTTCGACAGATGCATGCCCATGGGTTGCGCAGTTTCCTGCAATGTTCTTTGAAGCCTTCAGCACCTTCCTGCATTGGGTGGTGTCCCAACGGTCGACCGTGAACACAATCGTCCATTACCTGGATGACTTCTTCTTCGTCGGGCCCCGCAACTCCAGCACCTGCAGAGACCTCATGGAGGTCTTCTACACCGTTGCCCGAGAATTAGGAGGTGCCCACAGCCGATAGCAAAACCACAGGGCCATGCACGGTCATCACCTTCTTGGGAATAGAGATTGATTCGGTAACTCGCACCACCAGGCTCCCGGAGGACAAGCTGCAGGGGTTAACACAAAAAAATCCTTGCTACCCTACATTCACCCAAGATCACCCTTTTCCAGATGCAATCCCTCATTGGCTCCCTCAACTTCGCCTGTAGGGTTCTCCCAATGGGCAGAGTGTTTGTCCGCAGACTTGCGGCAGCCACAGCAGGCATTTCACGCAAGCACCATCATCTGCGCATAACCCTTCCCATGAAGCAGGACCTCATCGTCTGGATGCGCTTTCTGCAAGACTTCAACGGGACAGCCCTTATCCAATCAGCCCCAACTTCCAGCGTGGACCTTAACCTCTATACGGATGCCGCCAGGACTGTGGGGTGCGGAGCTTACTTCAACGGAGACTGGTTCGCTGCCTCTTGGCCATTGCAGTGGATTCACAGTGGGCTCACAAGAACATCACCTTCCTTGAGCTATTCCCCATTGTTGCAGCGATCAACGTCTGGGGCCCTGCCCTGGCTAATAAATGTGTTATCCTTTGGTCAGACAATGCAGCTGTAGTAGAAATCATAAACAAGCAAACAGCGCGTTGTCCCCACACTGCAGCGCTCCTCCGCCACTTTGTGCTACGTTGCTTGCAGCTCAACCTGACAGCGCGAGCAAAGCACGTACCCGGTGTTGATAACAGCATAGCGGATGCTCTTTCACGCTTTCACTTTTTCTCAGCAGTTGGCACCATCAGCGAGCAAGCTGCCCACTCCAGTACCAGAGCACCTATGGCAGCTAGTAACAACGCCATGCACCTACTCGTCACCAGCTCGTTAGCCAGGACTACTCTGTACGCATATCGGCGAGTTTTTCACCAAGTATGTGAGCACCTGCAGGGCCAGGGATGGACAGGAGGACCAGTCCCCAGATCAACTCATGTTCCCGGTACATCACGGAGGCTTTCGAAGCGGGTTTCTCCAGGACAGCGACCGCCTCGAACATCACTGGCTTCGCCTTCTATGCCAAGCTGCGCGGTTGGGCAACCCTCGGGCCAGCTTCCTGATCCGGACGCTCTTGAAGGGATGGGCTCGGTTCGCTCCGAAGCGACCGGACACCAGAAGGCCTGTCACGTGCGAACTACTTCATCGCCTGTGGTTAGCGCTGGAATGGGTGTGCAAGAATGCATATGAGACTGCATTATTCAGGGCGGCCTTCTCTCTAGCTTTCTTCGCTGCGCTGCGCCTAAGCGAGTTGACGGTACAATCCAAGGCTACGCCGACTGGGGGCCTGCGGATGACTGATGTTTCCATTGCACAAGGGTCGGTCTCCCTGCGGATCGCCAGGTCCAAAACAGACCAGATGGGCAGGGGGCACACCATCACACTCAATGGTGTCCCGGATCTGCCAACCTGCCCACTAGCCAATCTTGTTGCTTACCTATCGGCCAGACCGTCAGCAGGCACACCCCTCTTGATGCATCAGGACGCCAGCCCCCTCACAAGATTCCAGTTCACGGCCGTTTTCCGGCAAGCTCTCCTTGAAGCAGGCCAGGACCCTGACAATTATGGGACAGCATTCGTTCCGGATAGGGGCAGCAACTAGTGCCTTTCCAGTATGGTCTCTCCACACAGACAATCAAGCAGCTGGGCCGCTGGAAGTCAGCAGCATTCCGAACCTATATCAGACCACCTCATGCACAATCCAGTTAACTATCTCCTTCCTCTTGCAGGTCTTCATCTGCACCAAGGGTGGTGTGGATCATCGGACACTCCTATATCGCCAATGCTTCCAAGCGCTTGAATGATGGGAAGCCAGGTCGACATCTGGGGCTGGACAAGAAAGGGGTTGCACTGACATGGATAGGAATTCCCGGCATGCGATGACAGCAGCTTCTCCCCTCTGTCCTCCGTTTGCTGAATAATGCTCCTCCACCGGACGTCTTGCTCATTCACCTGGGGGGCAACGACATTGGGCACACCCCATGCCACCGCTTGATTGCCACAATTAAGCGAGACCTACACGAAATCTCCGCTGCAATGTACGGGACCCTCATCCTCTGGTCGGACATCATCCCACGTTGGAGTGGGTTGGCTTCCAGGCTATGGTCCAGAGGTGTCACCAAAGTCAATCGCCAGGTTGGCATGTGGGTGGAGCAACTCGGCGGCGCAAAGATATGGCATCATTGGGCTTCACCCCTCATCCCTGGATACTTCCTACCGGACGCAGTGCATCTCTCAGAGGTTGCCGATTACCTTTTGATCAATGACTTTCAGGAGGCACTAGAGAGGTATTGCTAAAGAGTAAAAGGGGGGACCCGGAGGCCATGTTGTCAGGCCCCCAGGTTGTGGCGGAGGCACCCGAGCCTGGGAATACTGGGAGGTGCCTGAACAACGAAGGAAGATAGAGCTTCTAGCAAGAGGCAGGGGCACTCACCGCTGACAGACTATTCACCTCGCTGGTTTACATGACAGGGGAACACTGGTCTGGAGCACACGTGCCAAAATCCGTTGGGGGTGCGGCCACGCTGGAGGCGGAGACATGGCTGGCCGCAAGCAGAATGGAGACATGGGCCCTCTAGCTGGAGAGCATGGCGCAGGGCCGGAGCATCTACAGCATCATGCCCAAGGCTCGGGTGCTTCCTAGGGTGTTGTTGTTAATGTGTTTGCAATAAAGCTGTGGCCGAATTTTCCCAAAGATAACCCTTTCTCATGCATGGTCTGTGGGGCAACGGGATAATGATGAGGGAGGGGGGCGAGAGTGTGTGCTGCCTGCCCATGTTAGAGAACATCGCTGTGCACCTAACTGCTTCACCCTCTGACCCAGATCCATGAAGTCACGTTTGATATGTCCAGTAACTAACTAACTACTAACATTTCTAAAGCGCTACTAGGGTTACGCAGCGCTGTACAATTTAAACATAGAAGGACAGTCCCTGCTCAAAGAGCTTACAATCTAAAAGACAAGAGAACAATTTAAAGACAAGTGTACAATCTAGAGGACAAGTGAACAGTTAATCTAATAGGGTGGATAGATTAGAGCATTCTATATTTCTCAAGCGGATAGGCGCCGAAGGCAGCATTGAAGAGGTGAGTTTTAAGCAGAGATTTGAAGATGGGTAGGGAGGGGGCATGGCGTATGGGTAAAGGAAGATTGTTCCAGGCATAAGGTGAGGCAAGGCAGAATGAGCGGAGCCTGGAGTTGGCAGTGGTGGAGAAGGGTACAGAGAGAAGGGCTTTGTCCTGTGAGCGGAGGTTACGGGCGGGAACATAGGGGGAGATGAGGGTGGAGAGGTAGTGAACAGCCGCAGACTGAGTGCATTTGTAGGTTAAGGAGGAGGAGCTTGAATTGTATGCGATATCTGATCGGAAGCCAATGAAGTGATTTGAGGAGAGGGGTGATATGAGTATATCGGTTCTGGCGGAATATAAGACTTGCGGCAGCGTTCTGAACGGATTGAAGGGGGGATAGATGGCTGAGTGGGAGGCCGGTGAGGAGTAAGTTGCAGTAATCGAGGCGAGAGGTAATGAGAGCGTGGACGAGAGTTCTGGTGGTGTGCTCAGAGAGGAAAGGGCGAATTTTGCTGATGTTGAAGAGGAAGAAGCGACAGGTCTTGGCAGTCTGTTGGATATGTGCAGAGAAGGAGAGGGAGGAGTCGAAGATGACTCCGAGGTGCGGGCAGAAGGGACGGGGAGGATGAGGGTGTTATCAACTGAGATAGAGAGTGGAGAAGAGGAGAAGTGGGTTTAGGAGGAAAGACGAGGAGCTCGGTCTTGGACATGTTCAGTTCAGGTGACGGTGGACATCCATGCCGCAATGTCGGATAAACAGGCCGATACCTTGGCCTGTGTCTCCGCGGTGATGTCAGGTGTGGAGAGGTATAGCTGGGTGTCATCAGCATAAAGATGATACTGAAAACCATGAGACGAGATCAGCGAGCCCAGGGAGGAGGTGTAGATTGAGAAAAGAAGGGGTCCAAGGACAGATCCCTGGGGAACTCCAACAGATAGTGGGATGGGAGTGGAGGAAGATCCATGGGCGTGTACGCTGAAGGTGCGGTGGGAGAGATAAGAGGAGAACCAGGAGAGGACAGAGCCTTGGAACCCAAAGAGGACAGCGTGGCAAGAAGTAAATCATGATTGACAATGTCAAACGCGGCGGAAAGATCGAGGAGGATGAGGATGGAGTAGTGACCTCTGGATTTGGCCAGGAGCAGGTCATTGCAAACTTTAGAGAGTGCCGTTTCTGTCAAGTGCAGAGGGCGGAAAACCAGATTGAAGTGGATCGAGGATGGCATGAGAGGAAAGAAAATCAAGGCAGCGGCTGTGAACGGCGTGCTCAAGTATTTTGGAGAGGAAGGGTAAAAGAGAGATGGGGCGGTAGCTGGAGGGGCAGGTAGGGTCAAGTGAAGGTATTTTGAGGAGAGGTGTGACAACAGCGTGCTTGAAGGTGTCAGGGACAGTTGCAGTGGAGAGAGAGAGGTTAAGGATGCAACAGATGGAGGGGGGTGACAGTATGGGAGATGGTGTTGAGTAGGTGGTGGGGATGGGATCAGAGGAACAGGTGGTGCATTTCGAGGAGGAAAGAAGGCGGGAAGTTTCATCCTCGGTGATCTCAGGAAAGGAGGAGAAAGAGGCCTGGGTAGGTTGGAGGAGGGAGAGGGTTAAAGGGTGAAGAGGAGGTGGTGGCTTGGTCGTGAACTCAAGGTTGATCTTTTGCACTTTGTCGCGGAAGTAGTCGGCCAGTGATTGAGGAGAGAGAGAAGGGGGAGTAGGAGCGGGTGGCACTTTTAGGAGAGAGTTAAGGGTGGTGAAGAGACGACGAGGGTTGGAGCTGAGAGAATTGGTCAATTGGGTGTAATAGTCCTGTTTTGCATGGAATAGGGAGGAGTGGAAGAAGGATAGCATGAATTTGTAGTGGAGGAAGTCTGAAAGGGTTCGAGATTTCCTCCAGAGGTGCTCAGTGGATCGGGTGCAGGAGCGAAGGTAACGGATGCAAGGAGTCAGCCAGGGCTGGGATTGGTGCGCTTTGTGGGACGGGAGATGGATGGTTGCAAGGGTGTTCAAAGCAGAGGAGAGAGCGGTATTGTAAGCGGAGACCGCTTTGTCGACAGTTTCGGAGGACGTGATGGAGGGAGGAGATTAGAGATAGTAGATGATAAGGTGGAGGGGTCAATAGCCTGGAGGTTCCTGGAGGTGGTGGTTAAAGTTGGACGGGGTGGGGGGGGGGTGAAGAAGTGTGAATGTGATCAGGTGATGATCGGAGAGAGGAAGAGCTGAGGCTTGGAAATTGGAGGGTGAGCCGGAGGAGGAGAGGACGAGGTCAAGACAATGGCCGTCACGGTGAGTAGGGGTGGTGGAGCACAGCTGGAGGGTGAAGGAGGATGTTAGGGTGAGGAACTTAGAAGCGTGGGGGTCGGATAGGTCATCAGCGTGTACGTTAAAGTCTCCGAGAATGAGGGACGGAGATGAAGAGTCAAGAAAGATGAAGAGCCAAGCATCAAAGTCGGTGAGGAAGGAAGGGAAGGATTTATCAGGGGGGCGGTAAATGACTGCCACTCTGAGTGGTAGCGGGTAGAATAGCCGGATGGAATGGGCTTCAAAGGATGAGAAGCAGTGAGACTGCGGTAGGTGGAGGGGTTGGAAACTACAGGAGGGTGAGAGTAGTAGCCCAACACCTCCGCCGCGGCCAACTGGGCGGGGCGTGTGGGAAAAGAGGTAGCCTCCATGGCAGAGGGCTGCAACTGAGGCAGAGTCTTCCGGGGAGATCTAGGTTTTGGTTAGGGCGAGCAGTTGAAGGGAGCGAAAGATAAAGAGATCGTGGGTGAGAGACAGTTTGTTGCAGACTGAGTGGGCATTCCACAAGGCACATGAGAAGGGGAGGGAGGAGGGGGGAAGGAGGGGAATAGAGACGAGATTGGAGACATCCCGGAATCATTCGCAAGGATAGGACGGGGACAGGTGAGGGGGACCTGGATTAGGGTTAATGTCTCCCGCGGATAGCAGGAGGAGGAGCAAGAGAGTGTGGAGGAGGGTGGGGGAGGTCGGGCGACGAAGGAGACGGGGTGGACTTAGGAGGAATGGGGATGGGTTAATGGCAGGAAGGAAGTGCTGAAGGTTGAGAGCCAGGAAGGAGGAGGGGGACAAGAGGGATGGTGAGGTGAGAGATGGAGGTGAATAGGGTATTGCGGTGGCGGGCAGGGTGGGAGGGCAGCGGGGTTCTAATGGTAGACAGTGGAGTGGGGGGGGGGGAAGAAGATTAGGAAGGGACAGGGCAAGGAAGAGAACATGGACAGGGGCCATAGGTGGTGACTGAGGTGTAATAGGTGACTATGTAGTGACTGAGGTGTTAAGCAGTTAACAGGTGTTAATAGGTGACTATGTAATGACTGAGGTGTTAAGCAGATAGATAGGGCTTGAAAGCTAGGTTTTGGGTTGGCGATTAGGTAAGTCAATGGCTGATAAGCTAGCAGGCAGGTAGGTAAGTCAATGGCTGAGAGGCTCGCAAGCAGGCAGGCAGGTTACTCGATGTGTTAACAGGCAGATGGATTGGAGCAAGCCGGAACAAGCTGAAACAAGCTGGGACAAGCCAGAACAGGCAGGAACAGATGGATAAGCTGGAACAAGCAGGAACAGATGGACTGTGTCAGGATGAGCAGACAGACAAGCTGGGATCAGGAAGACTGGAACGAGCTGGAACACGCTGGAGCAGATGAACTGGAGTAAGCAAGGAGAAGCTGGATCAGGCAGGCTGGAACACACTGGAGCCGATGGACAGGACCAGGCAGGGGGAAGGCTGGATCGGCTGACTGGAACTAGCTGGACACGCTGGAACCGGTGGACTGGGGCAAGCAGGAAGAAGCTGATTCAGGCGGACTGGAACACACTGGAGCCGATAGACTGGAATAAGCAGGGGGAAAACTGGATCAGGCGGACTGGAGCTGGAACACGCTGGAGCCGAAGGACTGGAGCAAGCAGGGATCAGGAGGACTGGAATGAGCTGGAACACGCTGGAGCCGAAGGACTGGAGCAAGCAGGGAGAAGCTGGATCAGCGGACTGGAACAGGCTGGGATCAGGAGGACTGGAAAACACAGGAGCCGATAGACTGGAACAAGCAGGTGGAAAGCTGGATAAGGCGGACTGGAACAAGCAGGGATCAGGAGAGCTGGAACGAGCTGGAGCAGGCAAGCAGGGAGAAGTTGGAGCGAGGGAGAAGCTGGAGCGAGTGGACCGTGTAAGCTGGAATAGTTGGGCAGCTACACACACTGCCTTCAGAGCAGCCTGCACCATGAAAGCACCGCAAAAGACTGCCCCGCTGGGATCCTCAATGCCCCACTACGACTGCCCTAGTCCCGAGGACTCAGCCACATGATGGGGGGCGGGCCGCGGCAGGACGAGCAGCGTGGGCGCCACGATCCGTGGCCAGCGAGGCCATGCCCGGGCCGTTCCGGCCGGGGAATGCGGCGGCAGTACTGGACACGCTGGAGGACTGCCCGCCCGGCCCTTCTCGTATCGGGTCGCTAGGAGGGCTCGGGCCGCGGCAGAGAGGCAGTCGGGACGTGCCGCGTCGGCCCTGCAATCAATCAGTAGGCTACCTAGCAGTATCATTTGTGCCAACATGGATGAGCAGCATAGGATAGTGGTCACTAGACTTGATGAATCTAGGCAATCTTTCCGCTACATCTCGAATCTTGGCACTAGGCAGACAGCACACCTCCCTGGACATCATGTCTGGTTGGCAGATGGGCACCTCAGTACCCCTCAGAAGAGAACCACCAACCACCACTGCCTTTTGCTTCTTATTGGCCACTGATCCAGCGGCTTTGGGATTTTTGATTGTTGTTTCCTCCTGTTCTTGAGATGTTTTCAACTCTTCTGCCTCCAGGGCTGCAAACTGATTCTTCAGTTCAACAGAAGATGGAGTTGTGGGGGAGGGGTTGATTTTGCAGGATCTGGTGTGTGTCCAGTTGTCCTCTTTCTGTACAAGGCCTTCTCTCCCTTTGCTGGAGATCCCCAATATTTCATCACGCATCTCTGGGATGAATTTCTGGTTGTCACAGATGCTTCTTAGTGTTTCCACCTCCTCTCTTAGTTCTTGTACTTCTTTCATGAAGGATTCAATATGCATACATTTATCACACTAAACCAGAATCTTGCCTTGGACCAAGTATTCAGTCTGGACAGAGGCAGAAGCTGTAATGAGAGTAGCAGCTTTTGGGGCATGACGTTTCTTTGCCATACTTCAAGTGTAGAAGCTTATTGTACCTGTGGATAAAAAGAACTGAAAAAGGCCTACCAACGTCCCAATCCTATTTTTTTCCTTTATCTGTGTTATAAGTTACAGGAAGCAGATAGTTTTATTGTGAGATCTAAGAACTTGTTTAGATTTACTCTGTGGGTGTAGTTCAATGTACTTCCTTGCCATAACTGTGGGCACCTAAATGCAGCAAGGGAACCTTATTGATTTGTTTGATTTGTTATTTTATTGTTTTTATATCCTAATTCTGTGATTGGTTTTCTGCTTTTGTATGCTTGATTGTTTATATTTTGTCTATTTTATTAATTTTGTGAACTGCTTTGAAGCATTTTTATGTAATGCGGTATATCAAGTCAATAAATCAAATCAAACTTATAGTATATGTAAGTTACGTATGTAAGCATGAATGCTGCCCATGTCATTCCCATGCTCTGCCCACACATACTCTTCCTTGCAATTACACACTTAGGAGCCTTTATACTAAAGCTTAGCGCGTGCTAATGGAATTAGCACACAATAAATGCTAAGAAGCCCAATTTATATCTATGAGCTTTTTAGCATTTAGCACTCACTAAGCTTTAGTAAAAGGGCCTTTCTAGCAGTTCTGTGCTCTTATAGAATAGCACTTCAGGTGCTTGCATGTGTACATGCTAATACAACCTATATTTACGCATGTAAATGTCGACATCCTGTTATAGAATTGCCCTTCGTGTGTTTCACAATATTGTGACAGTGGTTGAACAAGAAGGTGGGAGGGATGAGGAACACTTGGGGAGAATGCTGATTTGTCTGTGTTTTTTTTACAGACTTCCCAAGAGGACATACCCACCTGATCTCTTGGTCTCTTTAACATCAGAATGTAAGAAAAACTTACTGTGTGCTTATTTTAAGGTTAAATATATTTCTTTTTTAGGCCAGAGAATTCATATGTTCCCCGATGTTTTTAGAGTAGATCAGATACGGCGTAAGGCTTTTCTGCAGTCTGCAGGCTTTGGGAGCTGGTTTCTTTTTAAAGTTCCTATGAAAGTGCTTTGTTTCTTTTCAAAGGAACAGATATGTCTTTCTGGAGCCTATAGAAAAAAATGTGAAAGAGTAATTGTTAGTGTCGGGTTTACAGTATGAAGTGTGTAAGAGGACCATGTTAAGGAAGTCCTTCTCTTTTAAGTGGACTCAAAGTTAAGCAGTTTTTTTTTTCCCCTGTTAAGTTCTTTATCTGGTGATTCTGTATGTTTTTTCTGCAGTTTCCTTTGCATACCGTGATGTAAAATTAGCAAATAGATAATTTAAAAAGGACGCAGAGATTTTATATATATATACAGTGGGGGAAATAAGTATTTGATCCCTTGCTGATTTTGTAAGTTTGCCCACTGACAAAGACATGAGCAGCCCATAATTGAAGGGTAGGTTATTGGTAACAGTGAGAGATAGCACATCACAAATTAAATCCGGAAAATCACATTGTGGAAAGTATATGAATTTATTTGCATTCTGCAGAGGGAAATAAGTATTTGATCCCTCTGGCAAACAAGACCTAATACTTGGTGGCAAAACCCTTGTTGGCAAGCACAGCGGTCAGACGTCTTCTGTAGTTGATGATGAGGTTTGCACACATGTCAGGAGGAATTTTGGTCCACCCCTCTTTGCAGATCATCTCTAAATCATTAAGAGTTCTGGGCTGTCGCTTGGCAACTCGCAGCTTCAGCTCCCTCCATAAGTTTTCAATGGGATTAAGGTCTGGTGACTGGCTAGGCCACTCCATGACCCTAATGTGCTTCTTCCTGAGCCACTCCTTTGTTGCCTTGGCTGTATGTTTTGGGTCATTGTCGTGCTGGAAGACCCAGCCACGACCCATTTTTAAGGCCCTGGCGGAGGGAAGGAGGTTGTCACTCAGAATTGTACGGTACATGGCCCCATCCATT
This sequence comes from Microcaecilia unicolor, assembly GCF_901765095.1. Lineage (NCBI taxonomy): Eukaryota > Metazoa > Chordata > Amphibia > Gymnophiona > Siphonopidae > Microcaecilia > Microcaecilia unicolor. The sequence goes on along the minus strand of NC_044033.1, from coordinate 267,725,866 downwards.
CTCCCATTGATGCGGTGAAGTAGTCCTGTGCCCTTAGCAGAGAAACACCCCCAAAACATAACATTTCCACCTCCATGCTTGACAGTGGGGACGGTGTTCTTTGGGTCATAGGCAGCATTTCTCTTCCTCCAAACACGGCGAGTTGAGTTCATGCCAAAGAGCTCAATTTTTGTCTCATCTGACCACAGCACCTTCTCCCAATCACTCTCGGCATCATCCAGGTGTTCACTGGCAAACTTCAGACGGGCCGTCACATGTGCCTTCCGGAGCAGGGGGACCTTGCGGGCACTGCAGGATTGCAATCCGTTATGTCGTAATGTGTTACCAATGGTTTTCGTGGTGACAGTGGTCCCAGCTGCCTTGAGATCATTGACAAGTTCCCCCCTTGTAGTTGTAGGCTGATTTCTAACCTTCCTCATGATCAAGGATACCCCACGAGGTGAGATTTTGCGTGGAGCCCCAGATCTTTGTCGATTGACAGTCATTTTGTACTTCTTCCATTTTCTTACTATGGCACCAACAGTTGTCTCCTTCTCGCCCAGCGTTTTACTGATGGTTTTGTAGCCCATTCCAGCCTTGTGCAGGTGTATGATCTTGTCCCTGACATCCTTAGACAGCTCCTTGCTCTTGGCCATTTTGTAGAGGTTAGAGTCTGACTGATTCACTGAGTCTGTGGACAGGTGTCTTTCATACAGGTGACCATTGCCGACAGCTGTCTGTCATGCAGGTAACGAGTTGATTTGGAGCATCTACCTGGTCTGTAGGGGCCAGATCTCTTACTGGTTGGTGGGGGATCAAATACTTATTTCCCTCTGCAGAATGCAAATAAATTCATATACTTTCCACAATGTGATTTTCTGGATTTAATTTGTGATGTGCTATCTCTCACTGTTACCAATAACCTACCCTTCAATTATGGGCTGCTCATGTCTTTGTCAGTGGGCAAACTTACAAAATCAGCAAGGGATCAAATACTTATTTCCCCCACTGTATATATATATTTTTTTTTTTTTTTTTTTTAAATCCATGCACACTTTGCAGTTAGTGCTCAGAATGAAGTTTAGGGGTCCTTTTACTAAGGTGCACTGAAAAATGGACTGCGCTAGTGTAGTTGCGTGTTTTGGGCATGTGCAGATCCATTTTTCAGCGCACCTGTAAAAAATGCTTTTTTAAAAAAATTTTGCCGAAAATGGACTTGTGGCAAAATAAAAATTGTGCGCGCATCCATTTTGGGTCTGTGATCTTACCACCAGCCATTGACTTAGCGGTAAGGTCTCACGCATTAACCGTGTGGTAATTGTCTACGCGTATAGAATGGCGATTACCGTCCAGTTTCTGCCGTGCGCCAGAAAATAAAAATTATTTTCCAGCCATGACACATGTTGGGCACACATAGATGCCTACACAGCTTAGTAAAAGGACCCCTAAAAGTCTTGTAAGCAGGAATTGAATTGTGATTGGAGCTGGCCAAAAGAAGGGTACATGCAGTGGAAATGTATTTTTATACTAACTACATTGACAGGTAACTATTGCATATATAGAGATTCTAGTAAAAACACTTATGCATAAATCTATCTGATATTCATAATTAATATAGCATAGCAGGTAACTCTTGGAATTTGGGATAGAGTTAAAGTATTTCTTGTCATAAATGTGCCATTTGCTGTCCAGAGACATACTTTTAAAGGACAGGAACAAGGGGGAAAAGTGGTTTTGTTAAGTATTTTTTCCAGTATCTGGGAAACAAAGCATGAAATGAATGACAAGTAAATATCCAGCCACAGGAAGCCATTAACAACAGTGGGCACCAATTAGGGCTCAGCAGGCGTCCCTCACACTGCCTGATGCTCTTGCCCCACCTCCAGTGCTTTGACACAACACACACAATCTAGGCTTAGGAAACAACAGGCTATTTCATTTACTCAGCAATTTGTAGCCACAGATTCCTGCTGCTAAGACCATAAACCTGTTTGTTGCCTTTTTTTCCTGTTTCCCTTCAAGTTTGTGTCATTAGGCATTAGAATTGCTACCTGCAAAAGCCGTATACTTTTCAGGACTGAAAGAAAAAGGTGATTTCTCTCAAAGTTCTGCCCAGGCCAGCCAGTAATGTGTAACAGCTTCATACTTGAACACTAGTTGATAAAGTAATCTCTGCACTGCTAACCTTGCAAAGATGAATCTTTTCAAAGTTACTCCAGAGTGTTTTTTACAACTTTTATAAGAAATTGAAAAGTAATAGCACCAACCTCAAAATCATATAATAATCACAAACATTCAATACTGGTTTAGTACTTTTGTAATGCAAGAAAAAAATCCTTTGAAAAAACGAAGAAAAAAAATAGCTACAAGTGTTATATATTTTTACAGTGCCTATGCCTTGTCTGTTATTTGAGTGTTAGCAGCTGTGGTAGGTTTAATGTGCGGGTTGTGCACGCCAAATTTACAGTAGCACAGGCATCCGGTGGTAATTTTGAAATTAGCATGTGCTATTTCCTGAGGTAGAAAATATTTTTCTAAATTCTACCATGGGGGGGGGGGGGGGGGGGGTCCCAGGAGTAATCAGCAGCACGGCCACATTAGCGTGCTTTAACTGATTACCGCATGAGTATCGGGTGAGCCCTTACCGCTAGGTCAATGGATGGCAGTAAGTGCTCAGGCAGTAAATAGCTGCGTACTACTTTCAATTTTAGCGCACGGCCATTTACCACCCCACTAAAACAAGCACTTTTTCCCAGCCCCAGAAAAAAATGTCCTAGCGCATGCCAAATTCACGCGTCCAGACTACCTCTGGCCACTTATTACCGCAACTTAATAAAAGGGCCCCTTACTGTAGTTGTAAACGTTCTTTCTAAAAACTTGACAACACTCACTGAAATATTCCCTATGGTTATTTATTTATATTTTTTTATTTGTTGCATTTGTATCCCACATTTTCCCACCTATTTGCAGACTCAATGTGGCTTACAATCAGTGGCGTCGCGAGGGCAGCTGACACCCGGGGTGGGTCGCCGCTGCTCACCCCCCCCCCCCGGGTGCAGCACGACGCACACTCCCCCCTCCATAGCGCAACCCCCCCCCCCCGCGAGAACATACCTGGAAGGCGGTGAGGGGCGGGAGGGCCAATCCGCCGAGTGCATGCCGCTGGGGGGTGTCGGCGCCTCGCTGGTTCCTTGCTCTCTCTGCCCCGGAACAACCTGTTTCTCTCAAGGTTCTGCCCAGAGAGAGCAAGGAACCAGCGAGGCGCCGACACCCCCCAGCGGCGTGCACCCGGGACGGACCGCCCCACCCCCCTTCCTACGCCACTGCTTACAATAATACATCCTGACAATCACCAGTCAAGAGTAGATAAAACAATTGCCTATATAAAGAACAAGTGTAACATAATGGATATAATCAATTCAATAAATCAGAAAACAGACAGGTTATAGGCATTATTCCTTCAGGCTATAGAAACTTCTATTTTAATATAACTATAGTGACATCTGTTGGTGAAGAAATCCTAAACTATCTGCTCCACTGAAATCAATGAGGCCCTGCAATTTCCCAGGTGACAAAACCAGCCATTCTCTTTCAGGGCATCTGACTGCACTGTTTTCCTCTGTTGTCATGTCTTACCAACAGCTTAGCTGCACAGAAAGAGGGTTGAATTAATTTTGCATACATTTGAGATCTATGAGTAGTAACACTGATTGCTAGCTTTTCAGTCTTGTGTTTCACATCTAATTTAATCTGGTCCAGTCCATTCCTAAATGCTCAAAGCTTAATGCAAAATGTAAATAATAATAATAATAATGGTTTAGTACTTATGCTGTAACCAAAATGATAAAACCTATGATTCCGTGTCTGCTGTATTTATGGTGCCAGTATTTGATCATGACTGAGTGTATAACCTGCACGGAGTTGCAGGTGTGGCTCTGGCCGCTTTATAGGGCAGTCTAAATGGATCGTGCAAATCTTTAGCTGCCATCGTATTCTATGTTACGAACTTACTATATCATAAATGCTTCAGGTATATGCAGGGCATTTTTATAACAGTAAATACATAATGGGCTAGATTCTATATGGTACCAAAAAAGCGCTATTCTATAAGCTGTGCTTAAAGTTAGGCATGGTTTATAGAATAGCTCAGTGCAGTGTGTTTTTTCTAGCAAAAAAGGTGCCGGTACTCAAATACCAGGCCACCCTTCAGGGGTGTGGTGATCATTTGAGGGACCCACCCCACAATAGCCAGGCCCCCTGCAACCAGTCACAGAATATATGGCAAGGCAGAATTGGTGTATTGAGCCTGAGCTCTTTCATTATAATTTGGGGACCATGGGTCAATTTTAGCAGACAATGGAAAAGGTGCCGGTACTCAGTATCCCCAAGTACCCCCTCAAAAAAAGCCCTGGCTCAGTGGTTCCCAAACTTTTTCAGTTCACGGCACCCTTCATGTCCGAGCAATTTTTCGTGGCACTCCCCCCGGCCACACTAATCTTCCCCCCCCCCCCCCCCCCCCCCCGGCCACAGAGGTCTCCATCTTTTTCTCTGCACAAATATAACAGTGCTAGGGTGTCCCTAAAACCAGCCCCTCCAAATGATACACTGGAACAGGAACAGGACTTCCAGACTCTGTCACCTCGCTTGATAGGTAAGTACTACCTTCACCTACTTCCTACCCTTTAAAAATCCTTGTACAGTGCTCTGGCAAATAAAAATCACATGTCTACTAGTATAAAAATGCATCAATATTCAATCATCTAAAGGTATGTCAACTTCTTGTAAGTCATTTGTGTGTAAACCAAGAGTGGCAGTATGTGTGGTAAAACAATCTCTAAAGGGAAAACATCCTGTTATAGGGGAATGCAGAAATAGCAGGATCTAGTGGTGTGGAATTTGTCGAGGACATAAATTATATGAGGCATATTTTCAAAGCATTTAACCTTCCAAAGTTCCATAGGTTTCTATGGAACTTTGGAAGGCTAAGTGCTTTGAAAGTCTAACTAGAGTTTGCAACTAAAATGGCTCATTTGAAAATGTAAGTATGAAAAAGGTCTGTCTTTTAATGGGAAAACATCCAACAGTCTGCAGAATGTGGATGTATAAACTTTATGCTTAACAGTATGTCAAAAGTATATGTAAAACGGGAGTGCCAGTCTATACGTGAATAACATAATCTCTGAGTGACAGGAGTAACAGAATCTAATGATGTCGTGTTTGTCGAAGATATAGCATCTGACTTAAACTGACTACTACATTGTACATCTCTGTACAGTTGCCAGACCACTCCTCTGCCCTGCCTTTGCATGCCACACTTGCCCTGAACCTGCATGACCTCTTTTTAGTGCTATCTGCTGCCCTGCAGGACTTGTCTGTCCTCAGCAGGACATCCACTACTTTTTCAGGGCTTCAGATGAAGAGGCATGCTCCAGGTCATGTGCTTCAGAGCTTGCTGCCTCATTGTGCCTCAGCTTTGCACATGTGCCATATGTGACCTCACTTCTCCTTGCACATGGCACTAACGAGTGCTGCTACCAGGAACACTCTCCCATCTTCTGTGGCTACCCTCTGGCCACACTTGAATACCCCCAGACCTGGAGTGCTCCAGCCCTGAGCACTTCCATATTAATGGCTCATGCAGGCCCACCTCCTGCAATTTCCCCATTCCTACTCCAGCCACAGAATCTCTCTCTCCCCTTTCTAACACAGCAGCCAGAAGCCCAGTATGCCCCTGGTGAACCATTTAAAAACTTTTTGTCTGGTTACAGAGCAATCAGAACTGCACGCAATACTCAAGGTAGAAATGCACTAGGGACTTACACAATACGTAAGGAAAGGGAAAGGGGATGGGATTTGATGTACTATCTTTCTGTGGTTACAATCAGAGCGGTTTACATTCTATGTACAGGTACTTATTTTGTTCCTGGGGCAATGGAGGGTTAAGTTATTGCCCAGAGTCACAAGGAACTGCAGTAAGAATTGAACCAGGCTCTTAGGCCGCTGCACTAACCATTAGGCTATTCTTAATTTTGTTCTCCATTTTGAATAATTTCTAATACTATTTGCTGAAAATTTCAATGTATTATCCACAATGACTCCAGGATCTATTTCACTGACGATGATTCCTAACTCAGAACCCAGCATTTTGTACCTTTAGTTGGGATTATTTTTCACAATGTGCATCACCTTGCACTGGTCCGCATTAAATTACATCTGCCATTTAGGTGCTCAGTCTCCTAGTCTGACAAGGTCATTCTGCCAGTCCTTACAATCCTCAGTTGTTTTAAAAACCCTTTGAATAATTTTGTGTCATCCACAAATTTGATCATCTCACTCATCACTCCTATCTCCATATTATTTATGAATATGTTAAAACCTTCAAAACGGAATGGCCTCCTGGTGGAGGTAGTGGAGACGAAGACTGTGTCAGAAGTTAAGGAAGCGTGAGACAGGCGTATGGGATCTCTTAGGAAAAGGAGGAGTTAGTGGTTACTGAGGAAGGGCAGACTGGATGGGCCATTTGACCCGTATCTGCCATCATGTTTCTATGTTTCAAAAAAAAAAAAAAATCCCACTTCTAATAAATTGGTCAAGCAAGGTTTGCCTTTGCTCAACCACACTGACTCATTCCCATTAAGCCATGTCTAGCCATACAGTCAGAAATTTGTTTTTAAATATAGCTTAAACCATTTGGCCAGCACTGACATAAAGATCACAGGTCTATAGTTTCCCAGACCACCCCAGGAGCACTTAAAAAAATTGGCGTTACGTTGGCCACCCTCCAATTTCCAGGTATCAGTCGTATTTTGAATAATAAGTTACAGAATACTATTAACAGATTAGCAATTTCTTGTTTGAGCTCTTTCAAGACTCTGGAATGAATGCCACCCAGTCCTGGTGATTTGTTGCTCAAGCTTGTCAATTTGTTTTACTATATTTAGACTTACAGTAATGAGTTTAGATGCTCTGAATCATCACCATCAAAGAAGGTTTCTGGTGTTGGTATGACTCCAACATCCTCCTCAGTAGACTGAAACAAAGAAATAATTTAGGTTCCTTTTTACTAAGCTACGCTATTAAATGCTTCTTCTGTGTGCTAAACCCATTTCTAGCACAACCGTAAATTCAGGCTTTTTCAATTATTTCAATTTATGGCTGTGTGCTAATGTTAGCATTAGCACACGGCCGCTGAAAAATATGAACAAGGGAACCCTTACCGCCTCCTGTTTAGGAGGTACTAAGGGCTTCTCCTTACGTCAGCGTTATTCAGTTAGCATGCGCTTATGTCAGTGTGCTAGCTCAACAGCACTTCCATACCCATTCTCCGCCCATGCTACTCCTCCTCTAAAACATTACAGAAAAAAAATAAATACAGCATGATTAGCACCTGGGAAAGGGAAAATTACCACAGGACATGCTAAAACATCCTGTGGTAAGTGTTTTCAGCACACTAAGCCCATGTTAGGCCTCAGCAGTCCTTAATAATAGGGCCCCTTCGTTTTGTTTGGTTTTTTTGTTTTTGTTTGTTTGGTTTGGGTTTTTTGCTGTTATCTTATCCTCACTGAGCACCCTTTTTAACCCTTGGTCGTCTGGTAATGTAGCTAATTCCGTCATGGGCTTTTGCTTTCGATGTACTTCTTATCCTAGGTTGTATCTCATCCAGGCCTGTGTTTTGCCACTTAGGATTGCAGGCTCTTCATAAACATTGTCTTCTGCAAATCTGTCTTATTTACCCAGTGCTATACATACCATTGCCAACCATATGGAAGGGTACATATTAAAGTAAAGTAAATAGCACAACATGTTGGAAGCAACATGCATAAACCAAAACTTAGTTTCTTTTAATCCTAAAGCAGTTAAGACACAACAAGGAGTGGCCTAGTGGTTAAAGCACTGGTCATGCAATGCTCCACAGGTGGCAGGTTCAAATCCTGCTACTGCTCCTTGTGATCTTGGGCGAGTCACTTAACCCTCCATTGCCTCAAATACAAACTTAGATTGTGAGCCCTCCTGGGACAGAGAAATATCCAGAGTACCTGAATGTAACTCACCTTGAGCTACTACTGAAAAAGCTGTGAGCAAAATCTAAATAAATAAAATATTCCCTGTGGAGTTTCTGTTTTCCTACAATCCCAGTGTTCTCTCCACACAGCTCATATTCTATAAACTTGTGTTATACTGACACCCTGTGGCATGTAATTGTATTATTTATTTATTAATGCTTTATTTATCATGTCAAAGCATAACACGGAAATACAATATCCAATACATAAAGAACCAGTAATAGCTCATAGAGAAAATATACCTTAACAGGCAAAAATGCTTGTAACAGAATGGTACTGCCTCTTAAGATTCCAAACATGTAAAACCGCCTCAAGGAATTCACTCAAGGCGGTATACAGTAAGAATACATCAAGCATGAGCAATAGACAATTACAGCAGTAAAAATATTCAAATAACAATAAAACGTATGGCACAGTATACTACTTACAATGTCAATGCAATACATACTAGAACATTTTAATTGACAGTGTAAGGTATAATAAAAAATGGAACATATAGGTGTCCTTTTACTAAAGCACGTAGGCACCTATGCGCATACAATGGGCATCAAATTAGGACTACCGCCAGCTACCGTGTGCAGTAATCCGGGCAGTAATCCAAATTTTTATGCACGTCCGCTACACGTGCCAGAAAATATTTTGTATTCTCTGCCACGCAAGCGCTAACCGGGCGGTAATAGGCAGTGTACGTGCGCTGACAATTACTGCCTGGTTAATGCGTGAGACCTTACCACCTATATATGGCTGTTATAGAGGCTGGCATGTACTGTTTCTTTCACATCTTTGGGATGGAGGTGGGGGTGGGAGGGGGTCAGTGACCACTGGGGTAGTAAGGGGGTGAATCCGTTATTCCTCCAGTGGTCATCTGGTCATTTAGTGCAATTGTTTGTGGCTTAGTCGTTATTAAAACAGGTCTAGACCAAAACATCTTTGTTTTAGTCCTGGACATTTTTGTTTTGTTCCATTAAGGCTGAAAAACGTCCAAGTGTTAGGAAAGCCCAAATCCTGCCCTTAACATGGCCGTTTGAGATTTGGATGCACTGCAGACGAACAGCATAGATAAATGTCTGCAAAATGATGCTTTATGCCACTTTTTAGACATTTTTCTCTTTTGAAAATGAGCCCCATAGTACGCTTGGTGAGGGTATCCCTAGAGAGTAATTCCTTTGTACATCACATTACACTGGCTACCGTTCGAAGCAATAGAGATTTTTAAACTCTGCACCATGATACACTCATTCTACATTTCAAAATGCCAGAAACTGTTGGATAATACTACCTGAAAAAAAGACTAAGAAAGATGAAAGGACCTAGTATTTCCTTCAACAAAAGGTGTCAGATTTAAGACAGTACACTCAACAACCATAGCCTATCTATCAGCAAAATGGTGGAACGATATATCAGTGACAATACAATCAATATCAGAGTACGGAATTTTCTGTAAACAGTTGAAGACTCATCTATTCAGAAAATATGTATCAGGGAATGAGAGATACTACAACTGTTATGACCCTACAATGTAATAATGTTTTTCTTCTTGAAATATGTTGAGTCTATAATGTATAGAACAAAGTCCAAATAGCGAAAAGAAGCTCCAGGAGCCTTCAAAATCGGGACACAATTTCTTTAATCATGTAACTTGAACATCAATTCTTTCCTTAGTGACCCGACACGGGTTGTGTTTCGGCGCACAGCACCTATATCAGGGGTCAATTAAGTTGTGACTTCTAAGAAGCAACTGAACTTTCTCCTTTGAAGATGACAAGTTGAGCAATTGTCCCATTCAGTAAAGATGAAATGTACTTAATTGCTCAGCAAAATAGAGCAAAGACGATCCCTTCATGCTCTGATTCATTTTATTCCAAAACAAGTGTACAGTCCTACAATACACAGATGTCAGTAGTTCTATTTGACACAGACAGGGGCTTATTCATTGAAGATTATCACTGTAGCCCATAAACATGCATTTATGAAAATCTACAGTATTTATACATATTTAAAGCCTTGCATGTAGTTCAAATAGTAGAACTATACTAACTGTTGGAATAACCACATATTATAAGGCATTTATAAAGAAATAAACTTGTATTAAATTGTTACATTTATGTATTCATCTCTCTCTCTCTCTCTCTCTCTCTCTCTCTCTCTCTCTCTCTCTCTATATATATATATATATATATATATATATATAGGGCTTTTTTCGAGGGGTTCTTGGGGGTACTGAGTACTGGCACCTTTTCCATTGTCTGCTAAAATTGACCCATGGACTCCAACTTTTAATGGAAGAGCTCAGGCTCTACACAACAATTCTGCCTTGTCATTGATTCTGTGACTGGTTGCAGGGGGCCTGGCTATTGTGGGGTGGGTCCCTCAGTGATCACCCCACCCCTGAAGGGTGGCTTGGCATTTGAGTACCTGCACCTTTTTTACTAGAAAAAAAACACACTGTATTTATATTTAAAGCACCTTTATGAAAAGATTTATGCACAGATCTAAGAGCAATGATTAAAACCAAATACTTTATGCATATCCTGAATGCCTCTAGATTATTTCTGTGTCTGTTCCAATTATTTTCACCCTTGAAAACAGGAGTGAATCTAGCTGGAAGGACAGTGATAAACAAAGTGTGTGTGGAGAACCACCTTGTGATTTTTACAGGGGAAATTCTTCTGCAAATAAGGGTCACAGTGTTTAAAGCAGTCCTGAAGGAACTTACAACCATATTTCCTTGTAGTATTTTTCTGTAGATATGGAGAAATGCTTCCTTAGAAAAGGAAATTATTCCAAGGAAGGTGCTTTGAGTTCAATTAAAGGCCCAGGATGTAGCCAGCAAAAGGTGTAAAGGGTTTTCTCTTTGATTTCTTGGTTTGTGGATTTGGGTCCAGACACAGACGACATACTGTTCACATATGAATAGGGGTCTGCTGCTAAGTATCCATTGGGAAGTGTCCTTAACAATGCTTTGAGGTGACACCTAGTATCACTGCAAATATGGAGCCTTTTGAAACAAAAGATGCAGACTGAACTGGAAGATGAGAATGGTGGCAAGGTTGAATATTAACCGGAATTCGTTTTAGTTTATATTCTGCTATTACTTTTTTTTATTTCCAAATTGATTGATGTGCATGCACAACTTTTAAAAGGCCCAATCAGTCAGGCACTACTACAATTAAATACTGGAGTTGTATAACAACACCACCTCAGGATATCTACTATACTTCATAGATGTCCCCATACTGCAGTAGAGAGATGTGGTAGCCATGTTAACCAACTTTTAGAGGTAATCAATAGAAATAGAATAAAATAAAACATGAAAAAAAATAAGATGATACCTTTTTTTATTGATTAGCTTTCGAAGGTAGCCCTTTCTGATCTGACGAAGAAGGGCTACCTTCAAAAGCTAATCAAAAAATGTATTGTTAGTCCAATAAAAAAGGTATCATCTTATTTTATTATTATTATTGGCAGGAATGGGGGGGTCAATGTAGAGGGGGCCAGGGCTAAATCTGTGAGGGCCCATGCCCCCGTGGTGCCACCTATCTACGCCCTTGCACCTGCCCTCGCAGAAACAGGAAGTTACATCAGAGGAGAGCGGGGCATGTTCTAGGGAAGGCCGAGGCTCCAAGACAGCCCTGCACTAATGATTATTTTTTTTAAAACACACAGAAATCAAAGAAAAGGGTAGAGAAAGAAAATTAAGGATTAATAATAAAATTATCAGTTGTGGTCAATAGGAAGAGATGCCTGCTTGTTTCATTGTTTTCCCCTACAAGGCTATTCCAGTTTTTCTTTCATCCCGCTGCTTGCATGGACTTGCACTTTGCTCAAACTTGTTGAAACTTGTTCCTTTCCAAGAAAAGAAAGAAAAAAAGAAACGAGATTGGGAGGGATGGATTCTTTGAGTTGCCACAAAACCTTTTCATAAGTAAAACCTTGCCTATGAAATGATTAGTATTTCAACTTTTTGTGAACAAGATTAAAGCACACTGTAGAAGTATGTTTCTTGTCCAAGAACCTACACTGGGCTAGTCACAGCAGGGTAGAGATTACTTTTCTAAGTTTTTAGTCAGGTGTTCCTACCAGTAAGAAAAGCAATATAGGTCAGGCATTTGATACACAGTAACAATAAATGACTGCATGGTCCCTCCAGCCTCCCCAACCAGACGGCTAGAGCTGTGCCTGCCACTCTGTGCGGGCTCCAGTCACGCATGCTTAAATGCTGGTTGTTAAGACTCCACTATGTCAACCGTATAGGTAGCCAAACATGATGGGGATGATATGTGATTATAACCAAGATTCCAAATATTGCTGACAGTATTAAACTTACTAATCAAGATGTCTTCCCCTCCCCCCTGAGCTGCACAGCACCCTCACTCACAGCATCTCTATAAATAAATCCCACCTTGAACGTTCTGAAGCTCACTCCATCTGTGGCAGTGAAGCACTGAACTCCTGTCCTCTTGGAAGGCTAGGCTATTCGGAGTACTCACCCTCAGTCATAGACCCACCCTCAGCCACGCCCCATCTGCACATAAAACGCACCCTCAACATTCTGAAGCAGACTCTGTGGCTTCAACAGTTCGTATGTTCGAAGCTCTGTAACCACTTTTAAGCACACTACATCTCTGCCACGCCCTGACCTATCAAAGGGAGGAGCGACACAGCTGCACCGCCCTGACCTATCAAAGGGAACTGAAACAGAAAAAGGGAGGAGCGTCACACCGAATGAGGGACCTATCAGAGGGAAGTCAAACAGAAGAAGGGAGGAGCATCAGAGGCGAAGGGGTCACTCAGGAGAAGCATCACTCATTTTCTACAACTGCACCATTGCGAGGCAACGGAATGCAACCACGCCTCATGGACCTATCACCGAACTCTAACAGAAGAAGGGCGGTGTGTTACAGGCGAAGGGGTCACTCATTCCCTGGGCCTCCACCGTTGCGAGGCAACGGAATGCAACGACGCATGATGGACCTATCACAGGCAACTGTAACACAACAAAGGAGGAGCGTTACAGGCGAAAGGGGTCACTCATTTTGTGGGTAGCATGACACCAACAACGCTGGAAAGACAACATTGCTTTATTTCATTTTCTTTCCACAAAGGTATGACGGACTTATTATATCTGTTGCTATGTGTTCTAAGTTTGGAAAAGTTACAAAAAGGTATTAGTGACTTATTCAGGGGACTTCTCTTGGCTACATTTCTTGCTGCTGTGGGTATATACTGTGCCTTCTTAGTACACATTCTACATCCTCCTTAATATGGAATGCATGTTTTCACACATTGCGTTCTGTGTCCGGAATTCCCCTCTGCTACGCCGGGACATTAGTGGCCACGATACATTTACAAATACCTTTATCATACGTATTTCACTTTTCCAGTGAGAAACAAAAAGCGGGGACCGAACGAACACACTGCTTTGGTAGCTGTTCATCTGCTTCTACTCATCTGGACTCATTAATTTCTTTCACTCCCTACCCCTTTGCTGCTTCTCCGATATTTCCCCCGCCATTTTCATGCTACGTTTCACGCTGTTATATCCTCACAAAAAGGGGGGGAGGCCTAACGACCACAACAAGGGAACCTTTTCACACTACTTTAGTAGCTGCTCATCTGCTTGCACGCCTCTAGCCTGATTAATTTCAGTTTCTTCCCCTTTGCTGCTTCTCCGTTATTTCCCCCACCATTTTCACGCTACTTTTCACGCTGTTATAGGCAGCCATTTTGTGCACCAGTACGAGCTACACATTGGGATGTGTTTCCTTTTCACTGTGTTTATTACAAGCTTGCCTACAGTACAGGGAATGTCCTCTACAGGGTACTATTAAACAACAAACACTAACTAGCTATTTATTTATTTCATTGCATTTGTATCCCACATTTTCCCACCTCTTTGCTGGCTCAATGTGGCTTACAATACATCATGAGTACTGAAACAAATGGATGTCTGCTGAACTATATATCTGTTAACAATAATAACGTTACAAAACATAAGAAAAACTATGGGGATAGGTTTTGTACATAAATAACATAACATCATTTCAGTGAGCATTTCAAAGGACACTATATACAATTATCACTGTTATAGGCGGCCATTTTGTGGACCACCACGACCTACACAGTGGGATGCATTTCCTTTTCACTCTGCTTATGACAAAATGCATGTCTGCTGAACTATATATGTGTAAAAAAACGTTACAAATCATAACCCTACCATGGGGATACATTTTTTACATAAATAAAATATTAACCATCAAACGACACTATATACTATTATATGTAGAATGGAATTAGAATGCCATTAAACATGTTCACTATGGGAGTTGATTCATATTTTCTATGTGACTAATGGACATAGATGGTTTCTTTAATTGTTTAATTTTAGTTTCTTCACTACAGCAATGCTACAGCTCAAGAAGGCAAAACAAGTGGCAGCAGCTATTTTCACCAACAAACTGGCATCTGACTCAAACAGTATGAGGCACATCATGGAAAGCAGCCTGAACTAAAAAGAAAACCTTTAATAGGATACAATTAAATCTAATTGTCTCTAACCAACAAACACAATACAAGAACTCTCTTTAACATATTCTTCCTGAACTAAAAAAAAAAAAAAAAAGATTAACTTACTACATCCTTATCTTGCAAAAATATTTCCATATGCATGGCATCATAAAACACATTTTCCAAATGGGACACATCTGTTTGCATCAATATCGCCTTTATATGTGTACATATGTGTGTGTACAAGGAGCAAATCTATTTTTATCAATATTGCCTTTGTGTGTGTGTGTGTGTGTGTGTGTGAGAGAGAGAGAGAGAGAGAGAGGGAGGGAGAAAGTGTGAGCATATGTGTTTGTACCAATACTGCTTTTAAATGTGTGTGTGTGTGTGTATATGGGGCACATGTATATCAATATTTCCTGTGTGTGTGTACATAGGGCACATGTGTTTGTATCAATATTGCTTTTATATGTGTGTGTATATTTGTGCATGTATGTGTGTACATGTGAGCATACATGGGGCACATGTTTCTATTATTGCCTTTAAATGTGTATTTGTGTGTATGTGCACAGATGGCACATGTGTTTGTATTAATATATTGCCTTTGTATGTGTCTCTGTGTATGAATGAGGCACATGTGATTGTATCAATATTGCCTTTATATGTGTGTGTGTGTGTGTGTGTGTGTGTGTGTGTATGTGTGTATGTAGATTTTCTATCAATATTGCCTGTATGTGTGTCTATGTGTGTACATGTTGTACATGTGTTTGTATCAATATTGCCTTTATATGCATGTGTGTGTGTGTGTGTAGATGGGGTACATTTGTTTGAATCAATATTGACTTTATATGTGTGTCTGTTTGTGTACATGGGGCACATGTGTTTGTATCAATATTGCTTTTATATTTATTTATTTAACACTAGTCACAGGCTAAATGTGGCTTACACAATACCGTAGGGCAGACTACAGTTCAGTAAAGCGAAAGCTACATACCTGTAGAAGGTATTCTCCGGACAGCAGGCATGCACGACCGTCTTCCCGCCCGAACGCGAGCGTTTTCACCAGTCCAGTAAATAGCAAAGACAAGGGAAGACACAACTCCAAAGGGGAGGTGGGTGGGTTGGTGAGAACAATCAGCCAGCTGTCCTCGGAGAATACCTTCTACAGGTATGTAGCTTTCACTTTCTCCGAGGACAAGCAGGCTGCTTGTTCTCACAAGTGGGGTATCCCTAGCCCCCAGGCTCACTCAAAACAACAAACATTGGTCAATTGGGCCTCGCAACGGTGAGGACATAACTGAGATTGACCTAAACTTATTCAACTAACTGAGAGTGCAGCCTGGAACAGAAGAAAAATGGGCCTAGAGGGGTGGAGTTGGATTCTAAACCCCGAACAGATTCTGCAGCACCGACTGCCCGAACCGACTGTCGCGTCTGGTATCTTGCTGAAGGCAGTAATGAGATGTGAATGTGTGGACAGATGACCACGTCGCAGCCTTGCAACTCTCTTCAATAGTGGCAGACTTCAAGTGGGCCACTGACGCCATCATGGCTCTAACACTATGAGCCGTGACATGACCCTCAAGAGTCAGCCCAGCCTGGGCATAAGTGAAGGAAATGCAATCTGCTAGCCAATTAGATAAGGTGCGTTTCCTGACAGCCACTCCCCTTCTGTTGGGATCAAAAGAAACAAACATTTGGGCGGACTGTCTGTGGGGGCTGTGTCCGCTCCAGATAGAAGGCCAATGCTCGCTTGCAGTCCAATATGTGCAGCTGACGTTCAGCAGGGCGGGTATGAGGATGGGGAAAGAATGTTGGCAAGACAATTGACTGGTTCAGATGGAACTCCAACACCACCTTCAGCAAGAACTTAGGGTGCGTACGGAGGGCTACTCTGTTATGATGAAATTTAGTATAAGGCTTGAAGCTCACTAACTCTGTGAGCTGAAGTGACTGCCACCAAGAAAAAGACCTTCCAAGTCAAGTACTTCAGATGGCAGGAATTCAGTGGCTCAAAAGAAGGTTTCATCAGCTGGGTGAGAACGACATTGAGATCCCATGACACTGTAGGAGGTTTGATGGGGGGCTTCGACAAAAGCAAACCTCTCATGAAGCGAACAACTAAAGGCTGTCCCGAGATTGGCTTACCTTCCACACGGTAATGGTATGCAGTAATCACACTAAGATGAACCCTTATGAAGTTGGTTTTAAGACCAGACTCGGACAAGTGCAGAAGGTATTCAAGCAGAGTCTGTGTAGGACTGGAGCGAGGATCTAGGGCCTTGCTGTCACACCAGGTGGCAAACCTCCGCCAGAGAAAAAAGTAACTCTTCTTAGTGGAATCTTTCCTGGAAGCAAGCAAGACACGGGAGACACCCTCGGATAGACCCAAAGAGGCAAAATCTACGCTCTCAACATCCAAGCCATGAGAGCCAGGGACTGGAGGTTGGGATGCAGAAGCGCCCCCTCGTTCTGAGTAATGAGGGTCGGAAAACAATCTCCACGGTGCTTTGGAGGACAATTCCAGAAGAAGAGGGAACCATATCTGACACGGCCAAAAGGGAGCGATCAGGATCATGGTGCCTCGATCTTGCTTGAGTTTCAGCAAAGTCTTCCCCACCAAAGGTATGGGAGGATAAGCATACAGGAGGCCTTCCCTCCAATCCAGGAGAAAGGCATCCGATGCTAGCCTGCGTGGGCCTGAAGTCTGGAACAGAACTGAGGGACCTTGTGATTGACTTGAGTGGCAAAGAGACCTACCAAGGGGGTGCCCCACGCTTGAAAGATCTTGCGTACTACTCTCAAATTGAGAGACCACTTGTGAGGTTGCATTATCCTGCTCAACCTGTCGGCCAGACTGTTGTTTACGCCTGCCAGATACGTGGCTTGAAGAAACATGCCGTTCCGGTGAGCCCAAAGCCACATTCTGACGGCCTCCTGACACAGGGGGCGAGATCCAGTGCCCCCCTGCTTGTTGATGTAAGACATGGCAACCTGATTGTCCGTCTGAATTTGGATAATTTGTTGGGACAGCCGATCCCTGAAAGCCTTTAGAGCGTTCCAGACCGCTCGCAACTCCAGGAGGTTGATCTGCAAACCTTTTTCCTGGAGGGACCAACTCCCTTGGGTGTGAAGCCCATCGACATGAGCTCCCCACCTCAGGAGAGACGCATCCGTCATCAGCACCTTTCGTGGCTGAGAAATTTGGAAAGGACGTCCAAGAGTCAAATTGGACCGAATTGTCCACCAATGCAGGGACTGGAGAAAACTCGTGGACAGCAGGACTACGTCCTCTAGGTCCCCAGCAGCTTGGTACCACTGAGAAGCTAGGGTCCATTGAGCTGATCTCATGTGAAGGCGGGCCATGGGAGTCACATGCACTGTGGAGGCCATGTGGCTGAGCAACCTCAACATCTGCCGAGCTGTGATCTGCTGAGACGCCCGTACCCAGGAAACGAGAGACAGAAGAGTGTCGGCCCTCGCTTCCGGAAGGTAGGCACAAGCTGTCTGAGAGTCCAGCAGAGCTCCTATGAATTCGAGCTTCTGGACTGGAAGAAGGTGGGACTTTGGATAATTTATCACAAACCCTAGTAGCTCCAGGAGTCGAATAGTCATCTGCATGGATTGTAGAGCTCCTGCCTCGGAGGTGTTCTTCACCAGCCAATCGTTGAGATAAGGGAACACGTGCACGTGCACGTGCCGCTACAACAGCCAGGCATTTTGTAAACACCCTGGGCGCAGAGGCGAGACCAAAGGGTAGCACACAATACTGAAAATGCCGTGTTCCCAGACAGAATTGAAGATACTGTCTGTGAGCTGGCAGTATCGGGATGTGAGTGTAAGCGCCCTTTAAGTCCAGAGAGCATAGCCAATCATTTTCCTGAATCATGGGAAGGAGGGTGCCCAGGGAAAGCATCCTGAACTTTTCTCGGACCAGATATTTGTTCAGGGCCCTTAGATCTAGGATGGGACGCATCCCCCCTGATTGAAACTCGCCGCCTGAGTCCTCTTCTTTAGCGAAAGGGTACAGGCCTGGGGATGATGACCGGCCCCCAGACACTGAAGGCACGAAACGTGCCTATCAGTGAGCGAGATCGTCCGGCTGCACTGGGTGCACTTTTTGAAGCCGCTGGCAGGCTTCGAGGACATGGGCGGAAAAATCACGCTGGCGAAATCAACATTTGCGATGGTGACAAAAAGAGGCACCAAAAGAAGGGAAAAACCCATACGGAGGCCAAAAAAGGCCGCTTTCGATGATGAAAGGAAACTTACGGAAAAAAACACTGAAAAAAGTGGAAAAAACACTTTTTATTTTTTTACAAGACAAAGAAACGCGACGGAAGACTTTCCGGACACTTCCGAATGGAAGAACGTGGCAAAAAAGGGGTCTCCTTGAGGCGCAGAATGTCCGTAAACAGCCGTCCTGAGCTGCGGAAAAAAGAAGACTGGCGAACACGCTCATGTTTGGGCTGGAAGACGGTCGCGCATGCGCACGCGAGGGCTAGCAAACATTGTTGCTAGTGAAGATCTCCGATCGGAGGGGCTTGCGTGGATGACACCCACTTGTGAGAACAAGCAGCCTGCTTGTCCTCGGAGAAAATACAGTTAAACAATGTAAAGTAAGGTAGTGATCGTATAGGTGTCATATAAAACAACAAAGATAATAAGAGATAATAAAAGATCAATAAGGTCCAAAAATTTTGCTGTGACAAAAACCAGTAACTTAAGTTGAGTCTGGAGGATAAGCCTTCTGGAATAAGGATATCTTCAGTACCGGGGTACAAAGTATATCGTAGTGATAGGGTGGACCGGACTGGTGGAGGGGTAGCATTGTATATTAACGAGAGCCTTGACTCAGATAGATTACAAATTCAGCAGGACACAAATCACACCTTTGAATCATTGTGGGTTGAAATTCCATGTATAAAAGGGAAAAAAACGGTGATAGGAGTGTACTACCGTCCGCCTCGCCAGGATGAGCAGGTAGACACAGAAATGATAAAAGAAATCAGAGACGCGAACAAAATGGGCAATGTGATAATAATGGGTGACTTCAATTATCCAAATATAGACTGGGTAAATGTAACATCGGGACACGCTACAGAGATACAATTCCTTGATGAAATCAAGGACAGCTTTATGGAGCAACTGGTGCAGGAGCCGACGAGAGAAGGAAAAATTCTAGACTTGGTCCTTAGTGGAGCGCATGATCTGGTGAGGGACGTTATGGTACTGGGGCCGCTTGATAACAGTGACCATAATATGATCAGTTTTGATATCGACCTTGAAGTAACTGTACACAGAAAGTCAAATACGTTAGCGTTTAACTTTAAAAAAGGAGACAATGATAACATGAGAAGAACGGTTAAAAAAAAAAAAACTTAGGGGGGCAACTGAGAGAGTAAAAACTGTACAACAGGCGTGGACGCTGTTCAAAAATACCATCCTGGAGGCCCAGGCCATACATATTCCGCGAATTAGAAAAGAAAGACGGAACTCCGAAAGACAGCCGGCCTGGTTGAAAAGTGAGGTGCAAGAAGCTATTAGGACTAAAAGAAACGCCTTCAGAAAATGGAACCGTCTGAAAATAACAAGCAGCAGCATAAGGAGTGTCAAAGCAAATGCAAGGCGCAGATAAAGAAGGCCAAGAGGGATTACGAAAAAAAAGATAGCATTAGAGGCAAAAAAACATAGTAAAATTTTTTTTCGGTATATTAAAAGCAGGAAGCCAGCAAAAGAATCGGTTGGGCCGCTGGATGACCGAGGGGTAAAAGGAGCGATCAAGGAAGACAAAGACGTAGCGGAGAGACTTAATGAATTCTTTGCTTCGGTCTTCACCGAGGAAGATTTGGGTGGGATACCTGTGTCGGAAATGGTATTTCAAGCGCACGAGTCGGAGAAACATACTGACTTCATGGTAAACCTGGAGGATATAATGGGGCAGTTCGGCAAACTGAAGAGTAGCAAATCTCCTGGACCGGATGGTATTCATCCTAGAGTACTGATAGAACTGAAAAATGAGCTTGCGGAGCTACTGCTAGTGATATGCAACTTATCCTTAAAATCGAGCGTGGTACCGGAAGATTGGAGGATGGCCAATGTAACGCCCATTTTTTAAAAAGGCTCCAGGGGAGATCTGGGAAATTATAGACTGGTGAGTCTGACGTCGGTGCCAGGGAAAATGGTAGAGGCTATTATTAAAAACAAAATTACAGAGCACATCCGAGGACATGGATTACTGAGACCGAGTTAGCACGGCTTTTGTGTGGGGAAATCTTGCCTGACCAATTTACTTCAATTCTTTGAAGGAGTAAACAAACATGTGGACAAAGGGGAGCCGGTTGATGATGAGGCATATTTTCAAAGCACTTTGGGAGGCTAAGTTCCATAGGTTTCTATGGAACTTTGGGAGGCTAAGTGCTTTGAAAATAAGCCTCATTGTGTATCTGGATTTTCAAAAGGCGTTTGACAAGGTACCTCATGAAAGGCTACAGAGGAAATTGGAGGGTCATGGGATAGGAGGAAATGTCCTATTGTGGATTAAAAACTGGTTGAAGGATAGGAAACAGAGAGTGGGGTTAAATGGGCAGTATTCACAATGGAGAAGGGTAGTTAGTGGGGTTCCTCAGGGGTCTGTGCTAGGACCGCTGCTTTTTAATATATTTATAAATGATTTAGAGATGGGAGTAACTAGTGAGGTAATTAAATTTGCTGATGACACAAAGTTATTCAAAGTCGTTAACTCGCGACAGGATTGTGAAAAATTACAAAAGGACCTTACAAGACTGGGAGACTGGGCGGTTAAATGGCAGATGACGTTTAATGTGAGCAAGTGCAAGGTGATGCATGTGGGAAAAAAGAACCCGAATTATAGCTACGTCATGCAAGGTTCCACGTTAGGAGTTACGGACCAAGAAAGGGATCTGGGTGTTGTCGTCGATAACACACTGAAACCTTCTGCTCAGTGTGCTGCTGCGGCTAGGAAAGCGAATAGAATGTTGGGTATTATTAGGAAAGGTATGGAAAACAGGTGTGAGGATGTTATAATGCCGTTGTATCGCTCCATGATGCGACCGCACCTTGAGTATTGTGTTCAATTCTGGTCGCCGCATCTCAAGAAAGATATAGTAGAATTGGAAAAGGTGCAGCGAAGGGCGACTAAAATGATAGCGGGGATGGGACGACTTCCCTATGAAGAAAGACTAAGGAGGCTAGGGCTATTCAGCTTGGAGAAGAGACGGCTGAGGGGAGACATGATAGAGTTATATAAAATAATGAGTGGAGTGGAACAGGTGGATGTGAAGCGTCTGTTCACACTTTCCAAAAATACTAGGACTAGGGGGCATGCGATTAAACTACAGTGTAGTAAATTTAAAACAAATCGGAGAAAATTTTTCTTCACCCAACGTGTAATTAAACTCTGGAATTCATTGCCGGAAAATGTGGTGAAGGCGGTTAGCTTAGCAGAGTTTAAAAAGGGGTTGGACGGTTTCCTAAAGGACAAGTCCATAAACCGCTACTAAACGGACTTGGAAAAATCCAAAATCCCAGGAATAACATGTATAGAATGTTTGTACGTTTGGGAAGCTTGCCAGGTGCCCTTGGCCTGGATTGGCCGCTGTCGTGGACAAAGTGCTGGGCTCGATGGACCCTTGGTCTTTTCCCAGTATGGCATTACTTATGTACTTATGTAATTTGCTGAAATTTAGATGGTTCTGAGTTGATTTTAAGAATTTGGGCAATGCATTCCATAGCTGTGTGCCAATGAAGGAGAAGCTGGACGCATAGGTAGATTTGTATTTTAGGCCAAATGTGTATGTGTGTTTGTGCATGGGATATATGTTTTTATCAATATTGCCTTAATATGTGTGTGTGTGTGTGTGGGCACATGTGTTTGTATCAATATTCTTTATATGTTTTATCACTGTGTGTACATGGGGCACATGACATATGTGTGTTTATTAATATTGTGACAAGGCTACTGCCAGGGCAGCTAGGATGAAGCAGTTAGACCCTGAAATACAAGTACCAGAAGCCATTGCAAGGAGGGAGGCAGAGAGTAGTCTGGACACAAGGGATGGATTCCCAGTTCCAGCAGAGGGAGCCAGTGGGATAGCCAGGCTGAGCCTATAATTTCATCACCCACTAGGGGAAGGCAGAGGGAAGAAGCTCAGTTGCCCCGGATACGCAATCACACACACACATATTAATAAATATTGTCTTTATATGTATGTGTGTGTGTTTTCTACATTGGGCGCATCTCTTTGTATCAATATTGCTTTAGTATATGTATGTGTGTGTGTGTCGATGTGGGCACATGTGTTTGTATCAATATTTCCTTTATGACTTTATGTGCATGTGTATGTGTGTATGGGGCACATGTACCTGTATCAATATTGCCTTTTTTGTGTATGCTTGTACATGTGGGCACATGTGTTTGTATAAATATTGCCTTTACATGTGTATTTGTGTGTGGGGACATATTGACACCTGTGTTCATATCAATTTTGTCTTTATGTGTGTATATGTGTGTGAACATATATATCAATATTGTATTTATATTCGTATTTGTTTATGTACATAAGGGCATGTGTTTGTATCAATATTGCCTTTTTATGTGTGTGCAAATGTGTGTGCATGTGGGTCACATGTGTTTATATTATTATTATTACCTTTATATGTGTATGTGTGTTTATATGTGTGTGTACATAGGGCACATGTGCTTGTATCAATATTGCCTTTTATGTGTGTGTGCATGTGTGTACATGGGACACATGTGTTTGTATTAATATTGTCTTCATATGTGTGTGTGTGTGTGTGTTTGTATGTACATGAGGCACATGTGCCTGTATCAACACTGACTTGTTATCTGTGTGTTTGTACATGGGCACATGTGTTTCTAATGATATTGACTTTATATGTGTATGTATGTTTACATGTGTGTGTACATGGGGCACATGTGTTTGCATCAATATTGCCTTTATGTGTGTGATTGTGTGCGTATGTACTTGTGGGCATATGTGTTTATATAAATATTGCCTTTATATGTACAGTGGGGGAAATAAGTATTTGATCCCTTGCTGATTTTGTAAGTTTGCCCACTGACAAAGACATGAGCAGCCCATAATTGAAGGGTAGGTTATTGGTAACAGTGAGAGATAGCACATCACAAATTAAATCCGGAAAATCACTTTGTGGAAAGTATATGAATTTATTTGCATTCTGCAGAGGGAAATAAGTATTTAATCCCTCTGGCAAACAAGACCTAATACTTGGTGGCAAAACCCTTGTTGGCAAGCACAGCGGTCAGACGTCTTCTGTAGTTGATGATGAGGTTTGCACACATGTCAGGAGGAATTTTGGTCCACTCCTCTTTGCAGATCATCTCTAAATCATTAAGAGTTCTGGGCTGTCGCTTGGCAACTCGCAGCTTCAGCTCCCTCCATAAGTTTTCAATGGGATTAAGGTCTGGTGACTGGCTAGGCCACTCTATGACCCTAATGTGCTTCTTCCTGAGCCACTCCTTTGTTGCCTTGGCTGTATGTTTTGGGTCATTGTCGTGCTGGAAGACCCAGCCACGACCCATTTTTAAGGCCCTGGCGGAGGGAAGGAGGTTGTCACTCAGAATTGTACGGTACATGGCCCCATCCATTCTCCCATTGATGCGGTGAAGTAGTCCTGTGCCCTTAGCAGAGAAACACCCCCAAAACATAACATTTCCACCTCCATGCTTGACAGTGGGGACGGTGTTCTTTGGGTCATAGGCAGCATTTCTCTTCCTCCAAACACGGCGAGTTGAGTTCATGCCAAAGAGCTCAATTTTTGTCTCATCTGACCACAGCACCTTCTCCCAATCACTCTCGGCATCATCCAGGTGTTCACTGGCAAACTTCAGACGGGCCGTCACATGTGCCTTCCGGAGCAGGGGGACCTTGCGGGCACTGCAGGATTGCAATCCGTTATGTCGTAATGTGTTACCAATGGTTTTCGTGGTGACAGTGGTCCCAGCTGCCTTGAGATCATTGACAAGTTCCCCCCTTGTAGTTGTAGGCTGATTTCTAACCTTCCTCGTGATCAAGGATACCCCACGAGGTGAGATTTTGCGTGGAGCCCCAGATCTTTGTCGATTGACAGTCATTTTGTACTTCTTCCATTTTCTTACTATGGCACCAACAGTTGTCTCCTTCTCGCCCAGCGTCTTACTGATGGTTTTGTAGCCCATTCCAGCCTTGTGCAGGTGTATGATCTTGTCCCTGACCTCCTTAGACAGCTCCTTGCTCTTGGCCATTTTGTAGAGGTTAGAGTCTGACTGATTCACTGAGTCTGTGGACAGGTGTCTTTCATACAGGTGACCATTGCCGACAGCTGTCTGTCATGCAGGTAACGAGTTGATTTGGAGCATCTACCTGGTCTGTAGGGGCAAGATCTCTTACTGGTTGGTGGGGGATCAAATACTTATTTCCCTCTGCAGAATGCAAATAAATTCATATACTTTCCACAATGTGATTTTCCGGATTTAATTTGTGATGTGCTATCTCTCACTGTTACCAATAACCTACCCTTCAATTATGGGCTGCTCATGTCTTTGTCAGTGGGCAAACTTACAAAATCAGCAAGGGATCAAATACTTATTTCCCCCACTGTATGTGTGTGTGTGTGCGCGTGTGTGTTTGTGTGATTCATTGTGTATTATACCTCTGTAATCACCAGTGAAATGCTATATTTATTCTAGTTACCGTGGTGATGTTAGGCAAACAGTGAAGCAAGCAAGTAAAGTTCTTAGCCTTTACCCAATACAGGTTTGCACTTCTGAAGTCCTTCAGTCTGCCTAATGTCCAGTTCTGAATGCCATAAATCACTCAGCCATGCTAGGATCTGTATGTAAAAACTTCTGCCATCAATTAACCATTGGCAAACTGAAGGCCTGAAAACATAAACATTTTTACAGCACTACAACACATTCTCATTCCTTATGAGGAGTAGTTCAATGCTAATTTTTAAATTTACTCAGCATTTAGCATGATGCACAGATTCCCAGTGAGCAGCAATAAAATGTGCTGTTTCCACATGTTTCCTTGGTAACAAACTAGCTCTTATTCTTTGGGCATGCAGAGTGGATGGATGACTAAAACGTTTAGTGATTTGGTCCCACACGCTTCAATAACCAAACAAGTTAGAAGGAAATTAGGATACTGCTAGTACAGAAATGCTGCTTCTGTTTCCATGAAACACAGAGTGAATTATAAAAAAAAAATAATTAAAAATGGAGGAGAGCTGAAATCCTAATGTACTTTATGAAAAAAGTTTTAACAGCATTAGAATAGTAGGTTTTGTCCATCAGGTGACAGAGTGTTCGTCCCCAGGCCCTGCCTCAGCGCCAGAATTTGAGACAAGTAATACCTAGTCTGCCAAGGGTTTTCCATTCCTGTTAACTTGATTAAATGATAGTAACCATGGCAAAGGGAATTATCTGTAGATAATTGCTCATGTTGACAGATGTCTTAAACGAAAGATAAATGATAATGACAGGCACAGTAACTATGTCACAATAATGTTTGCTACCAAAAGTGCTTATTGTTCTTAGAACAAAGTAAAGAGAGCATTAAAAATGTTTAAGCCCATAATTTTTGCATGATTTATGACAGAGTGGAGCACTGGGGTACCTTCTGAGTAGTAGCCAGGGTTTCTAGGTAGGTAGTGGCTGGCACTGTATATACCCCAATTGCTGGGACTCTGTTGGTAAGGGAAAAGACAAACTTTCAAAGCCATACCTCTGTGGATATTTCTCTTATCCCTATTTAAGGAAGTAAAACCAGTCTTCAAGTACATAGAGCAGAACCCCAGAAGCAGCCCAGGAGGAAAGACTCATCCCAGGAAGAAAATATGTTAACTGCTCAATATGGAGAATGAGACTAAATACTTTCTAATGCATTTCCCCACTCTAACCTATAGAAATTATCCCAGAAAATGTAGCTGTGTCATTCTTCAAAAACTCGATGTCCAGTAAGGAGGTTTACTGCTGAATTTCTTTAAAGTAAGTACAGGTGACATTATCCAAATAGGTTAATCCAAAGTTAAGAAAAAAAAACAAAACTTCAGATCCTTTGATTTCTTCTTTCTCCTCTAAGTAGATTTAGATCATCAGCATCTACATGACATATAGGCTTCCTGACTGGCCTGGCCCAGGCTACCTGCCTTTTCATTGCCACATACTTTCCTTTTCTTTTTGGTTTGCAGAATCTCACCTTCTCATGTCCTCCTCAGGGATCTGTGAAAGACAGACCCCACCCGAAATGCTCCAAACACCAATGAACCTCCTTTCCTTAACCCCCTAGGCATCAGAACCCTCTCTCTGGAAGGGGAAGAAGGAAAGACCTAGACCTATCCCTCACAAGGGGACCTATCCCTCACATATTCATAATGTAGACCTCCCCTACATAAAACAGTGTCATAAAAAGACCTGTTTTGCCTAGGCCATTTAGTTCAGGACATGCACAGTTCCCCAAGTATCTTACAAAAGGCTCTCTATACAGAGCCTCTTGTAAAATATGTATAAGGGTATGGTGCAGGATTACAAAACCATGGCTATTTTGGGTGAAAATCAGACTTCTGGTGCCTAGCTCATTGCTGGACTGCCTTTTTAAACCACATATTTTTTTCCCCCTCTGACTGAAAGATTGCTCAGTCTGCTACAACAACATGATTTTTTCCTAACATATTTCTCATGCATAGTTTTGTTATCACCAGTGCCTAGAGTTAACAGACACTACCCAACACAGTGAGACAACCCTAAGACAATTGTGGAAAATGAAGAGGTTATGATCACCTGGGATACCCCCATCCTGACTAATAAAAAGCTGGATGCAAGAAAACCAGATATAGTAAAGAGAAAAACACCAGAACAGAATTGGCTATAGGGGTGTCAATCCCAAGTGATTACTCGATGAATTGTGTGGAGAAAGAGAAGATCCTCAAGTACTAAGAAATGCAATCATAAATCAAGAAAATGTGGAACAGAGATACAGAAATATTTCCCATCATTTTGAGTGCCACAGGCTTGATCAAAATGAACTTCCAATTGCACCTGGATACACATGTTACATCTTATGAACTGCAGAAGGAAGCTCTCTTTGGCACAATGCAAGTACTACGGTGAGCGTTAGCAGTAAATTTGAAAGACAGAGATCACATGCCCTGACTTAGGAGTGAGGCCTGAACCATCTTTTCTGAACCAATATGGATTCTGCAGCCTGAAGGCTAAATACAACATGAACCAGCTGTTTTCTAAAGAAAACTACTTCTTGGAACATCTGTGTTACTGATTTATTTTATTTATTTTTATTGCATTTGTATCCCACCTTATCCCACCTCTTTGCAGGCTCAAAGTGGCTTACAATACATCATGAGTAGCGGAAAAGTGTTAGTATCATAAACATTTAGTATTGAATAATCTTGTTAGTATAATGATAAAAACAAAGTAGTAGTATACAAGCAGATTTTAAGAAACAGTTCAGAGATTAAATAGGCGAGTTGTGTAGTGTAGGACATGATGTTTACTTGCACTAGCCTTCCAGTTTATCTCCTGGGAAGGTGTGTAGAAGCATGCTTCACAGAGACAGGGTCTCCAGGAACATTTGTGAACCATGGAGGGGAGTTTGGTCCTACAACTAATAAGCTGTTCATGCTCATTTTCAAAGCTTATAGACTTACAAAGTTACGTGGACAGGCATTTTCGATATGATAGCTAAGTCCGATTTTGGACATTTTGCACAAAATGTCCAAAATCTGAATTGGAAAGAAGGTCATTTTTGAAAAACAAAAACGTCTATCCAGATAGGTAATAGGATAAAGCAAGCAGAGCCTTTTTGCTGTCCTATCTGGATAGTTAGTGAACTGAATATTACCACCAGTGGCAGCCCTACCATTAGACCATCTGAGGAAGGGCCTTAGGCAGCACTCTTCCTGAAGCAGCATCTCCCCCTTCCTTCTTCCATCCCCTTCTCCGAGTTTACCTTTTTTGTCCATTTTCCAAAAGGCGGCAGCACCGGCCTCTTCTCTTTACTGTGGCCCACTTCTCTAATGTAACTTCCTGTTTCCTCAAAGGCAGAGCCTCAGTACAGAAGATACTGGTGCCAGCAGCAGGGCAGCGCATGGGAATTGCTGCCACCGCCGCCATCTTTTGTAAAATAGGAAAAGGTAAAGGGGGTGGAGGAAAGAAGGGGGAGATGCCAGGCCGAGGGAGGGGGCAGTGGCATCTCAGCCCTGCCTCAGGTGGCATCTTACCTTGGGCCGCCCATGATTACCTCTACCCAGTCCTTGCTGTCCCTCTCAATCTTTATCCAATCTCTGAATTCCCACACTCCCACAATTTCATCCAATCAGGATCCCCTCTCTCCCATCAATTCCCAAGTTCATACTCTGCCACATACTCTCAATATCTCTAATGTCCACCAATATCCCCATCCATGAACTTGTGCCTCTTTTTCACCTCATCTTCCCCTTCCATGGCCCTGTGCTGGCAGTGTGTAGCTACCTCCCATCACTGGTACTACTGTTCTCTCTAGACTGCATTGCTATGCACCTTTTAAAAAAACTCACCATTCTCTCTAAGATGCATGGCACACCTTGTAAATGTGCCTATGGACAGACATGCTTTTTATATCATTATTTAGCAATACAGAACTGGAATTTTGTAATTATGAAAGTATTTTAAAAATGTTGTTTGATGTCATCTCATCCTCCCCTCCACGCCCCCCCACCCCCAAAAAAATTATTCCATACTGCCCCTCTCCAGATCAAAATTTCTGACTTCAGTAGTGGCACTGGAATGCCAGAGTTAGAAGTTATTTCAGATACACAGATGATTGTACTAACTCCTGCATGCTTCTGAGAGCAAGATCTTTATTGCTAGTTGAAAATACTTTTGCATATACATGACTGGGTCCTGGAGAAAGGACATTCATTATGGATACACTCAGATATTCGATCAAAGAATACAAAAAGGGTGTGAATAAGCAATAAGAATATTTAAAGCAGCTATAAAAAAAACACAGTAGCTTCCTTCAGGGTCATAATACAAAGGGTATCTACAGGCAATATTTGCTATCTCCTAGGCTGAAGAATCCCTGGTGAAACACATTGCCCTGTCATTACAACTTGGTCTCAGTTTTATCCAGAGCACCTTCCATCCATAAAGTCTGTTCTAAGATGTAACAGACCTCCTAGGCCTATTGCTAGCAGAAACACAACTAAAAGTAATTCTTCCTGGATTACTTCAGTTCCAAGGTGATGTGTTCCCAGCAGCAACAATCATAAAGTTCAGTACAAAGATGAAGGTGAAGGGGGGGGGGGGGGGGGGGCGGACTCAGAAGTAGTCTAAGAAAATATTTACAGAAAGGGTGGTGGATGCATGGAACAGACTTACAGAGGAGGTGTCGAAGGTGAGGACTG
The DNA here is from genome assembly GCF_901765095.1 of Microcaecilia unicolor. Lineage (NCBI taxonomy): Eukaryota > Metazoa > Chordata > Amphibia > Gymnophiona > Siphonopidae > Microcaecilia > Microcaecilia unicolor. Next base: position 267,695,867 of record NC_044033.1, on the reverse strand, counting down.
TATCTAAATTCCAGAAATCTGAAACAAACACAGAGAATCTCTGAGGCAGATGAATGGACTGTATAGCTTAGTAGTTAGTGTGGATGGGCAGAATGGATAGGCCATATGGGACCAGATTCAGAAAATGGCACTCAAATGCCCTTTACAGAATCACACTTAGTGAAGATTCCCATGCTTAACTTTAGTAGCGTTAACATATTTGCTCCCCCCCAAAAAGAGGACATAAGCCTTGCCCCCTTCCACACCCCACCTACCCCGTCACTCCCCACTAAGGGTGTCCTATTCTCCCCTCCTTTACCTTACTGTAGTGCCCTGGTGGTCTAGTGACCTCTTTGGGGCAGGAAAGATCCCCTTTTTCCCTGCCCTGCATGGCTGCAGACTGTCTTGCTGCCTCCTGTCCCAGCGCTGATTCAAAATGGCTGCCAGGAGTTCAAGCAGTGACCTTGCAAGACTTCTGAGGAAGTCTCGCAAGCTGGGACGGAAGGCAGCAAGACTGTCTGCAGCTGCGCTGTGCAGGAAAGAAGGGGCTGCTTCCTGCCCAAAGAGGTTAGTAGACCACCAGGGCACTACAGTAAGGCAGGGGATGGGAGGACACCCTTAGGCCCACCTGCCTGCGGCCCGCCCACCCGCCCGTTCATCCAAACAGGCAGGCTGGTAAAACCTGCTCGGTTGCCCAGCCGTGTCCTCAAGAAAAAGACATGTCCAGGTAAAACTAGACGTATGGTAACCCTAAACTTTAAGCACCATATTTATGCCTGCTGAAACCTGGTGTAAATGCTGGCACTCAAGTCAGGTGCGCTGAGGACATATTCTGTAATACTCATGTAACTTTTTGGAACACCCCTGACAGGCCCATGGCCACACCCCCTACTGAGTTATGTGCTAGAGTTAGGCGCCCTGCCTTATAGAATAGTCTTTAGTTTCCATCCTTTTTCTGTATTTCTGTTTAGAGCACTGAAGTTTCTTCTGTTTACAGGTATGAACAATGAATTCCAAAGAGCCACAATGTTCAGATTATAAAACCCTTAGCAACAACAGCAAAGCCTGAGTCATACTGTTTGAGGCTAAATAGAGCCGAGACACCCTTTTTGTTTTTGTTTACCTACACCATATGGTTAGTTATCTTGCCTGTGGCTCTGATTACAGTCTTCCCTTCATTTTCTGGTTCTGCAACTTCTTACTCTCTTCCAATGCATTATGACTGTTAAAACAGCACAAACAAGTGCTTAAACACAACAATTCATATCACCTTACAATTTTGAAATTTCAAATAAAGAACCCCATTGGGGGGGGGGGGGGGGAACAGCTGCAATCTTGTAATTAGCATTTTGTTCCACTTCTTACAGATTTCTTCTGCACCATAGACCGTAAGAGCTGTCAGTAGCCTAAAAATAATAATTTGTCTTAAATAATTTTTTTTAAATAGCAGACAGGTCAACACATCCTATTTCTTACAGTTACTATGCTGTATAAATATACTAGCTGACACCCAGTGAAGTTTAACAGAGGAGTGCATTCATTCCCCTTGTCGTTGCTAAGTCACCCTTCTCCAGCTTGACCCCATCACCTCTGTCTCAACTATCTGCACCCCATTCCCCACCACCAGGCCCTAGCCTCAACCCCAACCGAAATACAACCCCTCTCCCTGTCTCCACCTCCACCTCCTGAAGCAGGCTCACCGCCGAAACACAGGTCTGTGTCGAGTCTCTGAAATAAATGTTTTATCAGCATTGGAAATCCCCGAGTTGTTCCTGGGCAGCCTGGTCTACTTCCCATTACCCTTGTTTGTCCCCCTGCCTTCACCCATTCTCTCTCTCTCTCTCATATGTATCCCCTTCTGCCTTCACCCATTCTCTCTTGTCACCAAAAAACATAAACTGTTCTCTCTCTATGTACACTCATACCTTGAGAAAAACAAAATCTCTCAGATCAAATTAAAATTGCCCACCGATCACATCCCAAAAGGAGTAAAGCCAGACACACACCCAAGGACCCACCTTCACACAGTCTGGTGGAGCCAAGTCCAGTCACCCCAAAAATATGGAGAGCATGGAGGAAAGGGAGAACACCCCAAAACAAAAACTGATCTCCCTCTCTTATATGTACCCTCCCCACCTTAACCCTATCTTGTTCGTCTCACCTTCAATGGACACTTGCTTCCCTGCTGTGAGTGGCCTGCGGAAGCTCCGGGTGAAATCCTCCCATAGGATTCACTTCTCTGCCATGACTGGTTTCACCACGATGTTGAGCCGCACATCACGGAAGTTGAGGTTAAGTTTCACACCATGGGATCAGCCTCAACGTCCAGTGCCACATGGCTCAAGCTCCTAGTTAGACCAGTCACAGCAGAGGACTTGATCAGAGGACTTGACCCAGAGCTTCCGCAGGCCAAGAAAATGAGGTTTGCGGGCCACGGGTTGGACAAGCCTGCTTTAGCTAAGTTAGTGATTTGTTCAGCCTTCATCATTTAGCTGGGTTGAACAATCTGACCATTCTAACCTCCCAGCTTATAACTGTTGTTCTGCCTCAATGAAGAAGGGTAGATAGTAGGGTTCCCTAAAGGTCTGTGCTGGGACCACTGTTTAAAAAAACAAAAACATATTTATAAATGATATAGAGATGGGAATAACTACTGAGGTAATTACATTTTCTGATGACACAAAGTTATTCAAAGTTGTTAAATCGCAAGAGGATTGTGAAAAATTACAAGAGGACCTTATGAGACTGGGCATCCAAATGGCAGATGACATTTAACTACATGTGTACTAAGCTGTCATAGTGGCTGCCACTGCGGCAATACCGACATAGCCTATTCAAAGTGGATACACTGTGTCAGCATTAGTGCATGGCAGCTGCTAGCATGGTTTAGTAAACGGGGGGGGGGGGGGGGGGGGGGGGTGGTTAATGTGAGAAAGTGATGCATGTAGAAAAGAGGAAGCCAAACTATATCTCTTTGATGTAAGGTTCCACATTAGGGGTCACTGCCCAGGAAAAGGATCTAAGGGCTTCTTTTATCAAGCCGCGCTAGCGGTTCCCATTACGGTAATGCTGACAAAGCCCATTCATTTTGAATGCCGCACGAAAACTGCTAGCATGGCTTGATAAAAGAGACCCTAGGTGTCTTTGTTGATGATACACTGCCTGTGTTCCGCGTGCAGCTAAGAAAGCAAATAAAATGTTAGAAATTATTAGGAAAGGAATGGAAAACAAACATGAGATTATAATGCCTCTGTATTGCTCCATGGTGCAACTGCATCTCAAATACTGTGAGTAATTCTGGTCACAGCATCTCAAAAAAGATACAGCAGAATTAGAAAACATGCAATGCATGATGTAAGGATGCATGATGTTCTGCAAGCATTGGTGTGGTTTTCCTACTCAGTTGGGGGAGGGGGAGGAGCAAACAGTAAGGACCAATTCTGTATTAGCATATGCAACCAGTTTGGGGAAGGGGCCATGCACACCAAAAGCTATGTTAATGTCTAGAAGGAAATGTGTGTGTGTGGGGGGGGGGGGGGGGGGGAATTAAAACTGCAACAGAAAGACAGCTGACCACAGGAAATGCTTGGATGCTGTTATTTAATTTAATTTATTGGGATTTATTAACCGCCTTTATGAAGAGATTTACCCATTTCTGTCATAGGAGGTGTTAGAGAGCTTTGACAGGGTGTTCAAACTTTTGCACCTGTTGTATTCAGTGTTCAAACACAGAAGGTTAACAGTAACTATGCATTAAAATTTGCAAATAACATGTTTAATTTTGTACCATATAGAGGGGCATTTTCAAAAGGGACGTCCAAATTGCGTTTTGGACATCCTTGCAAAATGGCAAAATCTAGGGGCAGGGAAACCCGTATTTTTGAAACAAGATGGATGTCCATCTTTCGTTTCAAAAATACTGGCAGGGACGTCCAAATCCTTACATTTCGCCATCCCTGGATTTGGACGTCCCTAGATATGGTCGCTTCTGATTTTTTGTGATTTTCAAAACCAAAGACGTCCATGTCAAATGACCAAATGCAAGCCATTTGGTCATGGAAGGATCCAGCATTTGTAGTGCACTGGTCCCCCTGACATGCCAGGACACCACGAGGCACCCTAGGGGGCACTGCAGTCGACTTCATAAATTGCTCCCAGGTATAGCTCCCTTGTCTGCTGAGCCCAACCCCCCCCCCCCCAAAACCCACTACTGTACACCACTACCATAGCCCTTACGGGTGAAGGGGGGCACCTAGATGTGGGTACAGTGGATTTTGGAGTGCTTGCTGTTTCCTCCACAAACGTAACAGGTAGGGGGGGGGGGATGGATCCGCCTGTCTGAAGTGCACTGCATCCACTAAAACTGCTCCAGGGACCTGCATACTGCTGTCACGGACCTGAGTATGACATCTGAGGCTGGCACAACATATTTTTAAAGATGTTTTTTGAGGGTGGGAGGGGGTTAGTGACCACTGGGGGAGTAACAGGTCATCCCCGATTCTCTCCAGTGGTCATTTCGGGCACCTTTTTGTACCTTAGTCATAAGAAAAACAGGTCCAGGTGAAAATGTCCAAGTGCTCGTCAGGGATGTCCTTGGGTTTTTTTTATTATGGGTCAAGGACGTTCAAGTGTTAGGCACGTCCAAGTCCCGCCTTCGCTACACCTCCAACACACCCCCTTGAACTTTGGCTGTTTTTGCAACGGCGTGCAGTTGTGGAGTCCTAAATCAGGTTTCGATTATACCGATTTGGACGTCCCTGGGAGAAGGACATCCATCTTCCGATTTATGTCGAAAGATGGACGTCCTTCTCTTTCGAAAATGAGCCCAATAGCGATGGTATCAGCATTGTTCAGTTAGGGATATAGGGAAACACACAGAATTGTATATACATAAAAGAATTTGTCATGTCCAGTTTTGCAATTTTACAGGACTATCATGGAAGGAGTAGCATTGGGATGATGATGATTGATTGTTTAATCATCAGTTTTAGTACTTAGGGGCCTCAGAACTAACGGAATGGGAATTTGAAGATTCACCTATGGGCAGATGATCAACTCTGGTGCTATTCTGAATAGCGCCAGAACGCCCTAATGCTCAAAGCTAAAGAAATTCAAATATAGGCACGCTCATAGCTTTAAGCATTAGGGAGTTCAGCAGGAGGATTGTGCTTAGTGCATGCCCAGAAGAGTTCAGCATGCACCTGGTAAAACCCAAATGTGAAGCACACATTGGCATCTGTTTTCTGCAGCCTAAACATAAGCGGTTTTTTTTTTTCAGATTCTTATATTTAGATGCAAGTAATAGAAGCCAATGTGTGGTTTGGGGTTTTTAAAGCATAGCCACTTTAAATTTAGACGCAGGACAAGAATGCCAATGTATGCTTCACGTTCAGGTCTGCTGTTTCTCACAACCAGCGCTCAAGGGCTTACACAGGCTTCTTTCTGCTTCCAAAAGCAATCGAAACCAGTAGATTTTGCAGCAAGGATCATGAGAAAAGCATGAGAATCATGGAAAATCCTCTCTTCCAACAGCCTAACACTTGTTTGGACCTGGTATTATTTCTTGCAGCGGTAAGGCACCTTTGTTTTGGGCACTCTTTTCTGATCACTGGGGAGGAATACACTAGACCCCTCTGATCATTCTGTGCTGGTAAATGCGGGCGCTAGTACAGCGCTAACGGCTTCTAGCACCCACGTTTTCTTTTGCTTATTGGCACACCCTAGGGTGCACAGTACCCTTGATTCAGCCGAAAGAATCAGCAATAATTTAAAAACCCATTTCCGCACTAAAACATGGTTTTACCTTTGGAAAAGGCTTTCATTACTAACTTTTTTAAAGCTCCTTAAAGAATCCCATCAGGAAATTTCAACTTTTCAGCAATTTAGGATGCAATATTGAGCAAAATGTATTTTGTGTAAACTCCTGCTTAAAATCCAAGCTCCTGAAGTCTGCTGTATGTATTCTTACTGCTCTGCAAAGATACCTCTCGCAACTTGTAAGTCTAGGTACTGTCCACATGCCACAGCTCTGCAGAAAATAAATAGTTTATTAAAGAAATAAATAAAAAATTTTAATGTATTAAATACAGAAACTGACCTATATTATGTACTAGCACTCATATAAAAAGGAAAAAAAAATGTTAACCAAACAGCTATTTAATAAGTTGCATTTTTCTTCTGCTGAAGTTACCCATTGCTGTTTGGGACAATGGGTCCTTTAGTAATCATTTTCGACCACTGCTATTCTACAAAAATTCCAAAAATTGTTGCATAAAAGTAGAACAAATAAAAAACAAAACACCATTTTCTGGAAATTGCCAAATCATTTTGGGGTAAGGACAATTCAAGTCTTCAGGGGTTTTCCCCTAACTTCTTTTTTTAAATGCTGGAGTCTCCCTCTCATTCCAGGAATGTTAATCCTTAGCTTCGGTGGTTGTCTGTCTATAATTACAAAGGCAGTCACGGATTAGGCACATCCTGCTTGCATATAAACAAACCTAAGTGGTCAGTTTTCCGACACAAAATAAAGGCCATTGCATAAATGATTTCTATTACACCTTTCGGTAAGATACTTAGGTTTATTTTTAAAGGCATCTTCAAGATGAATTGCCCTAACAGAACTGCCAGCAACAATTATTGCATTTTCAATAGATCTCCCATTAAACCGATTATACAGAACAGACTGTTCCAGAGGCACCTTGCGTAAGACACATTGTTCCATTTTTGCATCATCTGTTCGACATCTTCCGTTTTCAACAGATTCAACCACCAGCACTTCAAAGGAAACAAAAACAAGATTCAGCTTACAAATGGCCATTTTTAAAAGTTTGGCTCTTTTGATACTGTTGCTCCCAGTCAGAGATTAATATAAAACCAGAAAACATTTTAAATCAGCAGATTTGCAAAATGTTTCGTTTCACCTTCAACCAGTCACTGGCAAAAAAAAACAAAAAAAAACCACACCCATATTCTTAAAGAAAGCAAAGTTCTTTTTTGGTTTCACGGTGGTGCATCTTCGTTTCCCAGGCAACAAGAGATAAAGCTCAAACACGCTGAATAGTTTGGGGGTAACAAGTGCGCCTTCTTTCGACCTCGTTACTGAGTTGTGATTTACAGTCTGTAGATTTCGAAAGGGGGAGGGGGGTAATCAAGATTTGCCCCCACCCCCACGATTTCGAATGGGGGGATAAGACATGTCAAGATTTGCCCCCACTCCACGGAGGGGGGGGGGCTGCGGGGGAGGGGTGAGAGCTCGTGGTTCTTCAGAGGCTGCCGAGGTGAGGCAGCACGCGCAGTCTGTCCGCAGCACCGGCTCTGGCCGCGCTCTCCACGCCGCGCAGCCACTCGCTGCATTTTTGCAGTACGCTGCGGTCGGGCGCCTCCTCCTCCTCGTACTCCTCACCATCGTAGCGGTGGTGCTCGTTGAGCAGCGACACTTTGAGCACAGAACCGAGGTCGGGGGCACCCGGGTGGGAGCCAGGCGAGAGCTGCTGCTTCTTCCACCGTCGCTTCTGGATGAGTAGTGCTGCCTCTGGGGTAAGAGTGAGCGAGAAGCGCAGCGCTGGCTCCGGGACGGGCGAGCGGGCGCGGGACTGGGATTGCGGGCAGCGCGGCGGCGGAGTGTGACACACTGGGTTTGCGGCTCTTCGGGACACGGACGCCGCCGCTTGCCGCTGCGGTGGGCCCGAGGTCCAGGAACTGGAGAGAGGTGTTGGCGGCTGCTGGTACGTCCTGCGACTCTCCCTAGGCTGTGGCACTAGCGGTAGGGATGTGGCTGTGCTCCGCACTGGGCGCGCAGGTTGCGCCTTCTCGTCCATTCGCCCCATGTTTGATGTGGCAGCGCTTGCCTCGCGCGGAGTCAGGCTACAGCTCGCGACCGATTATTAGATGCAGCTGTATCTCTGGGTTTTCTCACACACCCGTTGCACCACATGACTCCTGCCCCGCCCCTCTCAGAGGCAGGGTGGGTGGAGCTCTCCATCATCCCTTTGGGCAGCTGGAGAACAGCAAAAGCCTTGCCTTGCAAAGAGGGCGGGAGAGGTCCTCAAGGGGAAAAATTAGCCCGCCATAGACCTATGGCAATAAGTGTTTTGTGGAACAATATTTGTTTTATCAACAGGGGGGGGGGGGGGGCAGCCTTAAGAATTTTATTTTACTATTAGGTCTCGCTGCATAAAAATAGTTACTAAGTAGCACTGCCTGCTAAATAAATGTAACCAGTCACTTTTGCTTGAAAAGAAATACAGGATGGGTAGACTGGATCGGCCATATGGTTTTATCAGCCTACATGTTTCTAGATTCTCTAGAATAACATGCTGTTACAAACCTCCTTACACAACAGTGGCTCATCCCTAACTTAAATTTTGCTATTCAGTGACTATAGCCTATGAGAATACTAGTTGCCTGTGTTTATTGAATGGGCTACTGGTCTCCAGCCACTCACAGGACGGACGAGTTGGGTCACTTTAAAACTGACATACAGCTCTATCACAAGAAACTGCTGGTCATTCTATGGCCAATTTTACATTCGCCACAAGCTTGATAGGCTTGAGAAAGAAAGTCTGTTTGTCTGGGCTTAAACCTGAAGGGTTCCCACATATGTGACATTCTTGCTTCAGTTCTCAAAGATATTCACAGTTTCCCATTAGAACACACAAGGATTCCAACTTTGTGAAAGCCTTGTTTGTGATTGGCAGCAGGACAATGATAACAAAGATGAAGATGCAAGGGCGTTTCTAATACAGATAATGACAATAATGATGTTAACATTTTCTTTGTGATACAGAAGTCAAGTGTTTCAGAGATTCCCTTGATCAAAACCTACCGACCCAGGCCGAAGACATCAGTAATACTGGACCCAGGCCCAAGTTGAGGGAACTTTGAATCAGACTGAACAATCCACTTTCTGCTAGAGTAATGATTCACAGTGGCGTTCCTAGGGGGGCTGACACCTGGGGCGGATCGCCAATGCAACCCCCCCCCCGGCGAAAGAACCCCCCCCCCCGGGTACACCCCGCTGGGGGGGGGGGGGGTGCCACACGCCTGTCCACTTCGTTCGTTTCCATGCTCCCTCTGCCCCAGAACAGGAAGTAACCTGTTCCAGGGCAGAGGGAGCACAGAACGAACGTAGCGGACAAGCGCGTGGCACCCCCCCCCCCCAGCGGCGTGCACCCGGGGCGGACTGCACCCACTGCCCCCCCCCTTGGTACGCCACTGATGATTCACTTGCAAGACAATCGTTTTCAAAAATTTAGTTTTACTAAAAGTAAAATGGATTGAATTCCAGAGGAAATTGGAGAGTCATGGGATAGGAGGTAGTGTCCTATTGTGGATTAAAAACTGGTTAAAAGATAGAAAACAGAGAGTAGGGTTAAATGGTCAGTATTCTCAATGGAGAAGGGTAGATAGTGGGGTTCCCCAGGGGACTGGCTGGGACCGCTGCTTTTTAACATATTTATAAATGATCTAGAGCTGGGAGTAACTAGTGAGGTAATTAAATTTGCTGATGACACAAAGTTATTCAAGGTTGTTAAATTGTAAGAGGATTGTGAAAGATTACAAGAGGACCTTTAGAGACTGGAAGACTGGGCATCCAAATGGCAGATGCCATTTAACGTGAGCAAGTGCAAAGTGAGGCACGTGGGAAAGAGAAACCCAAACTATAGCTCAGTGGCGTACCAAGGGGGGGAGGCGGTGGGGGCGGCCACGCCGCTGGGGGGGGATGCCGCACGCCTGTTGGCTCCGAGTCTGCTCGTTCCCTCCCTGCTGTTCCCTCTGCGCAGAACAGGTTACTTCCTGTTCCGCGCAGAGGGAGCAGCAGGGAGGGAACAAGAGGACTCGGAGCTAACAGGCACGCGGGCACCCCCCCCCCCCCCAGCAGGTAAAAATGCACCTGGGGGGGGGTGTAGTTTCGCCGGGGGGGGGGGGTGTCAGCCAGGCTAGGAACGCCACTGCTATAGCTATGCGATGCAAGGTTCCACATTAGGAGTTGCTGACTAGGAAAGATATTTAGGTGTCATCGTTGATAATTTGAAAACATCTGCTCAGTGTGCAGCAGCGGCCAATAAAGCAAATAGGTTATGTATTATTAGGAAAGGAATGGAAAACAAAAATGAAGACGTTATAATGCCTTTATATCGCTCCATGGTGCGACCGCACCTCGAATATTGTGTACAATTCTGGTCACCGCATCTCAAATAGTTATTATGGAATTAGAAAAGGTACAGAGAAGGGACCGTTCCTTCCCTTGAATCCAGTACTTCATGTGGGAATACCATCGGCGGGCTTCCATCCGGGTTGGGTCCCACGCCGGGAGGCCCCGTCACCACTTGGGAGCAAGGGGTTTCCTGGCCCCTTCTCGGCGTGTCCGCTGGCATGGGAGGAGCTGACCGTTGTTCAGGGCTTAATGATGTCTCTGTCTCAAGACGGAGGGGTGGCTCACCTCTCCCCGCACTCTCCGGCAATGGAGTTCTAGCTCCCGACATCATTTCCGGATTGAGGAAACGATCCATAGAGCCCATCAACAGTGAAACAGAAGCCGCGGGATCTGCTCACTGTTTGCCCCTCCTTTTGGGAATTGTAAGAAAGAAGAAAATACTGTCTGAAGAAATCTAAGGTAAGTGGGCTAGGAGCGTCTTCTCAACTCTCCCTCCCTCTGAAGAAGCCAGAGAAGGAATATCCTCTAATATAAAAAATGTATTACCTGTTACCAAATAAAAAAAAAAGGAGAAGGAACAAATGGAGGATCAGAAGACTGAAATACCATTTGATACTTTGGATTTGAATTGAACACATACTTTGGAAGAAGACAATTTAGGCTTAAAGCCAATGACTTTAATAGTCTCCTTTGTATTACAACCAGATAGAGACTGGATTCTTAAACAATTTTTTCGTCATAGGGATCAGCTTTTTATGAACTATAAAATAAGAATGTTTCCGGATGTTTCTAAAGCAACCCAAAAGCGGCGTCAAGAATTCCTTAAATTACGCCCAAAGATACAATTGGGTGATCTTTTCTGGTTAAATTTTCCATGTAAATGTGTATTAAAATTAAATTCTGTAACGAGTTAAGATGGCAGACTAGCTTGAGTGTTAGCGAGGAGCTACTGTGGATCGGAGCCTTTGTTTTGCAAGCTATCTCTTTTTTTTCTTTTCAATAACACTAATGCCTCATACCAAGAGGAAGGGGGTGGTAAAAGCCGTGCTGCCGCCGGCGAGAACCTCTTCTCCTGTCCAACAAATGCTCCATCGCTACGCTACGAGCTCCCCGATTAATGTTGGGTTGGCGAATCCTGCTGTGTCGGTAGTCGGAGGAGCGGCACCGTCACCTGGGAATGAGACATCACTATCGCCACCAAGCTCCGATTTACCACCCTGTCCTGCTACCCTCCGAAGCGAAGCACAAGGACTGTCTGAGCCGGAAGTCGGTAGAGGTATAGCCTTGAGCGGCAGTCTTTCGCTTCAAGGCACAGAAGACATCAACATGGAAGCTTTGACTCCCAGGGAGGTAACATTACAATCTATTTGGTTAGCTCTACAAAATTTGACTGTTACTGTTACAAAAGCTGCGCAAGAAACAACTATGTTGGTGAATAAAGTAGACTCTCTAACCTTTGCCCTTGAGGAACTTAAGCAAGATATGACGACACGGATATCACAAGTACAGCTTGATTACCAAACTTTGAAAACTACTACGGAGCTCCTGATTAAAGATAAGACAACAACTGCTCGTAAAATAGAACAGATTGAAAATTTCAATCGGCGTTTGAATCTTAGGATTTTGAATTTTCCTTTGGCCAGAGGGATATCAGCCATTGACTTATTTAAAAAATACTTGATGGAAATTCTTTTATACCCATAAGCTGCGATCCCACTGGTCAATAAAATATATTATCTTCCATTATCCAAAAAATTGAACAGAATACCTCAGCAACAAAATCCTGAGTTGGACATTTCAAATATTTCAGAATTTCTTGAGGAATCTCTAACAGAAATTAAAGAACGCCAAACTCTATTAATTTCTTTTGTTTTCGAGCAAGATCTAAATGCCTTAATGAAGTTATTCTTTAAAAACTTTTTGTGGACAAAAGATCTGGATATTTCCAGATGTCACGAAGACAACTCAAGAAAGGCGTAAAGAGTTTTTGACTTTTAGAGAGGAGACTAAGGAGATGGGAGCCTCATTTTTGCTGACGTATCCCTGTAAATGTGTGAAATTTCAGGGTAACAAATATATATTTTTTGATTCAGCTCAATTACGGATCTTTATTGATGCTAAGAAGATCACTAAATAGACTGTATATTAATAAAATTGTCGGAGAAAATGTTAGAATATTCGGGTGATAGGCCAGGCCGTATGCTAGAAATGTAATCTTAGGATTCCGTTTTTTGTATTTTTTCTTTATTTTCCTTATATAATCTCCTCTTACGAACTCAACCCCCATAATTCTCTGATTGTGGTCTAAGAAGGCTGTCATTGTTTTCCTCTTAGCGTTTTACGTTTGAATTTTATTTGTATTTTAGAACAAAGTATTACCTGCCATTTTTCTGTATATAAGTGAATCTTATAAATGTAAATGTTTAAAATAATAATTAAAAAAAAATTAAATTCTGTAAAATACGTGTTTTTGATCCTAAAATTAATTCCTTTTTGGATTCTAAAATAGCCTTGTTACCTTCTGCACAGTTAAGACCAATAATTACATCTACTCCGTGAAATAGTTAGGAATTCCCGGAACCTCCCCTCAGTCCTCAGTTTCCTAAAGGAAAGAATTATTATTATTATTATTTGTAATTTTTCAGATATTGTGTTACGCCTCTTAATTGTGGACTATAGATGAATATAATGGAAGTTTGGTGCAATTTCCAACTTAAATTGTAAAATTATCTGTCTTTTCCTCTTTTTGCTATGTTGTCAATATAAGATGGATGTATAGAATTATATAACTTTGTGAATCATCTTTGCTATATCAAGATGTATTCTTGAAATTAATGTAAAATTGTAAAAAAAAAAAAAAAAACGAACTACAGTTAGTGAACTTATTGTCTCTAAAGTATTTCTTCCCACTTGCTCTATAGTTCTTTTTATCAATTTTTCCTGAAAGCTCTTCCTCCTCCTTTCATGCTCCACAATGATGGTATCACATCTACGTGACCCTTATACAGGCTGTATTCTCTGATAAATTTGCTACAATCAGGTAGAGAATCCGAGGATACAACTCCTGAGCCTCTGCTCATCCAACTGCATGGGTGAGACCAGGCAACAATAATGGAAACCAGAATGGAGCTGTAGTTGTTGCAGGTCAATATTACAGGCTGGGAGAGTGAGGTGCTAAAATAACGCAGCTGGCCCAAAACCAGAAAAAGCTAATATGAAGTAATAAGAAAAACTGAGGAACATATACCACCTTATTGCAAAAAATGGGGGCTCAAAGTAGTTCATACATTAAATATATAAAAATACAATACAATCAATTACATAGTATTTAGCTATACAAGTCTTAACAAATTTGCAATGGCTGGCCATATATAATAAAAATGTCATATAGGGGGAGATGGACTGCCTCTTTTCTTGGTTTTGCTGAGCCTGGATAATTGCGCCACATAAATCGTTGCTCAGCCAACACGGCCGCCGGCAGTAGTCCTACCCCGAACGCGTGCCATTTCTGGGGGAAAAAGATAACCCTCAGAAATGGCTTGCGCGACAATAATCCGGCAGTAATCGGGCATCGCTGCACACTGCCCAGTTACTGCCAGGTTAGCACGGGAGCCCTTATTGCCACCTCAATGGTGCAGGACCGTTTTTCCTGCAACTTGGTAAACGGACTCCTGAATTTGTAAGTGATGCACTGTGGTCAAAAAATTTAACAGTGGTACACTAATGGGTGATGTAAAGGGCTACGAACAAGTTCAAACCAGAACTAAATTGCTAGAACAGCCTCAAACACTGCATCTGAACTGGGTTCAGTTCTGTTTGCTTCAAAGATACTGAAAGATTATTGGCCCAAGGAGATGAGGGTCTAGATCCCATCCTTCATATGCAGAAAAACAATAAGAGGAGGAAGTATGGCCAACTTTTCAACCGGCTTTCAATATCTAAATGCATCATTTTCACATACACAGAAAGCAATATTCCCCCAAGCTGCAACAGGAACAGTACACATGAACTGTATAATTGTGGCATTTATTTTAGAATGACAATGATTTGCATATTTTACATATCATAAATTCTGCCTTTTTCCAATGTTACAGAAGTTCTGTGAAATTTCACTCATTTCGAGTGTAGCAAAACAATAATAATTAAAAAAAAAAAAAAGAAGCAGCCTTTTTTCAGAAGGTTATCTTTAGCAATATTTTGCAAGCATTCAAAGCGCGGTCCTTTCAAACCCAACCATGGCCACCTCTCCCCAGATCATACAAGTGCAAACATCCAGAACAGCCTGTGTAGTGATATTTAAGAATATTCTCCAAACTTCACTTCTAACCAGAACAACAAAAAGCAGGTCTTGGTCTTTGGAAAAACTGTAACGCACACTGCACCACAGAGCTGGAATTCAGAGACTGTAAAAAAGTAGTTTGTAAAACCTGTTCATATTTCACCTTGAACAGAAATAAAAAGCAGTCACCTGGTGATGCTCCTTGCTAAGAAATTTATAATGACTTTTCCTGAGCAAACATTTTGGGAAAATAAAAATGTGTCTTTTCTCCCTCGCTTTCACAGTGATCTCCATCAGGGGCTTCTTAACCAAGGCAGGAAGTGCAGCATTTTATTACAGCATCCCTTTAGGGAGGGGGAGGTGATTAAAAAAGAAAGAAAATGTAAAGTTAGGAACTACAATAAAATCTTAATATTAAATCAAGAAGCCAAGTACTATAGAAGCATCCTACTACCTCCAGCAATATGTACAAACAAAAATGTGCAATTGATTTGCATGAGCATAAAAGTTCTTACGTGTATAACACGTGCAAAAGAACCACAAATGTGTGAACCCCCCCCCCCCCCCACACACACACGATTTTACACAATTTCTTTGCAGTTTTCATGAAGACTAACCAAACTTGGAGGGGGGGGGGGGTGGCTATGCATACCCCTACTCAATGTGCCTGTGACTAGCTTTTGAGAGCTCTGCTCCTTTCTATAGCTGAGTGCGTGACAAACTCAGTGTAACTGCATAGTTTCTTCACCGATTTGATGAAAGGAGCTTAGTTCTCAAAAAATAGTCATGGATGCATTAAGTTAGTGCAAACATGCCTAAAAGAGCCACCATCTTCTTTCTAAGCATTTCTAACTCTCAACACAGCTGCTTTTGCCTCTACATTCATCAGAGTCAGGAGTGAGTGAGTGAGAAAAGAAGCAGGCACCCCAAAACTAAGTATAACAAAATTTACTGACTTACTGTATCATACTGTTTCAAGCCCTAATCAGGCCTTAACATCAGGGCCAAACTATCAGAATGATTTAATATACAAGCTAATTTGTTGTTCTGAATAGTATTCTAATGCCTGTTCCTTGGTCTTTTTCTAATTAATGTGATAGGATTGTTGAACAGCAGCTTTTCCACTAATTTCAATGGTGCACCTGCAATTGCTTCGTATTCTTTGAATATTTTTATTTCCTTCATCATAATTTCAAGTCATGGTTGAGTCAAATGCCAAGAAAAATAACTCAGATGAAGAGAAAGTTGTGAGGATACAGCACA
Source organism: Microcaecilia unicolor (assembly GCF_901765095.1). NCBI lineage: Eukaryota > Metazoa > Chordata > Amphibia > Gymnophiona > Siphonopidae > Microcaecilia > Microcaecilia unicolor. The sequence continues at coordinate 267,680,190 of NC_044033.1, read as the reverse complement.
CACAGATACCACAAGCTAGAGCTTTACAAAATTTGGCAGTGAGAGAAGTGATATTTCTTAATAGTCAATGTGAAGCAGTGGCCTATTGTTTGAGTGGTGGGCTGAGAACCAGGGAAGCCAAGGGTTCAAATTAGAGATCAACTGAATTTTAGTTAACCGGTCCAAAATTTGGATTTGGCCATGCTTTGGCCAAAAATGATAGTGCATTTTTTTGGCTAAACCCAAAACACTCTGCTCCTGTGATCACTCTCTATCACCCTCCTGTAGGGGTATTTTCCTGCTATTTCACCTTTGCTGGTCTGGGGCCTATAGAAGCCTGAACCATTCTTTTATAACTAATATGGATACTACAGCCTGAATACATCTGAAACCATCAGAAACCAGCTTTACACAAAGGAAAAAGTACTGCTGGGCATACCATGATAACTTCATACAAGGACACATTGTTTACTGCAAACTAGCCTCCAGTTACCTCCTGGGAAGAGCAGAGGAGCATACATCACAGGGACAGATGGCTCCAGGAGTAAATGAGAATTAAGAGGGAGGTTTGCTGCCGTCTGATATGAGTTTCTTTGCTAATAACAAGGCCTCTCTTCATGACCATGAATTCTGATGGACAGAATTACACCGTTTGTGATTGGTTCATAAATATCATCTGACCCAGAAAGATGACAATGTTGGACTGAAGGGACTGGAGAGAACGGAGAACAGAAGACCTGCTGGTGGTTAGATTGCTCTGAGAGAGAGACTGATTCCTAAACACCGTGAACTGAATTCCTTGTAATAAGCTAACAAAGTCAGTTCCGCAGCAACACTGAAGCCTTGCCCAAAAGACTGTGTAATCAGTATACATAGTCAAAACCTTGGACTTTATTCCTGGACTGAGATAAGACTCGCAGGGAAATTCTGCTAAAGGTGGAATCCGATTCTTCATTCACTGAAAGTCTGCAATACGGACTGCAGGGTGAGATAACAGGATTTTCTACCTACAGTCAGGGTTTAGTTAATCTAGAGTTTATCTGTAAAAGACTGGTTTGTCTCTGGATTTGTGGTCATTGAATTACTAGCTGCTAAGTGTTTATTTTGCACAATATATATTTGTTGTAATCTCTTATACAGAGTTTATTTAGCTGATCAGATTTCTTTATATATGTATATATCTTGGTGATAAATCTATTTTTGGTAGTAGAAGCTTATTTTTGTAATTTGCTTTGCATTTGCCACATTATTTTTTTAAATTTGTAATAAATAATAATTTATTTCCATTTTGTGGTATTGTTCCTTTCACTGGTATAGATAGCTAGTGAGAATCTAAGGGCCAATTAGGTACCATCATATCCCTGAGCAAATGAGTCCAGAATAATTGCTTTTGTGTGTGATTATCTGATATGAAAGTACCTACAGTGGGCCTATCTTCAAAGCCCTGGTAGTTTGGTGGCTTCTTCGGGGCAAGAGCAATTCCAGTCGCTCCTGCCCATACCGACTCCACAGCCAAAATGGCTGCCGCAACTTCCCACAGTGTCATTTTGAGATTGGAACCAGAGTGAGCGGAGCAATCCCCAGTGGCTCCTGCCCATGCCAGGTCCATTCTCAAAATAGCTTCTGCAACCTGTGAGAAGTCTTGGCAGTCATTTTGAATGCATAACCAGTGGGAACAGGAGTGACTAGGTATTGCTCCTGCCCCAAAGAGGCCACTAGAACACCAGGACTTCGCAGATAGACCCTAAGGGATGGGTTTCTGCTGGGGGGAGAGGGGGCAGGATGATAGTTTCGGTTTTGATAGAAACCAAGCCACAAATTTTGGTTGCAGATTCAGTTTTGATTGAACCAAAAGTCCTGGTTTTGGTCACCCTCTATTTCAAATCCCACTTCTTTCCCTTAAGTCATTTCACCCTTCATAGCCTCAGAGTGTAAGCCAAGCGTACCTGAATTAACATTAAAATGGCTTGAGCTCAGATTTGGAAAGGTGAGTAATTAAAGCCAAACTCCAAATCAAAGCATTGTATGTTGATATTTGTCAGTACCCTATCTTCCCGATTCCATGCCCACAAAATCCGGTCCTTCTCACAGATTTGCTGCAAGCAACTGGTGTGCTGATGTATTCAGAAGGTGGCTGCAATTACCCCAGGCATTTTATCAGGCTTCCTTAAACAAAGCAACAGTGGAACTGCATGCCTTGGGCTGCTCCTCCCTCTTCTATGCAGCTTGGGAGCCAGAGGTGCTTTGGATTACACATCCCTACAGTGTTCTAAGGAGGTCAAAGTGCAACATTCCACTCTGGGATCCACAGGAGGAAGCAGCCTGAAGCACAGCACTGATCATATGTTTTGATTTTTTGGGGGGTGGGGAGAGGGGAACAGATTTAATGTGGGTTCATATGATGTGATCAGAGGAAATATGGGGTGAGATTGTCTGGAGGAGGGTGAAGATAAAGGGAGGATATAGCTTGTGTGAGTGTATTTGTGTTTGAATGAATGTGTGTGCATGTGTGTTACAGGAGCAGAGGATGTTGAGGTAGAAATGGAGTCACTGGGGAAAAAGGATGCAAGAGTAATCAGTCCTCCAACATATATAGTAATCAAACAGTTATAACCCTAGCAAAGAGTGCCATGGCAGCACAGAGTCCTTTGTCCTATTATCTATAGTTATAAGCTGCCTTCTACACACTGCCAACTCTATTTGTTAGAAAGTAATCTATATAAATAATTCTCACCTCCAACATTCTGAAGCTTACTCTGTGGCAGGGAAACACTGAAGCCCTGCACTGTTGGTAGGCTAGGCTGTCAGCACCACTCACTGTCACTCATGCACCACTCACTGTCACTCATAGACCCGCCCTCAGCCACGCCCCATCCGCACATAATTCACAACCCCAACGTTCTAATGAAGCCTCCACAAGTCCTAAGTGCATAGTGGTGAAACCCAAATTCGCCCATGAGTGCCCCGCCCTTGTGTCAAAACGTTATGACGTCGAGGGCGGTGCAATGACACTCAACAAATAGCCTCACTCACCTTACCCGCCCTCGCGTCTAAACGTCATCCCCTCCCACCGACTTCCACACTCCGCCCTCCCTCCGAATTCAACACCCCCCTCTGCGTTACGACCCCCTGAACCCCACTTCCGGAACACTGTCGACCCCCCCTTACCGCCGAAAACCGACCACCGCCGCCATTCACTACTTGTGCTGAAGGGGGACCCCAACCTCCGACAGCCGAACTCCTCTTTTACCCTTTGCCGCTTTGCTTCCTGAATGCTCTTCTGTTCAAGTTCCTCTGCGTGCGTCTGACGTCAGACGCACGCACAGAAACTTGAACACAACTTCATTCAGGAAGCAATGCCAGCACAGACAACAACAGAACTTCGGCAGACGGGGGTTGGGCTCCCCCATCAGCACAAGTAGTGAATGGCGGCGGGGGACGGTTTTCGCCGGGAAGGGGGGTTGACAGGGTCGCGGAAGGGGGGGGTTTAATTGAACTGCGTGCGTGCGTGGGTGGGAGGGAGGAAAACCTTGCTAGCGCCCGTTTCATTTGCCTCTGAAATGGGCCTTATTTACTAGTTTACAATAAAGTGAAGTATCTGAACACATGCTATTTCCACAATGCGCATGTTTATAAAGGTACTTTCCAAACCTGTGGAATAACCTTATCTCCTAGCACCATAACTTTGCTGAAAGGAAAATTGTTTGAATGAGAAGACACTCATGCTAACTTTCTGCTTTGTACATCAGTTAGTTTACAATTACACCCTAGCACCTTAGATGTCTTAACAAGAATGGCTTGCAATGCTGAACAAGTGCTCCTTTCAGGAACATCACAACTGATTTTTTTGTCCAGTACAGTTTACTATTGCATCATCTCTCCCCTAAAGAACTGATACAAGAAATCCTGTATCAAGTCTAATGGCATGAGACACTGGCAATAGCAATGTTTACACAAGTAATGGGAAAAAAACAGTTTAATGTAATTGTTGTCATGCAGAGTCTGAACATAAGAAATCATCCTGTCACCTTCCTAAACAAAAATATGAGATTTACTAATTACAACCAGAGCACTTGCTTTTCTGTTTCTGTGGACTGAGGGACGTCTTCATATATAGCTTATTGCCAAAGTCCCTAGAGGTAAATAATCCCAACTGAGAAAAGCAATTGCGGGCGTAGTGAACCAGATCCAGGCAAGATGATTGTGAGGATGCGTACGGAATGTCCATATAGTTTGCTTCTACTCCAACCCTGGAAAAGCTAGTTACAAATATGACATGTTCAAGAACTGTACTGGTACGCACAAGGATGCTTAGAGCTAGGATTAGTTACATAAGTGATGGCAGATAAAGACCTGAATGGTCCATCCAGTCTGCCCAACAATCACATTCATTATCAATTGAAGATTAAATAAACAATGAACGTGATATTATATACTTGATCATGTGTATCTGGGACATAGACCGTACAGTTACAGTGGCAGGAAAGCTCAAATGGAGAAACAGAAATCTAGCAGGGGACACTCATTTAAACAAACAAACAAAAAAAGCACGCCCAGGCACAATCCTCCAGCACATTCCCCCCACGATCGAAGCTAATAGCGCGCCTAAATTTGCATGCCATTAGCTTCGTTCACAGGGGAGTTATTTCCCTGCGCTGTTCCGATGCTAATTTTATAGCGCTGTTTGAGCAGCACGGGGAAATTGATAACTCGGGCCTCAGGAAGCTATAAAAGTTGTACAACTGCATAGTTTTTAGGAAGTATGTTATCTTTATTTGATAACTGAGTGCTATTGTAAGCTACAGAACTGTGTAACAGGATATTGATTTGAATAGGATATTCTTTTTTTTTTTTCTTATTTATTATTACATTTGTACCCCGCTCTTTCCCACATACAGCAGGTCCAGTGCAGCTTACATAGTAAGGATATTTGTTTTTACTTTGAGTATGCTTCTTTCCTTCCATTTACTTTTGCGATTTCAATGTAATTACACCTTTCTGTCAAATGATTATGATTTAAATTTGTAAATGTTATTTTAAAATTGTTATTTTAAAATTGTAAAAAAATCATCAAAATTCTGCTTAGAATTCAGGATGAGATTGTCACCTTTCTTGCATAGCTATCTAAGAGACAACATTGCTTTAAAATTAAAATTTAGTTTAACTCACCTTGCATAGGGAATGTATGATAGACTATACCTGGAAAAGAAAGAAAACCCTCAGAAACTTTATTCTCATCTCTTCAGTACATAAATCAGAGTCAATCTACTGTAGCCCATAATAAAAAATAAGCTTCAAACGGCTAAATTGTTCATCCATCTTACACCCACATGAATAAACTCACAGGAGAACATGGATGTATGCGTGTGTGCAAGTTACATGTGTTCTCAGAAGAGATTATCTCATGCTTTATCATCTGAGCTTGCTACATGCTACACATGTAAACAGTGGGGGTAAAATTATATACACTGTTCATCTTATGTTTCCAAAATGTTTTCTTGCTGAAAAAATCTGTATCTCACAAGCCCACTATAGAGGGGGAGTGAATCTGTGTGTTCCTTAAATTCAGTGACTTTCCTCCCAATGGTATGGAACAGGTCCTGTGATCTTTAAAACCTAGCAGAGGATTTCTCTAAAACACATTCATAAGAACATAAACATCACCATACTAGGACAGATCAAAAGTCCATCAAGTCCAGTATCCTGTTTCCAACAATGGGTAATCAGGATTACAACAGCCTGGCAGGATGCCAAAAGAGTATAACAGATTTTATGCTGCTTATCCTATGTATAAGCAGTGGATTTTCCGAAGTCTATCTTAACAATGGTTTAAGGACTTTTCTTTTAGGAACTTATCTAAACCTTTTTTTTTTTAACACTCTGTTAAGCTAATTGCTTTTACCACATTCTCTGCCAACAAATTCCAGAGCTTAATTACACACTAACCCCCCTGTTTACAAAGCCATGCTAGCGGCTGCCAGTGCGATAATACCGACACATTGGTGCACAGCTTTGTAAACGGGGTGGGGGGGGGGGGGTAAGTGTGTAATTAAGCTCTGGAACCATTTCTCCCAGTTTAAACAAAACAGTAATCCCAATCATTTTCATTGTATCTGGCAGTGATTCCCCGCTGTGCACTCCACTGAACATCCTAGTAAGCAAGGGTACCAGCTGAACTACAAATGTTTTACAGAAGCCTGAAGAAAACCCATCTAACCCCAGGGGAACATTTTGGTTTTCTGTTATTTCTACAAAACAGTTCCTTAAATCTAGAAATCTCCCTAGTTCTGAGAGAATAAGAATTTGCTCTGTGAGCTAAATCCAAATCCAATACCTGTTATTTCACTTTACTAGAGCCTCATGATTTCCTGCTGATCCTCAGCTTCCAGACCAATCATAATCAGCCCCTACTGTGCCATGTACTTTCATTCAGAACTAACCAGGCTTCTCGCCCCCAGACATCCTCCCCCTATCATAATCTTAATCCTCATTCCTCTTCTAGCACATTCTGTGCAAGAACAGTACTCAACTAGCATCACCAAAGCTCTTGCTAGAATCCTAGCTCCTAGGTGCTACCACTATGTGAAGGGTCGAATTCTTTGACATTCCCTCATCATCACTCCAGCCCACCTCATTCCATAGAAATGAACATTCCCTCCAAAATAGATGATGGCATTATACTAAGATCCTGAACAGAACAGACTTCCTCATGCTTCAGATGGTAAGAGGCATATGTCACTAGAATAACAGTATGAAGCCACTCATGTAATTAGATGCATCATACATGATATCCCAAGAAAACATTTCACAATTACATTAAACATGTATTCAGGACTTACCACGTCATTGCTACAAACTGAAATATGCAGAACAGAACAGCCAAGATTTTCTTTTCCCACTGAAATAATCCCAAAACAAAGGTAGTCAATTATTTCATTTTCAGACAGTATCTAAATTCAAGAATGAATGTGAAAAGCACACAGGATGTCTAAGGGAAAGGAAGGAGATGGTATGGATGGGCAGACTGGATAGGCACATATGGTCTTTATCTGCTTTTAGTGGAAACTGTACAAAGCAGATCGTAGATAAACCAAAATATATTTTATTGATACGATAAAGATAAAATATGCATACAATAGCCCGACACAGGCCGTGTTTCGCCCAACTGGGCTGCTTCAGGGGCTATATAGTAGTTCTTCACTACCAAACCAGAGATATGCTGGTAAAAGCAAATGTATGGACAATATCCTGAAAAAACGGCTCATCCAGAGACGCAGAAACAAATGATTATGGACCTGAGGTCGTATGAGCAGCCTCTTATCTCCGAATCTGCCGTTTTTTCAGGATATTGTCCATACATTTGCTTTTACCAGCATATCTCTGGTTTGGTAGTGAAGAACTACTATATAGCCCCTGAAGCAGCCCAGTTGGGCGAAACACGGCCTGTGTCGGGCTATTGTATGCATATTTTATCTTTATCGTATCAATAAAATATATTTTGGTTTATCTACGATCTGCTTTGTACAGTTTCCACTTTGGAGTTTGCAGATCGTCTGCCCCTTTGTTTTCTTGGACTTTATCTGCTTTTATGCATACATTTTTGATACTGGTTTCTATCTGCTGGTTTCCAGTTTACCTCATTTATTATATTTATTTTTACATGTGGTCATTTTTGCAATTGTTATGCTGTTACCAAAATTGTAAGTTTTATGTTAGACTGTAACTTCTGTACACCGCCTTGGATGAATTTCTTCATAAAGGCGGTTAATAAATCCCAATAAATAAATACATTTTCTGTGCTTCTATGTTAACTGGGTATGGACTCTGCTGAGAGGGCTGAATATCCTTTAAGGAGAAAAAAATCAACTGGTGGTGAAAATAAAAAAATTAAATTAAAAAAAGGGGGTAGTTGGTGACCTGCAAGTTTCCCACCAAATAATTCACTGAATGACCAATGGGTGAGCTTCCATTTAACAAATTACTCTCTGATTAATTCCAAAACAGTCAAAAAAGTAGCCAGGATCAAACAAAAAGATAACATTTTCATATTTTAAGTTTTAAATTATGAGACACTGCAACTACTGCAAGGCATTTTGCACTGATTCTGGGTGCGCATGCGAGGCCAAAAGGAAGGACGCAATATTGGTAACAGTGTTTCCCTACTCAAAATCTAAGATACATCCTGTGATTGGGATGTATCTATATGTGAATGTATGACAGGGTTTATAGATCATTGTCCCTCACCCTTAAGAAAAGTCCCTCTCTAACTAGCCTGGGCCACCTTAACAGCACAGATCTCACCCCAGGAGGAAGTGAGCTAGGAGGGGCGGAATCAATAACTGGGAGTTTAAAAGACAGGGCCAGGCTGAGGTTAAGGAGGCCCAGGGAAGGAAGAACTGAAGTCCAAGTCTACGCCTTTACAGAATACATTTAGCTGCTATAACTTGGCTGAGGTAAGCCAACTTTTGCTTCTTGTTAAGACTTGCAAGCTTTGCCAAGGTTTGGCTGGGGCCAAACCTGAGTCTCAGAAGAATTTACAGGCTGGGTCTGGGGCAGGGCAGCCCCCACCAGCCACAGACTGCTTGGCAGAGGCCTACTTAAGACTGTTACTAACCCAGAGAAATTGTTGCATCTGAGGTTCCTGGCCTGTGAGGTAACAGGTCCCAGGGCTCAGGTGAATAAAACATCTATTTTCACATTTATACACCTTGTCTGGCTGCGTTATTCCCAGGGCTACCCCATAACCCTCGCCCAGGGTCTCACAAGATGTAAGCATCCTTTAAGCCTAGACAGCATAGCCAATCGTTTTCTTGAATCATGGGAAGCAGGGTACACAGGAAAACCATCCTGAATTTTTCTTTGTCCAGACATTTGTTAAGGGTCCTTAAGGGTAGGACTAGATGAAATCCCTCCCCCCCCCCCCCCATCTTTTTGGGAACAAGTACTTGGAATTCAATTCCTTCCTTTCTCATGGTGGTATGGGCTTGACTGCATGGGCCCATAGGAGAGAGTTCCTCTGTGAGCACACCTTGGTGCTCATGGCTGAATCTTGATGCTCTCAGTGGGTAATTTGGAGGAAATGCTCATCAAGGCAGGGCGTACTGATTACCAGCACCTTTTCCATTGTCTGCTAAAATTGACCCATGGTCCCCAAGTTTTAATGGAAGAGCTCAGGCTCTACACACCAATTCTGCCTTGTCATAGATTCTGTGACTAGTTGCAGGGGGCCTGGCTATTGTGGGGTAGGTCCCTCAGTGATCACCCTACCTCTGAAGGGTGGCCTGACATTTGAGTACTGGCACCTTTTTCGCTAGAAAAAACACTCTGGGCATAACCCCCCAGACTATTTCGAGAACCCACCAATCTGAGGTAAGAAAGGGCCATTTTGCTTGGAAAAAAGTCAGCCTTCTCCTGATTGGTAGGCTATCCGGGATGGTCTTTTAAAGCAGCTATGCTGTCTTGGAGCCAGTCAAAAGCTTGTCCCCTGCTTTAACTGGGGAGTTGGCTTGGGCTTCTTGGTTCACTTCCGCCAAGGGTAGGAGTAGAAACCCTGGGCGTGCTTTTTTTTTGTGGGGGGGGGGGGGGCAGGTAAGACAAGGTGAATCTACGCCTTTGAAAGAAGTAGGCCTTCTGGACACTGCCCAAAAACCTCTCAGAAGTGGAGGCTGCAGAAGAAGCGGGTCAAGACAGGGATCTGATGTTATCAGCATGTTTCTTAATAATGTTAACGATATTCACCTTGTTCCCCAAAAGATGATTATTTAGGCAGGGGATGTCCATGAGTTTCTCTCTAGGTCTGAAACACGCAGCCAGGCAAGTCTGGATACCAATACCTAAGGCAGAGACTCTGGATGCCATTATCACAAGCATTGTAGTTTGCCCATGAGCTTTCGACACTCCTTCTGCTTGGCTACTAGCTAGTGGAGTTCTGCGGTCTGCTTGGGAGCTAGAGTATCCGAGAATGGCAGGTTATCAATCCTCACAAAATCTGCCCATCTCTCCTAGAATTCTTCCAACAGCAGCTTTATATAGAACAGACATAGAGGCATATTTTCAAAGCACTTTGGGAGGCTAAGTTCCATAGGTTTCTATGGAACTTTGGGAGGCTAAGTGCTTTGAAAATGAGCCTCATAGTCCTGCATGACCTTGCTAGGCGGTAAGAGCAGCTGATATGCAAGTCTCCTATTTTCAAGCTCCAGTCCCTTGATAAAGCGACACCAAAAAGGATGTCCGTCGGGATTCATGGAGCCGAAGATAAGTACTAAATGATTGTATTTTTTGGATGCCATCAGTCACTTAACATAGTGCAGTATTCACTATTGGCACAACACTAACCTTTTTACATATTTTTGAAACGTTGGGGGGTTTTGGTCTATGATTATACTTAACGCCAAAGGACACAAACATAACTCCTTAAGGACTTAACTGATGGAGCTTTAAGTCCGGCGACTGATGAGACCTTTTTCCCATTTTGTTCACATACATGGTGACTTGGTTCAAATTTAGTTGTTATTTTTGCTGGTAGGATTGGACCATATTTTTTAAGCCTCAAAAGATTTGTTATTAAGAATTTAATGCTGACAGATTACTGAGATTAGTTAATGGATGCTGAGAGTTTATCTGGATGCGAGAATGTATGCTAAGATCCTGATGCATTCTATCAAAATGTCAGCTCTATGGAAGGGCTAAGCACCAACAGACAGCATATGAAAGGCTTAAAACTGTGTGTACTTTTGTTATTGTTGCTGTTGGATTGGCCTTCTATTTGATGGTATGTGCAAGAATATTTGTAAAAAAGACAGCTGCTCAGACTCAGTAGAATTTCTTAATGATCCCAGAAGCACAGAGCAAAACAGTAGTAGAGCCAATCCACACAGTTTAAATCATGGTCGACGTGCGCAAATTCAGAAGTAAGAGTTTCTTGTTGCCTTTAGTTTTAGAAATAATTATGTGAACCATGGATGAATGTCTTAGCAGTTTTCCTCAAAACTGAGAATTATAAGCAAGCCAAGAATAAACGTTTGAGTGGCAAATACAGAAGCAGATCCCTTGGCATGAGCTCAAAAATTCTGAAAACTTGATGGGACTGTGGAGGAGTGGCCTAGTGGTTAGAGTGGTGGACTTTGGTCTTGGGGAACTGGGTTCGATTCCCACTGCAGGCACAGGCAGCTCCTTGTGACTCTGGGCAAATCACTTAACCCTCCATTGCCCCAGGTACAAATAAGTACCTAAGCCGCATTGAGCCTGCCATGAGTGGGAAAGCGCGGGGTACAAAAAAAAAAGGCTACAGCAGTCAGAGGTAGAAGTCAACAAAGCTAGGGTCCAAGGAGATCATGGACTATAAAATATCTTTCAAAAAAACCTAGTGAAAGGATATCATTATTTCCCAGAATCTGATTGCTACTAGAGATTTTTGTTTACTTTGTAGGAGAAAGCGAAGATACTTACCTGTAGCAAGTATTCTTCAAGGACAGCATGCTTCATAGTCTCACAAGTGGGTGATGCCGATCCGTGTCGCCCAGTCCGGCTTCCACCATAGTAAAAAAAAAAAAAAAGCGCTGTGTGGAGTGCGAGCCTCGCTCCACCGTGCATGCATGAGTGCCTTCCCACCGTTGCGCAAATGCGGTCTCCTCAGTTTAATACTAAAGCAAAAAATAAAGTAAAAATAACCAAGGAGACAACTCCAAGGGGAGGTGGGAGGGACTGTGAGAATATGAAGCCTGCTGTTCCTACCATCCAGGCTCACCAACATTGGTCAATTGGGCATCGCAACAGCAAGGACATTACACAGATTAACCTGAAACTATATACAATCTAAATGAGAATGCAGCCTGGAACAGAATAAAACGGGTCTAGGAGTGTGGAGTTGGATTCTAGACCCCAAACAGATTCTGCAACACTGACTGCACAAACCGACTGTCGCATCAGCTATCCTGCTAAGGCAGTATTGTGATATGAATGTGTGGACTGAAGACCATGTCGCAGCCTTGCAAATTTCTTCATTGGAGGCTGACCTCAAGTGGGCTACCAACACAGACATGGCTCTGACATTAAGAGCCGTGACATGAACCTCTCCAAGGTCAGCCCAGCCTCAGCATAAATCAAGGAAATGCAATCTGCCAGCCAAATTGAAATGGTACATTTCCCGATGGCGACCCCCATCCTGTTGGGATCAAAATAAACAAAAAGCTGACTGGACTGTCTGTGGGGCCTTGTTCGCTCCATGTAATAGGCCAATGCTCTCTTGCAATCCAGGGTGTGCAACCTGCTTTCGCCAGGATGGGAATGAGGTCAGGGAAAGAATGTTGGCAAGACAATTGACTGGTTCAGATGGAATTCTGACACCACTTTCAGCAGGAACTTAGGGTGCGAGTAGAGGACTACTCTGTTATGATGAAACTTAGTATAAGGTGCAATCACTACTAAGGCCTGAAGCTGACAGACCCTACGAGCTGAAGTAACAGCCACCAAGAAAACAACCTTCCAGGTCAAGTACTTCAGATGGCAGGAATTCAGTGGCTCAAAAGGAGCTTTCATCAGCTGCGTGAGAATGACATTGAGATCCCATGACACTGGTGGAGGTTTGACAAGGGACTTTGACAAAAGCAAACCTCTCATGAAGTGAACAACTAAAGGCTGTCCAGAGATAGGCTTACCTTCTACACGCTGTTGATAAGCACTAATTGCACTAAGGTGAACCCTTACGGAGTTGGTCTTGAGACCAGACTCTGATAAGTTTAGAAAGTATTCAAGCAGGGTCTGTGTAGGACAAGAAAGGGGACCTATGGCCTTGCTGTCACACCAGACGGCAAACCTCTTCCATTTAAAAGAGTAACACCTCTAACTGGAATCTAACCACAGTACAGAAACTGTGCTGATCACTCTACTAGCCAAATGTAAGCAAGCAATTGCAACCGGAGACAGCATACTTCTCCTGCAATTCGACATGTCCAGTGCATTTGATTTGGTTAACCACAAAATACTGCTACATATCTTAGAATACTTTGGAATAACAGGAAACGTACTTAACTGGATCAAAGGTTTCTTAACAACAAGAACATACCAAGTGATATCAAATTCGACTATATCATCACCTTGGAAACCAGAATGTGGAGTCCCTCAAGGATCTCCACTGTCACCGTCCCTTTTCAATGTAATGATGACACCATTAGCCAAAACATTATCCAACCAAGGCCTTAATCCTTTCATTTATGCAGATGACATCATGATTTATATCCCATTTAAACATGACTTAACAAAAATCACTAAAGCTATTAATGACAGCTTCCATATTACATAGTAACATAGTAAATGACGGCAGAAAAAGACCTGCATGGTCCATCCAGTCTGCCCTACAAGATAAACTCATATGTGCTACTTTTTGTGTATACCTTACCTTGATTTGTACCTGTCCTTTTCAGGGCACAGACCGTGTAAGTCTGCCCAGCACTATCCCCACCTCCCAACCACCAGCCCCGCCTCCCACCACCGGCTCTGGCACAGACCGTATAAGTCTGCCCAGCACTATCCCCACCTCCCGCCACCGGCTCTGCCACCCAATCTCGGCTAAGCTCCTTAGGATCCATATTATGAACTCATGGGCGGATGCTTTTCAATTAAAACTCAATGAAGAGAAAACACAATGTCTCATTCTCTCATCACATCACAAGTACAAGCCCACTAATTTAAACATCCCTAACTTTACCCTTCCTGTCTCAGAAACCTTACATTAGAAAACCATGCGAAAAACACTACAAAGAAAATGTTTCATTCAATGTGGAAACTCAAAAGAATTAAACCTTTCTTCCCAAGAGAAGCATTCTGCAGACTGGTGCAATCATTGGTATTATGCCAGCTAAACTATTGCAATGCTCTTTGCTGGGTGCAAAGAACAATTTATCAAGAAACTTCAAACTGCACAAAACACAGCAGCCAGACTCGTATTTGACAAAATTAAATATGAAAACGCCAGTCCCTTATGAGAAAAACTACACTGGCTTCCACTAAAAGAACGCATTGCATTCAAAGTTTGTACCCTGGTTCATAAAATCATACACTGTGAAGCCCCGGGGTATATGTCAGACCTCACTGACCTTCCAACCAGGAACTCTACTAGTTCATCACGTACATTCCTGAATCTCCACTATCCAAACTGTAAGGGACTGAAATATAAATTAACATTTGCATCTAGCTTCTCCTACATATGCACGCAAACTTGGAATGAATTACCAAAATCCATAAAAATAAACCTCATAGTGAATTTCCTTAAATCACTGAAAACCTATATTTAAGAAAGCATACAATAATAACTCATCCTAAATACCAATTAACAAAACGTAACTATACAAAATGTATTCTCTATGTCTTAATTGTTATGCTAAATTATCTTGATTTGTAGTTTAATATTCCTAATTGTTCAAGTTAATCTGCCACAAATGAAGTTTAACCTAATACCTTTCAGTTCTTACCATAAGACTATAACCTAATCCACTCTGTCTCCTCTACCTCAACTATGTATTTCTCCTCTCCAGAACTGGTAATCACCATTTACGGAACTATGTAAGCCACATTGAGCCTGCAAATAGGTGGGAAAATGTGGGATACAAATGTTATAAATAAACAAATAAATAAATCTTTCTTGGAAGCAAGCAAGACTCGGGAGACACCCTCCGAAAGACTCAAGGAAGCGAATTATATGCCTGAAGCTCACTGACCCTACGAGCTGAAGTAACAGCCACCAAGAAAATGACCTCCCAGGTCAAGTACTTCAGATAACAGGAATTCAGTGGCTCAAAAGGAGCTTTCATCAGCTAGGTGAGGATGATGTTGAGATCCCATGACACTGGTGGAGGTTTCACAGGGTTTGACAAAAGCAAACCTCTCATGAAGCGAACAACTAGAGAATGTCCAGAGATGGACTTACCTTCTACACGTTGATAAGAACTAAAGTGAACCCTTATGGAGTTGGTCTTGAGACCAGATTCTGATAAGTGTAGAAGATATTCAAGCAGGGTCTCTGTAGGGCAAGTAAGGGGATCTAAGGCCTTGCCCTTACACCAGATGGCAAACCTCCTCCATTTAAAAGAGTGGAATCTTTCCTGGAAGCCAGCAAGACTCTGGAGACACCCTCTGAAAGACCCAAGGAAGCAAATTCTAGGCTCTCAAGATCCAAGCCATGAAAGCCAGAGACTGGAGGTTGGGATGTAGAAGTGACCCCTCGTTCTGAGTGATGAGGGTCGGAAAACACTCCATGGTTCTTCAGATGATAATTCCAGAAGAAGAGGGAACCATATCTGCCATGGCCAGTATGGTGTGATCAGATTTATGGTTCCGCGGTCTTGCTTGAGTTTCAACAAAGTCCTTCCCACTAGAGGTATCAAAGGATATGCATACACAAGACCTGTCCCCAAATCAAGGAGGAAGGCATCTGATGCTAGTCTGCTGTGGGCCTGAAGCCTGGAACAGAACTGTGATTGATCTAAGTGGCAAAAAAATCTACTGAGGGAGTGGCCCACGCCCAGAAGATCCTGCAGGTCATGCCCATATTGAGAGACCACATGTGCGGTTGCAACCAACTTTGCAAACTACTTCAATGAAAAAATCATAAAACTCCGACTCATGATACCCACTAACACAACGGACTACACAAATATCCTTGAATGTCTAGACCCAAATCCCGGAGAATACCCAGCAGATTGATCATGGACCGACTTTGACACGATCTCATCAAAAGAAATCTCATATTGGCTAGGAAAATACGCCAAATCACAATGCAAATTAGACACCTGCCCTAACAGTCTAATAAGATCCGCACCCAAACAATTCAAACAGAACTCACCAACCACATAAATTACAGGCTCCAAAACTGACTCTTTCCCACAGATAAAGGAAACATCCTACTCACTCCGTTACCGAAAGATGCTAAAAAAAAGCACAATGGACCTAACCAACTACCAACCAGTAGCATCCATTCCACTCATGACCAAACTCATGGAAGGCATAGTGACGAAACAATTGATTGAATACCTAAATAAATACTCAATTCTACACGAGTCCCAATCAGGATTTCGGACGAATCACAGCACCGAACAATGAACGCATTCAAACAAGCAATTGCGACTGGTAACAACATCCTCCTCCTGCAATTCGACATGTCCAGTGCCTTTGACATGGTTAACCATGATATACTAATACATATACTAGAATACTTCGGAGTAGGAGGCACTGTTCTCAAATGGTTCAAAGGATTCCTGACCACAAGATCATACCAAGTAACAACGAATGAGGACAGATCACCACCATGGATACCTGAGTGTGGAGTCCCCCAGGGATCCCCTCTCTCACCAACACTATTCAACCTAATGATGATACTTCTAGCCAAGCTACTAGCCAATCAAAACCTCAACCCCTACATTTATGCAGATGATGTCACAATTTACATTCCATTCAAACATGATCTAAATGAAATCACCAACGAGATCAACCAAAGCCTCCAAATAATGCACACCTGGGCAGATGCATTCCAATTAAAACTTAACGCAGAAAAAACACAATGCCTTGTACTCACCTCACAATATAACACAAAAAACTTCAACACCATAACCACACCATACTGTTCCCTTCCGATCTCACAAAACTTGAAAATTCTTGGAGTCACCATTGATCAAAACCTCACTCTCGACACCCAAGTGAAAAGCACGACCAAAAAGATGTTCTACACCATGTGGAAACTTAAAAGAGTAAAACCTTTCTTCCCGAGATACATCTTCCGTACCCTGGTACAGTCAATGGTAATAAGTCATCTGGACTACTGCAATGCACTGTACACCGGGTGCAAAGAACAATCAAAAAACTCCAAACTGCCCAGAATATGGCCGCCAGACTCATATTTGGAAAAACTAAATATGAAAGTGCAAAACTACTCAGAGAGAAACTTCACTGGCTCCCAATTAAGGAACGCATTGCGTTCAAGATCTGCACGATTTTACATAAAATCATTCATGCAGATGCCCCAATCTACATGCTAAGCCTTGTGGACCTACCTCCCAGAAACGCCACAAGATCATCTCGCAAATTTATCAACCTGCACTACCCCAGCTGCAAAGGACTGAAGTACAAACTGATGCATGCCACTACCTTCTCGTACATGAGAACGCAGTTATGGAATGCATTACCCGCAGACTTGAAAGCAATCAACGAAACAACTATCTTTTGAAAATCTCTGAAAACATTCTTCAACAAGGCCTACAATGAACACCTATAATCTCACTAAGTCACCTCACCAACCCACTCAATTATGAAAGCTCACCTTATAGAACTATCCTAATCACTCCCTTCCTTCTTCCCTCCTTCCTACCTGATCGCTACACATTACTAATTGTATCTGATATCGTGTTATGACAATGTCAACAAATCTATGTAAGCCACATTGAGCCTGCAAATAGGTGGGGGAATGTGGGATACAAATGCAATAAATAATTATCCTGCTCAGCCTGTCGGCCAGGGTGTTGCTTGCACCCACCAGATATGTGGCTCAAAGGAACATGCTATGTTGGCGAGCCCAATGCTACATCCAGACAGCCTTCCGACACAGAGGGTGTGATCCGGTGCACCCTGCTTGTTAGTGTAATATATTGCAACCCGAATGTCTGTTTCAATGAGAACCATTTGGTGAGACAGCCGATCTCTGAAAGCCTTTACAGCATTCTAGATAGCTTGAAGTTCTAGGAGGTTGATCTGAAGATTCATTTCCTGGGAGGACCAAGCTCCTTGAGTGTGATGCCCATCTACATGAGCTCTCCAGATTAGGAGAGATGTATCCATGGTCAGCATTTTTTGTAGCTGAGGAATTTGGAATAAGTCCCAAAGTCAAATTTAATTGAATGGTTCACCATTGAAGAGAGCGTACAAGCTCTGGGGACACTTGAATGGCAACTTGTAAACTCCCCGTGGCTTGATACCACTGAGAAGCCAGGGTCCATTGAACTGATCTCATGTGAAGACATGTCATGGGTGTAACATATACTGTGGAAGTCATGTGGCCCAGCAATCTCAACATCTGCTGAGGTGTGACCTGCTGAGAAGCACGAACCTTGGACGCCAGTGAGACAAGATTGTCCAACTCTCCTCTTCAGGAGGTAGGCTCAAACCCTGTGTGTCGAGAACTTCAATCACTGGAGAGGGTGTAGATTGGAGTTGGGGTAGTTTAAAACAAACCCTAGTAGCACTAGCACCTGAATAGTCATCCACATGGACTCCCGAGCACTGTCCTCTCAGGTGCTATTCACCAGCCAATCGTCGAGATACAGGAACACATGGACTTCCAGTCTACATAGCAATTATGCAACTACCGCTACACATTTGGTGAAGGCCCTGGGAGCTGACACAAGGCCAAAAGGCAATACGCGGTACTGGTAATGACGTGTTCCCAGCTTAAATCGAAGATACTTCCGGTGGGCTAGAAGTATCAGGATGTGAGTATATGCATCCTTTAAGTCCAGAGAGCATAGCCAATCATTTTTCTGAATCATTGGGAGAAGGGTGCCCAGGGAAACCATCCTGAACTTTTCTCGGACTACAAATTTGTTCAGGGCCCTTAGGTCTAGGATGGGACACATCCCCCGTTTTCTTTTACACAAGGAAGAACCTGGAATAGAATCCCTGCCCTTCTTCCCCTGGTGGAATGGGTTCTACTGAATGGGTCTTCAGAAGGGTGGAGAGTTCCTCTGCAAGTACCTGCCTGTGCTGAGAGCTGAATGAATGAACTCTCAGTGGGCAATTTGGAGGTTTGAGATGCCAATTGAGGGCGTATCCAAGATGGACAATTTGAAGAACTCATTGGTCGGAGGTTGTTCCTTTGGTGAAAAAATTTGAGCCTCCCCCCGAATGACAAGCCATCTGGGATGGACACTTTTACTGTGGCTATGCTCTACTGGAGCCAGTCAAAAGCTCACTCCTTGCTTTGACTGGGGATCAGGACGGGCCTTAGGTGCATGCTGTTGACATGAACGAGCACACTGAGCCTGAGAAAGCTGATAAGCTGAAGGAGTGTACCTATGCCTAGAATAGTAGTAGGGACCACTCCTTGGCTTGCCAAAAATCCTCCTAGATAAGGAGGTGAATGCAAAAGGCGCCCGGCGGGAGAGAGAAGAGATTTTATCAGTATGCTTCTTGATTTGGTCAGAGACCTCCTCAACCTTCTCTCCAAAAATGTTATCCCACCAGCAAAGAGCATCCACCAACCGCTGCTGAACAGAGTGTAAGTCAGAAACATGCAGCCATGAGAGTCTACGCATTGCTGTACCTTGAGCAGAGATCCTGGATGCCACATCAAAAGTGTCGTAAATGCCCATGGCCAAGAACTTTCGACACGCCTTCTGCTGCTTGTCCAATTGGCAAAAATGCTCGGCCCGCTCAGGAGGGAATACATTCACCAAGTCCAACAGCTGTCGCACCAGGTTTTGCAAATAGACGCTTGTGAAGAGCTGGTAGGATTGTATACGAGAGATGAGCATTGAAGTCTGGTACATCTTCCTCCCAAACGAATCCAGGGTTCTAGCTTCTCTGCCTGGGGGCGCAGAGGCATAGTCCCTAGTACTCCTAGCTCTTTTGAGAGCGGCCTCTATCACCATGGAATTGTGAGGTAACTGAGGCCTAACAAAACCAGGTTCACTGTGGATCTGATACTGGGTGTCAATCTTCTTGGCCATGACAGGGACCAACAGAGGGGACTCCTAGTTCCTGATGAGGACTTCCTTGAGTACCTCGTGGAGAGGGGCAGTCACAGGAGGAGATGCGTAGTTCAGGACCTTGAGCATCTTGGCTCTGGGCTCATCCTCCACTTCCAAAGGAAATGCAATGGCATCATCCATTTCCTTAACAAAAGATAGAAATGAAAGGCTCTCCAGCAGAGAAAGTCTCCTTTCAGGTGGAGGGGAGGGTTCAGAGTGGATCCCATATGACTCATCTGAGGAGAAGTATCTGGGATCTTCCTCTGAATTCCATGAGTGCTCCTCCTTGGTGTCGGACAGTATATCTCTATGGGATTGCCAAGACTGAATCTAACTCGATGCTGAGGAACAGCGCTCTTGACAGCGGCATCGAGAAGCTGGCTCCCATCTCGACTCCAGCTAAGATTCCTCCACCAACGTCGAAGGGGTACCGGCTTGGGTGGCAGTCAACACCGGGGCTGCAAGCAGCAACGGAGGCTGCACTGCAGGCTGAGGGCCAGGAAGGGCCACAACGGGAGGTATGGCAGGCGCTAGCACCCTCGATACCAATGCACGCTGCTGCATAAGACCATCCAGAGCTCTGGGAGCAAGGCCCGTTATGCGCTCATTGAGGGCTGACACTGGGAAAAGCTGGGGTGATGGTTGAGGCGCAGGTTGCAGAACTGCTGGAGCCAACGCTGGATAAGGATCTCAGCTGCTTGGAGAGGGGCGCATCGGCACCTCCTGCATGGAGGGAGAGTAATCCTCCTGGCGCCGATGCTTCTCAGGTGCTGAATCCTTTTGACTCCCTGGAAATCCTGGCACCATGTGTCAAGGGTGACCAAAGACGATGCTTCTTGGTCTTTGCCCAAAGCGAGTCACAAAGGCTCCTCAGTGCCAACGAGGCCGGCATCAAATCCTCACGTTGCCTCGGGGGTCAGTTCCGACGATGGATGGTCCTGGGGGGGGGGGGGAGGCCTGCACAGCAGGATGCTTCAAGACAGGTGGAGACCTACTCGATGCCTCACTGCTCCCAATGTCTAAGGGTCACAAAGCAGCCATGCTTACTGA
Organism: Microcaecilia unicolor; assembly: GCF_901765095.1. Lineage (NCBI taxonomy): Eukaryota > Metazoa > Chordata > Amphibia > Gymnophiona > Siphonopidae > Microcaecilia > Microcaecilia unicolor. The sequence continues at coordinate 267,659,431 of NC_044033.1, read as the reverse complement.
CGCTCCCGATGCTAGTGCGATGATCGACATCAATGCTGATGTCAAGGAACTGGACTTGGCTCCAAAAATTCTCTCTCGTTGAGTCTCTCAAGAAACCTGAGTCCTCTTCTTTATGTGAAAACAGAGAACACAGTTAGCAGGGCTATGGTCGAACCCAAGACATTGCAGACATCAAGAATAGGTGTCTTTTCCCGAGATAGTCCGATTACACCGGGTACAACGCTTGAAGCCACTGGGAGTCTTCGTGGACATGGACAGGAAAACCTCATCGGCTAAATTAAACTACTCGATGGTGCCTAAAAAAGGGGCAAAGCACAGAAAAAAGGGAAAATACCTAACAAAGACAGTGTCGCGGCCCTGATGCCACTCTGAGGTAGGTGAGCTCTTGAGTTCTCCCGAGCTTCACTAGTCCCAGGAGATCACCGCGCACCCCGACTCTTCACCCGCGGCGACCGCCGTTCACCGAGGGTTGAGCCCTCAGCTGCTGGCGGCCCGCAGGACTGCTGGAACCACGGGGTGACGGTTGACCTGACTAGGCGACTAGCCGAGGGCAAGTACAGTCTAGGAAACAGCTTTGCAGGCCGGCTGGCCTCCACGAAGGACAGACACAGTCTTGGAAATCGCTAGCAGGACGGCTAGCCTCTACGAGGAACAAACACAGGCTTGGCAAATGGCTAGCAGGACGGCTAGCTTCTTCGAGGAACAAACACAGACTTGGCAATTGGCTAGCAGGACGGCTAGCCTCCACGAGGAACAAACACAGGCTTGGCAAATGGCTAGCAGGACGGCTAGCTTCTTCGAGGAACAAACACAGACTTGGCAAATGGCTAGCAGGACGGCTAGCCTCCACGAGGAACAAACACAGGCTTGGCAAATGGCTAGCAGGACGGCTAGCTTCTTCGAGGAACAAACACAGACTTGGCAAATGGCTAGCAGGACGGCTAGCCTCCACGAGGAACAAACACAGGCTTGGCAAATGGCTAGCAGGACGGCTAGCTTCTTCGAGGAACAAACACAGACTTGGCAAATGGCTAGCAGGACGGCTAGCCTCCACGAGGAACAAACACAGGCTTGGCAAAGTAACAGGATGGCTTCAAACACGAAAACGGAAGCACTGGATCCTCTCCGTGCTTCCGTTTAAATTCCCCCGCTCGACCTGGCTTGGAGAACAGCTGGAACCAATCCTCGCCGCCCAGGCCGGCAGCGGGTCCCGGATTGGCCCTCCCATCCGATGGGCGGAGTTCCTACGTGGATGCGCCAATCCGGCGCGAGTGGGCGGAGCCTCCTCTCGGGTGCTGCTGCCGCGAGGGGGGCGTCGACGCCGGCGCCGCCATCTTGGCCGGCGGATCTCCTTCTCCGAGGCCGGCGTTAGTGCCTTGGGGTCGCCGGCCTCGGAGCAACTTGCGGTCGCGGCGATCCCCGTGGCAGCCCTCCCTGGTTGGCCCGGATTCCTCGGGCGCTTCAGCCTCCCGCTCCGGCCCGCGGAGCCCCAGGTAAGGGCCCGGAACGGGACAGTATCCTCCCCGGACGACCCCCTCCTCCGGGGGCCGGGTTTGGACGGATATCGGGCGTGGAAGGCTTTGACCAATTTTGGAGCATGAACATTAGCCACGGGTTCCCAGGAATTATCTTCGGGACCAAAAGATCTCCATGACAACAAATAATACAGTCTTCCCCGCCGCCACTTGGAGTCAAGAATTTCTTCTACCTCGAACTCCGGTTCTGGAGACACCTGGAGATCTTTCTCCGGGACGGGAGGCGGGTGCCACCTGGACTCTTGAAACCTCTTGAGGAGTGAGATGTGGAAGGCGTTATGCACTCGTAGGGTGGCGGGTAGGCGTAACCGATATGTTACGGGTCCAATTCGTTCTTGGATCGCATAGGGTCCCGCGTATCTCTGTCCTAGCCTCCGGGAGGGTCCTGGGATTCTCAGGTGTTTCGTGCTTAACCATACCCTTTGTCCAGGGTGAAGCACGGGAGCGGGCCGCCGGTGGCGATCCGCAAAGCGCTTGTCCTTAATCGCGGTTTTCTGTAATTGTTCTCTAGCTATCCTCCAGACCTTCTGTAGGTCGGCTACTACCTGGTCCCCAGCTGGTGTCATGGCGGTAGTCGGGAATGGCCCTGGAAGCCGTGGATGTCGTCCATATACCAGGAAAAACGGGGACTGTCCTGAGGAGGAGTGGTCACTTTGGTTATAAGCGAACTCGGCCCATGGAAGTAGCGAGACCCAGTTGTCTTGTCGTTGGTTGACAAAAGCTCTTAAGAAGTTTTTCAGAGTTTGGTTTAATCTTTCAACCAGGCCGTTGGTCTGCGGATGGTACGCGGATGAGAAATGATTCTCCATCCCCAAGGCTTTGCATAATCCTCTCCAGAAGCGAGAGGTGAATTGAGGCCCTCGATCACTAATGACCCGAATGGGTAGTCCATGTAGTCGAAAGATGTGGTGGATGAAGGCTTGAGCTAGAGCTGCTGCTGTCGGGACGCTTGTGAAGGGAACAAAGTGAGCCATCTTAGAGAATCGATCTATCACCACCCAGATCACAGTCTGACCCTGGGAACGAGGTAAATCGGTGATGAAATCCATGGAAATCTCCGACCAAGGACTGGTCGGTATGGGTAAAGGTTGTAGGTCTCCCACAGGGGGTCCTCCTACTGGCTTGGTTCGGGCACATACTGGGCACGAGGTAACAAACTGGAAGATATCTCGTCTCATTTGTGGCCATCGATATTGCCTCGCGATGAACTGGAGGGTCTTGTGGAACCCGAAGTGTCCCGCGTACTTAGACGCGTGTCCCCATTGCAACACTCTTCTCCGGTCGGCGGCCACCACGAATTTTTGAACCGGGGCAACCTCCCCTGTGGCCGTACTGAGACAAGCGGGATCTAACATAGGTTGAGTCTCCTGAGTATCCTCGGGGATTTCAAAGGCCCGGGAGAGTGCATCTGCCGGGGTGTTCTGGGAAGCCGCTCGGAATACTAGTTGAAAATGGAACCGAGAAAAGAATAATGACCACCGGGCCTGTCGGGGATTCAACCGCTGGGCCTCTTGAAGGTATAGGAGGTTTTTATGGTCCGTGATAACCGTGAACCGGTGTTCTGCTCCCTCCAGTAAATGCCTCCACTCTTGCAGTGCGAGTTTCAAGGCCAAGAGTTCTCTGTCTCCAACTGTATAATTCCGTTCGGCTGGAGAGAATTTGCGTGAGAAGAAGGAGCACGGTTGACGCCGGCCCTCGGGGTTGATCTGGGAAATGACTGCCCCGGCCCCTAAAGCGGACGCGTCCACCTCCACCGTGAATGGCTTCTCAGGATCGGGGGTTAGAAGAATAGGCGCAGATTCAAAAGCCTCTTTGACCTGCTGGAACGCCGCCTGCGCCTCTAGTGGCCAATCCCGGACCCTAGCGTCCTTACGGGTGAGCTCCGTCAGCGGGATGGTCAACCGAGAATACTGTGGGATAAACTGGCGATAGTAATTAGCAAACCCCAGGAATCGTTGTAAGGCCTTCAGACCCTTCGGTTGCGGCCATTCGCGAATGGCCCGGAGTTTGTCTGGTTCCATCTTTAACCCCCCTGGAAGTAAGATATGCCCCAAGAAAGGTAGCGATCGTTGATGGAACGCGCACTTACTTAACTTCGCGAATAGATGGGCTTGGCGTAAGCGGTCCAGCACCGCACGGACATGCCCCGGATGCTCCTTGGGGTCCTTAGAGTAGATTAGGATATCATCCAGATATACGATCACCGTGGAATTGAGCAATTCTTCTAGGACACTATTGATGAGCCGTTGAAACACCGCAGGGGCATTACATAGTCCGAATGGCATTACCCGATATTCAAAATGACCCTCATGGGTATTGAAGGCCGTCTTCCATTCGTCCCCTGATCGGATTCGTACTAGATTGTAGGCTCCCCGTAAGTCCAACTTCGTGAAGATCTGAGCTCCCTGCAGACGGTCCAAGAGCTCGGGAATCAGGGGTAACGGGAACCGGTCCTTCACGGTGATGGCATTTAATCCCCGATAGTCTATACAAGGTCTCAAGGTCCCATCCTTCTTGGTGACAAAGAAAAACCCCGCCCCGGCTGGGGAAGTCGACGGCTGGATGAACCCCTTCCGGAGATTCTCGTGGACATACTCTCGCATCGCCTTGACCTCCCCTCGGGACAATTTGTACGGGCGACCCCGGGGAGGAACTGTATCGGTCTTCAGATTAATGGCACAGTCAAAAGGCCGGTGTGGAGGTAATACCTCCGCCTCCTTGGAACTAAACACATCAGCAAAGTCTCTATACTCCAGAGGCAGGGAGCCCAATTCATCGGTTCCCTCCCCGGGCAACGAATTTAAGGCCGGACAGCTACCACCCCGGTCCTTACAGCAGGTCTCCTGGCAGGTCTTGCCCCAAACTTGAATCTCTCCCCTGGCCCAGTCGATTACCGGGTTGTGGTGTCGTAGCCAAGGCAAGCCCAGAACTACCGGGTGGATGGTCCGGGGTAATACTAGGAACTCGGCCTCCTCCCGATGACCCTCCCCTACCTGCAGACCCAACATAGGCGTAATCTCAGTGACCGGCTGGGGAAGAGTAGTGCCCTGAATGGAGGTTATCCGCAGGATCGGCTTGCGGGGCAGCGTGGGCCATCCCATCTGCTGCAACAGTTCGAGCCCAATAAAGTTACCCCCAGACCCTGAGTCCACCAGGGCTCGGGTCTGAACCTGGGTCTCTTGCCACCGTAAGGTCACTGATAGGATGAGCAAGGTCTCTGGTAGGGGAGCAGAGTGCCCCAAGAACCCTCCCCTCAGGGTGCCTTGGGGAGCGCATTTCCCGACCGGAGGGAGCAAGTCCGGATGAAATGCCCAGCCTGCCCACAGTAGAAGCACAGTCCCTTAGACTGTCGGTGCTGTCTCTCGGCAGGGTTCAACCGTTGTCGGCCCAACACCATGGGCTCCTCCCCGGGCTCTGCAGAGTCCCGGTTCACCTGACGGGGCGCCGGCCCCTTGCTCGTCCTGGCGGAACCTCGTCCCCACTTCTGCCGCTCCCCCCGGTCTCTGGCCCGCTCTTGGAATCGGGTGTCCACCCGGATACAGAGGGATATGAGGACATCCAGAGACCCAGGAGTCTCCCGTCCCGCCAATTCATCCTTGATTCGTTCGTGTAACCCCTCTCTAAAAATGGCCGTCAAGGACTCCGGATCCCACCGCAGCTCAGCGGCTAACGTACGAAACCGGATGGCATAGTCGGCCACTGTCCCCTCCCCTTGACGAATCCGGAGCAGCTCGGATGCCACGGAGGAGGGTCGTCCCGGAATATCGAACACCATCCGGAACAGACGCTGAAATTCGCTATAATTCCCCAAAATGGGGTCATGCTGGTCGTCCAGAGGGACCACCCAGTCCCGGGCCCTCCCCGTACAAAGGCCCATGACGTAACCAACCTTACTCTGATCCGAAGCAAAAGCCTCCGGTTGCATCCGGAAGGCTAGATTGCACTGATGAAGGAACCCCCGACAACCCTCCGGGTTCCCATCGTATCGTGCTGGCTCAGGGAACCGAGGTCCCACGCGGAACCCTCCCATACGGGGAGCCGCTACGGCCTCTGGGACCGCAGCGGCCTGGTTCTGTACCTGGAGCGTGGAGAGTTGGGAGCAAACATTCTGGAGAGCCCCGGATAGGGCATTAAGCTGTTCCTGTTGCTGCTGGAGTACCTTAGCCAGGTCCCGTAGATCAGGTTGCGTCGGCGAGCTCATGGCTTCCGTTTTCTGTCGCGGCCCTGATGCCACTCTGAGGTAGGTGAGCTCTTGAGTTCTCCCGAGCTTCACTAGTCCCAGGAGATCACCGCGCACCCCGACTCTTCACCCGCGGCGACCGCCGTTCACCGAGGGTTGAGCCCTCAGCTGCTGGCGGCCCGCAGGACTGCTGGAACCACGGGGTGACGGTTGACCTGACTAGGCGACTAGCCGAGGGCAAGTACAGTCTAGGAAACAGCTTTGCAGGCCGGCTGGCCTCCACGAAGGACAGACACAGTCTTGGAAATCGCTAGCAGGACGGCTAGCCTCTACGAGGAACAAACACAGGCTTGGCAAATGGCTAGCAGGACGGCTAGCTTCTTCGAGGAACAAACACAGACTTGGCAATTGGCTAGCAGGACGGCTAGCCTCCACGAGGAACAAACACAGGCTTGGCAAATGGCTAGCAGGACGGCTAGCTTCTTCGAGGAACAAACACAGACTTGGCAAATGGCTAGCAGGACGGCTAGCCTCCACGAGGAACAAACACAGGCTTGGCAAATGGCTAGCAGGACGGCTAGCTTCTTCGAGGAACAAACACAGACTTGGCAAATGGCTAGCAGGACGGCTAGCCTCCACGAGGAACAAACACAGGCTTGGCAAATGGCTAGCAGGACGGCTAGCTTCTTCGAGGAACAAACACAGACTTGGCAAATGGCTAGCAGGACGGCTAGCCTCCACGAGGAACAAACACAGGCTTGGCAAAGTAACAGGATGGCTTCAAACACGAAAACGGAAGCACTGGATCCTCTCCGTGCTTCCGTTTAAATTCCCCGCTCGACCTGGCTTGGAGAACAGCTGGAACCAATCCTCGCCGCCCAGGCCGGCAGCGGGTCCCGGATTGGCCCTCCCATCCGATGGGCGGAGTTCCTACGTGGATGCGCCAATCCGGCGCGAGTGGGCGGAGCCTCCTCTCGGGTGCTGCTGCCGCGAGGGGGGCGTCGACGCCGGCGCCGCCATCTTGGCCGGCGGATCTCCTTCTCCGAGGCCGGCGTTAGTGCCTTGGGGTCGCCGGCCTCGGAGCAACTTGCGGTCGCGGCGATCCCCGTGGCAGCCCTCCCTGGTTGGCCCGGATTCCTCGGGCGCTTCAGCCTCCCGCTCCGGCCCGCGGAGCCCCAGGTAAGGGCCCGGAACGGGACAGACAGGGCCTAAAACCACCCCTATGACGGCAGAAAAATAAGAAAACTTAAACCCGGGCAAAGTAAAACTAGGGTTTGAATGGGTTTGAAAAAAGGCCCAAATAAAGGAGCCACAAGAAAAAATAGCCAGAAGTCACTTAATAGCTCTGAAGAACCGGCCGAGTGAGGAAAGCACAAAAAAGTGCACCTTCTCACGCGGAAAAAAGAGAACTGAGGAGACCGCGTCCATGCGATGGGTGGGAAGGCACTTTCGCTCCACAAAGCTCTCTCTCTTCTCTTTTTTTTTTTTTACTATGGCAAAAGCTAGACCGGGCGACGCAGATCGGCGTCATCCACTTGTGAGAAGATTGAAGCCTGCTTGTCCTCAGAGAAATCAATGTTATACAATAAGGGTGTCAGAAGCTTTTGGGGGTCATTAAAACTACCTTTGGTATTGATTTGTTTTATGCTACTATAGGGCTTATTTTTAAAGCACTTAGACTTACAAAGTTCCATAGGTTACTATATAAGTTTGTAAGTCTAATTGCTTTGAAAATACGCCTCTATATGACTGTTTTGGAGGATGCTGGCTATATATGTTTTACTGTTAGGATTTTGAAAAATATAAAGTTTTTAAAAAATACATTTTTCAAAAAAGCATCTAAATAATCTGTATATAGAAAAAGTCATTCTACTGCTGGAAATGCAGCATTTAGGGGCCCTTTTACTAAGCCGCGTAGGCATATATGCGCATCCTATGTGCATCAATTTTGAACTACTGTCCGGCTACCACATGGCCCGGGTGGTAATTTCATTTTTTACATGCACCTGAAATTTTTCCGGCATGCGGCACTAACCGGGCAGTAATCGGCATTGTACGCGCACTGACAATTACCACCCAGTTAACACGTGAGACCTTACCGCTAAGTCAATGGGTGGCATAAGGTCTCAGGCCCAAAATGGACGCGCACCAATTTTCATTTTGTCGCACGCCTATTTTTGGCTCAGGTGCGCTGAAAAAATGGACCTGCGTGTGTCCAATACACGCGTCTACACCAGCACAGGCCATTTTTTTCGCACCTTAGTAAAAGAACCCCTTAGGACCTCTTATCAAGTGCACTAGCAGCTCCCAGTGCGGTAAAGCCGATAAAGCCCATTCACTTGGATGTGGCTTGATAAGAGGCCCTTAAAAACCTAAAAAAAAAAAAATGTAGGGCTCAGTATTTCTTACCCATAATGCAGCACACAGAGTACACACCATACAGATCTTAAAGAAAAAGCGAAAACAATAAATCAATATATAGTGCAGAATTTTCAAAATAGCTCGCAAACATGAAAACACTACTTTGAGGCATATTTTCAAAGCACTTTGGGAGGCTAAGTTCCATATGTTTCTATGGAACTTTGGGAGGCTAAGTGCTTTGAAAATAAGCCTCATTGTGTCTATTAAAACTGCTTTTCTCAAGTCCTTATTTCTAGAGTCATTCATTTTATCAAGGGTAGCACAAATTCAATCCCCACCCCTTCCAGTCAGGGCCTATTGATTCACAAATGTTATCATGAAGTGAATGAACCAGTAATACACAACGCTGTGTAATGTATTTAGTGACCATTTCCTCACTATCTACTGGTCTTTGTATTGGAAAAAATGTGCATATCCCTGGGGAAACTGCGTAGTATATAGGTCTGTATGGGTGCTTACATGAACTCATGGGAAGAGCCAGGGGAGTGACTTTAAGGTATTCCTATCAGGAGCCACACTCATAAGTACATAAGTACATAAGTAGTGCCATACTGGGAAAGACCAAAGGTCCATCTAGCCCAGCATCCTGTCACCGACAGTGGCCAATCCAGGTCAAGGGCACCTGGCACGCTCCCCAAACGTAAAAACATTCCAGACAAGTTATACCTAAAAATGCGGAATTTTTCCAAGTCCATTTAATAGCGGTCTATGGACTTGTCCTTTAGGAATCTATCTAACCCCTTTTTAAACTCCGTCAAGCTAACCGCCCGTACCACGTTCTCCGGCAATGAATTCCAGAGTCTAATTACACGTTGGGTGAAGAAAAATTTTCTCCGATTCGTTTTAAATTTACCACACTGTAGCTTCAACTCATGCCCTCTAGTCCTAGTATTTTTGGATAGCGTGAACGCAGGAGGATCAGATGTCAAGCCTCTAAAATTTCAGTATTTCAATGTTTAAAAAAAAAAAAAAAAAAACGAACTAAATTCAAATTGTGGGCTGTGTAGCAGTGGAGGATTTATTTTTTGGAATTTTTTCTCTCTTGCCATTCTGTTTTCTTGAAATACATTGTGTTAATTTCCACTGGTTTCTCTAACAAGATTTTCTTCTTGGATGTATTAAAAATTTGCACTACATCAAATAAAAATGGATTGAATTTTAAAATAAAGACAGGTTTCAAATTCCCAACTTTAAGTATTAACTTAGAGAAATACTCTTTCAAAACTTCTGTTGAGGTCTTCATTGAGGGAGGGCCCTGCTTATTAAGCCGCGCTATAGGCACACTAACATTTTTAGCACGCGCTAATGCTAGAGACACCCATATATTCTTATGGGTATCTCTAGCGTTAGCACGCACTAAAAACGCTAGCACACCTTAGTAAATAGGGTCCTTAATGCTAACACCCTTTAACAAAGACATAAATGGTCAAAAATATTACTATATCATTCAGGGGCCCTTTTACTAAGTAGTGGTAGGGCTAACGTGCGGGTAGCACGCTCCAAATCAGCACTACCATAGGGGTAGCATGGGTGCCCTGCAGTAGTTTCAAAGTTGGCACGCTGTTTCCCATGGTAGAAAATAATAGCTCTCAAGAACTGGGTGAGTGAGGAGAGGACAAAAAAAGTGTACCTTTTCTTCATGCGGAAAAAAAAAAGAGAACTTTGGGGGTGGGGGGCGTTCCGTAATCGGCAGCACAGCCACATTGGTGCACGCTGCCTGATTACCGCACGAGTAGCGTATAAACCCTTACTGCTAGGTCAATGGGTGGCAGTAAAGGTTCAGGCAGTAAATAGCTGTGTGCTACTTTTAATTTTAGTGCATGGCCATTTACTGCCCCATTAAAAAATGCCTTTTCCCCAGCCGTGGTAAAAATTGGCCCACTGCGCGCCAAGAACACACGCCCACACTACCACAGGCCACTTTTTACCGCGGCTTAGTAAAAGGACCCCTCAATTTGGCAGTAAAAGTTTGCTTCACCTAAATTTTTAAAGGTGTTCTGGAATTTTTCTTGTTCATCAACTTGACAAGCTAGGATATGCAGTCCTACAAAACGTTGAGATTTTTTAGCATAATTGCTCACTTGTAACAGGAGTTCTATATGTAGATAGTAAGGAGGATCAGTCACACAAGTGGATGACATTTGATGGCACCAAGACAGAGCAGCATATAACTTAGAAAAAAAAACCTGAGCATTCGTAGGAGTTCCCATGCTTGTGTGATCCTCCTTTGGTAAAAATCTTAGTTTCAGCTGAGGTAGAAGAGACTGTGTGGCTGATTTATCCTATTTACAGAGAATCACCATTATTGATAAGCTAGACAAGCAGGATGAAAGACCTACATGCGGGGGACTCCTCAGCTGAGGACTACTGAAAAAAATTCACACAAGAAAATTTTAAAAATGGACAGCATAAGCAACATAGTCATGAGAGTCAAGGCACTGTACATGTGATTTCTGAGTTAGACCCTTGCTGGGCACCCTATTGCAGTACTGGTTTGGTGTAAGTTAAACCTTTTCAAAATTGTGTGGCCAAATGCACTCTTTTCTGGGTGTATAGTATAAAAAATTAGTGCAATGCGAAAGACTGAATACAAGACCAAGTTGCTGTTTTACAATTTCAATCCAGAGCTGGTCATCTTAGATGTGCCACTAATGTTGCCATGGTGCTGACTTAATAAGCCTAGGCTTAAAGTCATATTGCAAGACCAGCTTGAGTATAACAGAAAATGTATGCATTTTGCTAAACAACTGGCTATCGTTCTTTTTTGATGCTGCAAAATATAGATAATTTGGATCACATGAGAAACAACTCAGCTGATTTGCTATGTGGTTCAGTCCCCTTCAAGCAAATCAAAAGAGATCTTTTGTTATCTAAACTATGAAAAAGAGCTCCTTCACTTTCAACAGTTTTTTTTTTATTGATGACTTGTCTGTAACAGAAGTACATAAGTACATAAGTACATAAGTAGTGCCATACTGGGAAAGACCAAAGGTCCATCTAGCCCAGCATCCTGTCACCGACAGTGGCCAATCCAGGTCAAGGGCACCTGGCACGCTCCCCAAACGTAAAAACATTCCAGACAAGTTATACCTAAAAATGCGGAATTTTTCCAAGTCCATTTAATAGCGGTCTATGGACTTGTCCTTTAGGAATCTATCTAACCCCTTTTTAAACCCCTTTTAAAACCGCCCGTACCACGTTCTCCGGCAACGAATTCCAGAGTCTAATTACACGTTGGGTGAAGAAAAATTTTCTCCGATTCGTTTTAAATTTACCACACTGTAGCTTCAACTCATGCCCTCTAGTCCTAGTATTTTTGGATAGCGTGAACAGTCGCTTCACATCCACCCGATCCATTCCACTCATTATTTTATACACTTCTATCATATCTCCCCTCAGCCGTCTCTTCTCCAAGCTGAAAAGCCCTAGCCTTCTCAGCCTCTCTTCATAGGAAAGTAGTCCCATCCCCACTATCATTTTCGTCGCCCTTCGCTGTACCTTTTCCAATTCTACTATATCTTTTTTGAGATACGGAGACCAGTACTGAACACAATACTCCAGGTGCGGTCGCACCATGGAGCGATACAACGGCATTATAACATCCGCACACCTGGACTCCATACCCTTCCTAATAACACCCAACATTCTATTCGCTTTCCTAGCCGCAGCAGCACACTGAGCAGAAGGTTTCAGCGTATCATCGACGACGACACCCAGATCCCTTTCTTGATCCGTAACTCCTAACGCGGAACCTTGCAAGACGTAGCTATAATTCGGGTTCCTCTTACCCACATGCATCACTTTGCACTTGTCAACATTGAACTTCATCTGCCACTTGCACGCCCATTCTCCCAGTCTCGCAAGGTCCTCCTGTAATCGTTCACATTCCTCCTGCGACTTGACGACCCTGAATAATTTTGTCATCGGCGAATTTAATTACCTCACTAGTTATTCCCATCTCTAGGTCATTTATAAATACATTAAAAAGCAACGGACCCAGCACAGACCCCTGCGGGACCCCACTAACTACCCTCCTCCACTGAGAATACTGGCCACGCAATCCTACTCTCTGCTTCCTATCTTTCAACCAGTTCTTAATCCATAATAATACCCTACCTCCGATTCCATGACTCTGCAATTTCTTCAGGAGTCTTTCGTGCGGCACTTTGTCAAACGCCTTCTGAAAATCCAGATATACAATATCAACCGGCTCCCCATTGTCCACATGTTTGCTTACCCCCTCAAAAAAATGCATTAGATTGGTGAGGCAAGACTTCCCTTCACTAAATCCATGCTGACTTTGTCTCATCAGTCCATGTTTTTGTATATGCTCTGCAATTTTATTCTTAATAATAGCCTCCACCATCTTGCCCGGCACCGACGTCAGACTCATCGGTCTATAATTTCCCGGATCTCCTCTGGAACCCTTCTTAAAAATCGGAGTAACATTGGCTACCCTCCAGTCTTCCGGTACTACACTCGATTTTAGGGACAGATTGCATATTTCTAACAGTAGCTCCGCAAGTTCATTTTTTAGTTCTATTAATACTCTGGGATGAATACCATCAGGTCCCGGTGATTTACTACTCTTCAGCTTGCTGAACTGACCCATTACATCCTCCAAGGTTACAGAGAATTTGTTTAGTTTCTCCGACTCCCCCGCTTCAAATATTCTTTCCGGCACCGGTGTCCCCCCCAAATCCTCCTCGGTGAAGACCGAAGCAAAGAATTCATTTAATTTCTCCGCTACGGCTTTGTCCTCCTTGATCGCCCCTTTAACACCATTTTCGTCCAGCGGCCCAACCGACTCTTTGGCCGGTTTCCTGCTTTTAATGTATCTAAAAACATTTTTACTATGTATTTTTGCTTCCAACGCTAATTTCTTCTCAAAGTCCTTTTTTGCCCTCCTTATCTCCGCTTTGCATTTGGCTTGGCATTCCTTATGATCTATCCTGTTACTTTCAGTTGGTTCTCTTCTCCACTTTCTGAAGGATTGCTTTTTGGCTCTAATGATTTCCTTTATCTTACTGTTTAGCCACGCCGGCTGACGTTTAGTCTTTTTTCCCTTTTTTCTAATACGTGGAATATATTTGTCCTGAACCTCCAGGATGGTGTTTTTAAACAGCATCCACGCCTGATGCAAGTTTTTTACTCTGCGAGCTGCTCCTTTCAGTCTTTTTTTCACCATTTTTCTCATTTTGTCGTAATCACCTTTTCTATAGTTAAACGCTAGCGTACTTGATTTCCTAGTTTCACTTCCTTCAATGCCAATATCAAAACCGATCATATTATGATCACTGTTATCAAGCGGCCCTCGTATCGTTACCCCCTGCACTAGATCATGAGCACCACTAAGGACTAAGTCTAGTATTTTTCCTTCTCTTGTCGGCTCCTGAACTAGCTGTTCCATGAAGCTGTCCTTGATTTCATCAAGAAATCTTATGTCCCTTGCGTGTACAGATGTTACATTAACCCAGTCTATATGCGGGTAATTGAAATCCCCCATTATTATTGTGTTGCCCAGTTTGTTTGCGTCCCTGATTTCCTTTAACATTTCCGCATCCGTCTGTTCGTCCTGGCCAGGCGGACGGTAGTACACTCCTATCACTATCCTTTTCCCCTTTGCACATGGAATTTCAAGACATCAAACAGTTTGAGTAGTCGAAGTGTCACATAGTAAAACAGACATAATGAACGTAGTATGAGAAAATCCGTCATCATACATTTTACAACCCTCCTGCCCTTAATCCTCCCCATCCTCTATATTCTATATAGAACTCTTTATATTTGCAAAAGATCAACACCAGCAAATACTGTACAGTATAATAGATCAAACTATACATTAACCAAAAGCAACCTACCATGTAGAAACCCTCCCAACCTCCCTCCCATTTCTAAAGACAAACATTTTGATGAAAAACATACCTCCCAAGAAATAATAAACCAGTGTAAGTACACTGAGATAGTTCCATCATAGAGAGAAAGGCTTGGATTCTTATAGCCTTCTAGAGCTCTTTCACTTTAACGTGCATGTGGCTTAAGGCAAAAACCGGAAGGACTACAGACTGGTTGATATGGAATCCAATTACTACTTTGGGTAGAAACCTGGTGCAATTTGAGAATTACTGTGCTGGGAAAAGGTGAGGGAGAGGGAGAAATAAACTGTATATGATACGAAGGATACAAGCACTTGCAACTCACTCACTCGCTCTTCTTGCAGAAATCACAGCCACCAAGAGCACCACTTTCCATTAAGAAGTGTTTTAGGAATGAAGAATCCAAAAGTGGCTTCATCAACTGTGCTAGGACAAGTCCCAGGGTGCTGGTGGTTACCAAAGTGATGGACATGTGAAATAAGCCCTACTTGGACTCAGAATCAAGACAGCAATGAGACAGTAGAGTCAAAAATAGTTTTGATAAGCTGCAAGGGGCAATGTGATAGCCAATCACAGTTTTTATACACTTTTTTTTCTGATAACTGAAAAAAAGTATTCAAAGAACATTTGAAAGGGTATTCTTTCTGTACACTATGGGCTAGTTTCTATATTTAGCGCCAAAATAATTGGTGCTGAAAAGCACGCTTTTCTATAAGCCATGTTTAAAGTTAGGCACAGTTTATAGAATAGCACTTATGCCTAGGAATCATTTGCACCAACTGATACATGGTGCAAATGTGCATGCCTACATTAGGCGTGTATCCCTGATATTGTAGAACAATGCGCAAACATTTTAGAAACGCCCATGACCTGCCCATTTCCACACCCCCTCTACTGTTCCTGTGAATAAAGTGTTTTTTTAGCGACATTTCCTGTGGTAGATTGTCCTTTGGTCAGCTCTACTTTCTCCTTGCTTGTGCTACTCCTTCGTAGAAGTGTCTCCTGTTTTGATGTACCAAAGAGTTTACAACACAGGCTATAGATGCTCCAGAAGAATTTGGATAAAGCATAAGGTAAAATTATGTATAAGCATACCTGATAATTTTCTTTCCATTAATCATAGCTGATCAATCCATAGACTGGTGGGTTGTGTCCATCTACCAGCAGGTGAAGATAGAGAGCAAACTTTTGCCTCCCTATATGTGGTCATGTGCTGCCGGAAACTCCTCAGTATGTCTATATCAAAGCTCCATCCGCAGGACTCAGCACTTAGAGAATTACACCCACGAAGGGACACTCTGCCCAGCTCACCACCGCCGAAACGGGGGAGGGGAATTAACCCAGCTCATCCCCACACAAGTGGGGGAGGGGAATCCGTCCAGCTCATCCCCGCGGAGCGGGGGAGGGACACCACACCCGCCGATGCGGGGGGATCTGGCTTATCCTGCAACCGCAACCGCGGGAGGAGCTGACTGACCCTAACACCGCCGAAGCGGGAGGGGTACAAAGCTGCCCTACAGCCGCACGAAGCGGGAGGGAGTGCCGGCAGAATTTTAAGTCTCAATCCAGCCCCGTAAAACGGAGGGGAGAGGAATGCAGCAGCTCACTGTAACACAAACTCGTCTTAACTCTTGAAGAATCCAAGTGAAAAAACTTGAACACGAAGTCTTTCTGAAGTAACTGAAGACTAAACTTGAACCTGAAATGCAACCAGAATAAAAACAGTACAGATATCTGGGAGGGGCTATGGATTGATCAGCTATGATTAATGGAAAGAAAATTATCAGGTATGATTATACATAATTTTACCTTCCATATCATCAAGCTGATCAATCCATAGACTGGTGGGATGTACCGAAGCAGTACTCACCCAGGGCGGGACATTGAAATTCCTGACCTCAACACTGAAGCTCCAAACCGGGCCTCCGCCCGTGCAGCCACAGTCAAACAGTAATGCTTGGAGAATGTATGAGCCGAAGCCCAAGTTGCCGCCTTGCATATCTCTTCCAAGGAGACGGATCCAGCCTCTGCCATCGAGGCCGCCTGAGCTCTCGTGGAGTGAGCCTTCAGCTGGATAGGCGGCACCTTCCCCGCGGCCACATAAGCCGCTGCAATGGCTTCCTTGACCCATCTTGCCACTGTAGGCTTAGCAGACCCTTACGAGGACCTGCAAACAGGACAAACAGATGATCCGATTTCCGGAAATCATTGGTCACTTCCAAGTATCTGATGATGACTCGTCTCACATCCAGATATTTAAGAGCAGAGTACTCCTCTGGGTAGTCCTCCCTACGAAAGGAAGGGAGACAGAGCTGCTGATTCACATGGAAGCGAGAAACAATCTTGGGCAGGAAGGAAGGCACTGTGCGAATAGTCACTCCTGCCTCAGTGAACTGCAGAAAAGGCTCTCGACATGAGAGCGCCTGGAGCTCGGAAACTCTTCTGGCTGAAGTGATAGCCACCAAAAAGACTGCTTTCAACGTCAGGTCTTTCAGAGATGCCCTCGACAAGGGTTCAAAAGGCGGCTTCTGCAATGCTCTTAGTACCAGGTTGAGATTCCACGCAGGCACCACTGAGTGCAGAGGAGGGCGCAGGTGATTAACTCCCTTGAGAAAGCGCACCACATCTGGCTGCGAAGCCAGGGAAGCACCCTTCAGGCGGCCCCTGAAGCAAGCCAGAGCCGCTACCTGGACTTTAAGGGAACTGAGCGACAGGCCTTTCTCCAGACCTTCTTGCAGGAACGCCAACACTGAAGAAATTGGAGCAGTGAAGGGAGAAAGTGAGCCTGCTTCACACCACGCTGCAAAGATACGCCAAACCCTGGCGTAAGCAGTAGAAGTAGAGCGCTTCCTCGCTCTCAGCATAGTGGCGATGACCTTGTCTGAGAAGCCCTTCTTCCTCAGACGCTGCCGCTCAATAGCCAGGCTGTAAGACCAAAGGGGGAGGGATCCTCCATCACCACGGGACCCTGATGTAACAGGCCCTGCTCCACTGGCAGCCGCAGAGGATCGTCGACTGAGAGCCTGATCAAGTCCGCATACCAGGGACGCCTGGGCCAATCCGGACCCACCAGGATTACCCTGCCGGGATGCTTTGCCACCCGGTCTAGCACCCTGCCCAACATGGGCCAGGGCGGGAACACATAGAGAAGCTCTTGTGTCGGCCACTGTTGGAGAAGAGCATCTACTCCCAGGGATCGAGGGTCCCGTCCTCTGCTGAAAAAGCGCGGCACTTGGCAATTGGCCGATGACGCCATCAAATCTAGGCTCGGCTGGCCCCAGCGCTTCGTGATGTCCAAGAACGCCTGAGCAGATAGCTGCCACTCTCCGGGCTCCAAGGTATGGCGACTGAGAAAGTCCGCCTTGACATTCATGACTCCGGCAATGTGGGCCGCTGAAAGCTGCTCCAGGTTCGCTTCCGCCCACTGGCAAAGATTCATAGCCTCCTTGGCTAGAGGGGCGCTCTTGGTACCTCCCTGGCGGTTGACATAGGCCACAGCCGTGGCATTGTCCGACAGGACCCGTACAGGCTTCAACACCAGTACCGGGATGAACTCCAAAAGCGCCAACCGAATGGCTCTGAGTTCCAGGAGGTTGATAGACCACTTTGCCTCTGCAGGAGACCAGAGCCCCTGCGCTGTCCTTCCCAAGCAGTGGGCTCCCCAGCCCGACAACGAGGCGTCCGTCGTGACGACAATCCACTCTGGGGTCACCAGAGGCATTCCCGCAGACAACTTGTCTGTCTGCATCCACCAGCTCAGCGCCTTGCGCACTGCTGGGTCCAAGGGAAGGCGCACAGCATAATCCTCCGAC
The DNA here is from genome assembly GCF_901765095.1 of Microcaecilia unicolor. NCBI lineage: Eukaryota > Metazoa > Chordata > Amphibia > Gymnophiona > Siphonopidae > Microcaecilia > Microcaecilia unicolor. The sequence goes on along the minus strand of NC_044033.1, from coordinate 267,641,607 downwards.
ATCGGAGTCCAGCGCTGCAGCAAAGAGTGTTGAAGTGGTCTCATATGAGCCCTGGCCCAGGGCACAACTTCCATCGTGGCCGTCATAGAGCCCAACAGCTGCACATAGTCCCAAGCCCGAAGGGGAGAGGCTACTAGGAACTGGTCCACCTGAGCCTGAAGTTTGACAATCCGATTGTCTGGCAGGAACACTCTGCCCACTTGGGTGTCGAATCGAACTCCCAGGTACTCCAGGGACTGAGGCGGGCGCAGCTGGCTCTTCTCCCAGTTGATGGTCCATCCCAGGGAGCTCAAAAGAGCAACTACCCGGTCCACAGCTTTGCCGCACTCTGCATAAGAGGGGGCTCGGATCAACCAGTCGTCCAGATAAGGATGGACTTGTACCCCTTCCTTTCGTAGGAAGGCCGCGATGACCACCATTACTTTGGAAAAGGTCCGCGGAGCAGTAGCCAACCCGAAAGGGAGGGCTCTGAACTGGAAGTGTCGTCCCAGGACTGCAAAACGCAGAAAGCGTTGATGAGGAGGCCAGATGGGAATATGCAGGTACGCTTCCTTGATGTCCAAGGATGCCAGGAACTCTCCTGCCTTCACTGCCGCTATAACAGAGCGGAGAGTCTCCATGCGAAAGTACCGCACTTTCAAGGCCCGATTGACCCCTTTGAGGTCGAGGATAGGCCGGACAGAACCTCCTTTCTTTGGTACCACAAAGTAAATGGAGTAACGTCCCTTGCCAAGCTGACTTTCTGGCACCGGAACGACCGCGCCCAGGCGGATCAGATTGTCCAAGGTCTGCTGCACTGCCACAGCTTTGACCGGAGACTTGCAGGGAGAGAGTACAAACCCGTCTTTTAAGGGTCGGCAGAACTCTAGTTTGTAGCCTGTCTCTGATGACTTCCAGCACCCACGCGTCTGAAGGTATTGTGGTCCACTCGCCCAGAAACGAGGACAGCCGTCCTCCAATCTGCACTGGGGCGTGGACCAAGACCCCGTCATTGGGTACGAGACCCTGGGGGAGGACCGGAGGGAGCACCTCCGGGACGGCGGTCTCTGCGAAAGGAATGCTGCTTGGGGGAGAAATTCCTCTTGAAGGAAGAGGGGGCAGAGGAACCCGACTTGCCCGGGCGGTACCGACGGGCTTCCTGCAACCGTCCTCTGGAGGTACCGGGACGAGTACTAGCCCGAGCCCTGACCTCTGGTAATTTCTTGCCCTTAGACGTGCCGAGATCGGTCACGATTTTGTCCAGCTCGACCCCAAAGAGCAGCTTGCCTTTAAAAGGCAACCTAGCCAGGCGGGATTTAGAGGCGTGGTCAGCAGACCAATGTTTCAGCCAAAGCCACCGCCGCGCAGAGATTGTCTGAGCCATGCCTTTCGCTGAGGCCCTCAAGACATCATACAGCAAGTCTGCCAAATAGGCTAAGCCCGATTCCAGGGCCGGCCAATCAGCCCTCAAGGAATGATCCGAGGGGGAAGCCCGCTGCACCATAGTCAGGCACGCCCTGGCCACATAGGAGCCGCAAACTGAGGCCTGCAAACTTAAAGCAGCCGCCTCAAAGGACGACCTTAAGGCCGCCTCCAATCTTCTGTCTTGGGCGTCCTTTAGGGCCGTGCCACCTTCCACCGGCAATGCCGTTTTCTTAGTCACCGCAGTGATTAAAGAATCCACGGTAGGCCACAGATAGGCCTCACGTTCACTCACAGCCAAAGGATAGAGGCGGGACATAGCCCTAGCCACTTTAAGGCTCGCTTCTGGGACATCCCATTGAGCCGAAATTAAGGTGTGCATGGCATCATGCACGTGGAAGGTTCTAGGCGGGCGCTTCGTCCCCAGCATAATGGCAGAGCCAACAGGGGCTGAGGGAGAGACGTCCTCCGGAGAGGAAATCTTCAAAGTGTCCATGGCCTGTAACAACAGGTTGGGCAAATCCTCTGGGCTAAAAAGCCGCGCTGCAGAGGGGTCATCCGCTCCATCCGAGCGGGGATCCGTCTCCTCCAAGGAATCCGCAAAGGACCGTTGGGAGACTTCAGACACGCTGCCCTCATCTACATCGGAGGAGACAAATTCCTCCAAGGCCTGGGAATCAACCCGAGGGCGTTTACCTCTGGGAACCTCAACCTCTTTACCAGACGAGGGAGCAGGGGCAGCGTTGTGCATGAGGAAGGCCTGATGCAGCAGCAAAACAAACTCGGGGGAGAAACCCCCCAGACTGTGCACTTCCGCAGCCTGGGCAACAGCCCTAGACGCACCCTCAACCGGCGCTCGCAATAGCGGGGGAGAGACATGCTGCGCATCCAAAATGGCGTCCGGCGCGAAACTCCGCGAAGGAGCCGCGCGGGAAGAGCGGCTCTTAACTTTAGCCGCTTCTGTGCCGTCGCCCAAATTAAGGGCGTTCATGGCATTAATGTCTCCAACCTCAAGGGCGGCCCAAGAAGAAGCCGTCCGAGCCGCGTGGCCGGCCAAGATGGCGGAGGCGAGGAGCGGGGGATGGGCGTTTATGGCGGGAAAAACCGCCACGCCGGAGGAAGGACCGGGACATTCATCGGTCACGAAACTGTCACCCAACAAGGGCGAATCAGGCTTTAAGACCCCCGCATCCCCTCTAGAAGCGCTCAAGCGACCCGGGGAGCGACCCTTTGCGCCCTCGCCCTCCGACGCCATATGCCACGAGGAGAAGAATCGGGGAACCCCCTGCCCGCTATAAAAAGGTAACAATTACCTGCTTGCCGCTCCGAGCTGTAACGACCTGGTGTCCCAGTGAGTAGCTGCAATAAACGTTTAAATAAACGTCGAAATAAACGCCTTTAAGGACGTTCAAAATTTTTTTATTTTTTTTTTTTAACGGAGCCAGCGGGAGGGGGGAGAAAAGGAGGGACCTGGCACCACCAGGTTTGCACTTGCTCAAGAGCCCTCAACCCCAGGCACTCAACAAAACCTAAGAATTAGGCTTGGAGGCCTAGCCAGAGCTGCTGCTGTGTGTGACCACCACCTGCTGAGATAGAGAACATACTGAGGAGTTTCCGGCAGCACATGACCACATATAGGGAGGCAAAAGTTTGCTCTCTATCTCCACCTGCTGGTAGATGGACACAACCCACCAGTCTATGGATTGATCAGCTTGATGATATGGAAACTGTATTATGTTTCTTATCCACTGATCTTTAGTTATATGGAGAAAGCATCTGTGAAAGAAATCTAAATGCCCTCCAAAAGGAAAATGCATACTGTTGTTTGTACAGGAAACCCGGCAATCTGAGGGCCCTGGCATTAAAAACAGGCTGCTTGGCTGTGTAAGTAACTGATGCTTGAATTGTCTTTTGTGTTTCTAGCAAGGTCTATTGGCCTGCTGTTGATTAACATAAGAATATAAGCGTTGCCATACTAGGACAGACCGAAGATCCATCAAGCCCAGTATCCTGTTTTCCAAAAAAGGCCAATCCAGGTCACAAGTACCTGGCAATATCCAAGAACAGTAAAACGGATTTTATGCTGCCTATCCTAGAAATAAGCAGTGGATTTTCCCAAGTCCATCTTAATAATGGCTTATGGACTTTTCTTTAAGGAAGTTCTCCAAACCTTTTTTAATCCCTGCTAGGCTAACTGCTTTTACCATATTCTCTGGCAATGAATTTCAGAATTTAATTACACACTGAGTGAAGAAATATTTTCTCCAGTTTGTTTTAAATTTACTACTTTGTAGCTTCATTGCGTGCCCCCTCTACTATTTTTGGAAAGAGTAAACAAGCAAATTTACCTCTACCCATTCCATTCCACCAGTATTTTATAGACCTCTATCATATCTCCCCTCAGCCATCTCTTCTCCAAGCTGAAAAGCCCTAGCTATTTCAGCCTTTCCTCATAGGGAAGTCATCTCATCCCCTTTATGGAAATCTATGGTTTATCTTCTTCCATCACAATCAAGTGATTTTAGAGTTAGTCTTTGGTTTCCCATGAAAAGGTGTTTTCAGACCTCCAACATCCTTTTTAAACAAACATATGTACTGCACTATGTATAGCTAGTGTGTTATTCTGGATTTTAGCATGACATTGTTTAAAACCTCTCTCTACACCTGGTGTAGTACCTTGGGTCTTTTCCAACAGCAATACTCCTTAGACCTTTTAGCCTTCTGCATTGCTGACTCAATTATAGTGGACTAACAACACAGCTGTACCTTACTGAATTCTGGTGCTGCTTCCATCCTGTACTTCATGTCCAGCTGTTTTGATACTGAAAGAATGGAAATGGGAGAATGCCACCTTCTACTCTGCTATTCCAGGAGTCTTTCAGGGCTTTAATTAATTAAGCAGAACAAACATATCCACCCTGGGTTCCACTTCTTGGACAGTAAAAGCGGCTTCATTCTTTGAATGGATTTGGGATAGGTGATGCTTTCTCATGGGGATATATTTCTGATCAGGGTAGGCAAAGGGCCGATATAAGACCCGTGGATATTTCACTGTCAGAAATAGATCTGAACCTGATTCCTACTATAATTCATGTTTTTGGCAACCTCTATGAATAAGACTTTTGTTCATGTTTTATAGACTATCCTAGATTTTGAGATAATCTGACTCGTGTCTTGTTGCAGTCCTCTGCTCTCTGTGTAGGTGTGAACTGTGGTAACTACACAAATTTCTGTAATACAGGTTCATTTTACTCCATCTTACTACTACTACTACTACTTATTTCTATAGCGCTACTAGACGTACGCAGCGCTATACACTTGAGTATGAATAGACAGTCCCTGCTTAACAGAGCTCCAATCACTTAATGCCTTATAAATATTTTCTCTCTTACTTATCTGGTATTCTTAATTCTGACTTTGAAGGTCACCTTCACATAATTCTGCTTCTTTGGTATTTTTCCCAATTATCCATCATTTGCCCTTTTTAACCTCCCTCCCTCGAATACTTATCACTCATACTTGTCGTTCACTGAAAGTGCTTCTCTGTATTAATTCAGAGTCTGTTTGAAACAGAGGCTTTAAAGTTTATGGCCCATTGCAATGGCTAAGCAAGCCTGTCTATGGTCTCTGAGAAGGCCAAAAAAACAAAAGCTAGCTATGTGCCCTACTAGATCATAACTAAGGGAATAAGTTATATATACAAAGCTGGTTGATCTGCAAAACCAAACAGCTGTAAAAGAAACATCCCACAGAAAATTAGGCGGGAAGAATCCAGCTGCTGGCTCAACCATTAAGAGCAAATCATTAGAGTGGCCGACACCGAGTTAAATAAAGATAACTCACCAAATTGAGAGTACAAGACCTATCAAATAAAAAATAAATTTCACTGAAAAAGGCACTGGAGGAGTCCACCAACAGCCCCTTTGGGAAGGGAAGGTGGGGGGAGGGACCCGACACTACCGGGTGTCACATCACCAAGCTCCAGCCAGGCTCCATAAGTACATAAGTATAGCTCTGGTCGTAACAAAGTCATGCTAGAGCCAGTGTCCACAAACCCAGCCACCTGGGTCTGGTTCAGTTACTGGAGTGCTGTAGTGTTGTGGAAATCCATCTGCTTCCTTGCTTGATGAATGGCCAATAACTTTTTGTGCTGCAGCAACTGTGTGGGTCTCCTTCATGGTACTGGAGCCACCAGCTTAGGTCCAGGAACTGGAATGCTCTTTAGTGTAGGCTGCTTTGAAATGTCCTGTATGCCCACACTGGAAACAAGGACATTCATGCCTAAAGTCTTAAGGTTTTTGAGGAACGCTGGAGGCTTTGCTGACAGTCTCTGAGGTTTATCGTTTGTTTACTATACTGTCACTTATTGCAACAGCACATCAGAACGGTTTACATTAAAAATATATATATATTCCTCCACGTATATTCAAAACTGTCTTATAATATCTGCTTGTCATGCTATTATCTTGTTTATCATAATCATATTGCTTGTTATACTACTATCTTGCTTTTCATTATCATATTGCCCAAGATTCCTCTGTAACACTAAATGTCTATTTCCTAATGTCTTCCATTTTTCAAGATGTACTGTAAACCACATTGAGCCTGCAAAAAGGTGGGAAAATGTGGGATACAAATGCAATAAATAAATAAAATAATAATAAAAAAATATATATATACATTAAAATACATTTTAGTTTAAGCTAGGAAATCCATCATTTGATAGGACAGCACAAACAAAAACATCCACACTAGACAGACATTATGCCATTCATACACAATTTCCTAAGAAAGCTAAGATCAGACGCCCTTGGCTGCTGGATAATTGGGGTCAGAGGAGGCCTTGATTTGCCTAATATTAGGCTTTACAATATAGCATGCCTCTTGCATCATTTGTTTGATTGGATTACTGGGGGTCAGCATTATACTCTGACTTTTTACGAGAGCTTTATTTTCTCTTTACCACTTTCTCTCCCTGCTTCATGCTCCCTAACGGACGATTCCATGCCCTTAGGGTTTTAGTGTGTTTCTCCGTCCTCTATGAGAGGCATGGAAATTCTTAGTTGGTTTGCTGGGAGGGGACCCGTTAACTACAGATCAACTGCCTCTTCGCAGCAACATTGCTTTCTTACCCGGAGAAGATAATCATATGCGTTTGTCACATGTGAGGCTAGTGGCCTGGTTCTATTAGAACGTGTTTACCCCAGAGGGCACGCTGAAGACCTTAGATGATCTCATCCCCATGGATATTAGGGTGTGGGGAGACTGTTTTGCGTACTGTCAGTTGAAATACTATTATGGCAGCTTATCGTAGGCAGCCCTAGAGGTGAGGATGGGGGAGAAGCTACAGGCTTTTTTTTAGCTCCTTGGCAGAAGAGAGGCTATCTATTGCGGGCCTTCACAAGGCTCTTAGTGGTCAAATGGGGGATGAGTATGGATGGTTGCGAGAGAGATGGGAGCGGGACCTGGGTTTATCTTGTTGGGCAGACTGGATGGACCGTTCAGGTCTTTATCTGCCGTCATTTACTATGTACCTCCCTGCAGAATTGGAAGATACTTGTAGCGCTAAGGAAAACGCCACAGATCGTGAAGACGACCACATTGAAGAACACACGCGTTAGATTCATACATAGGGCTTACATTTCCCAACTGCAACTGTTTCATACAGGGCTTTTGCCCACTGCACAGTGCCTTAAATGTACTGCAGAGAACAATTCATTTTTCCACTCTTCCTGGAGCTGCTAGAAGATCCAACTTTTCTGGAGTGAACTCAACTAGTATCTAGGGAATGTCCTTCATATGACGATTTCTTTAGTCCCTCAGACATATCTGTTGGGGGCAGTGAATATTGAGACTCTGGGAGGGAAAGGGAAACTTCTATTTTGAAAATTGAGATTGGTGGTGATTAAATGCATAATGCAGACTTGGGTATCGGCAGAAACTCCATCATTTTGGAGCTGGAGGAATCAGACGCATGCCTTGGCCCTCTGTTAAATAAACTACGCTTATAAAGGATTGGGAGAGACAACATATGTGCTAGGGGTAGGATAAAGGGTTCATGGGAGAGAGAGGGGAGGGTGGTACAGTTGGGCCCCCCTTTGAGTCTGGTCGGTCCCAGGAGATCAGAAGAAACCCGGTCTCCTGGTATTTATCCTTCTGGGGACAAGGCTTGGGTCCACCCAGGTTTCACGGGTTTTTCCCTGGTTCCATGGAGCAATGCATTTGGGGGGGGGGGGGTAGGGGAAAGGGAGTGTTTTTATTTTTATTTTCCTTTCTATAGGTAACAAAATGATGACAAACAGATTTTCCCTTTTTTGTATGATAGTATGATTATGTTAAGTACTGATACTATTCTACACAATTATAATGTACATTTGAATTGGTTGTTCTCTTTATCATCAATAAAAATTGTTGAAACTAAATTCTTTCTGTGGCAGTCAGCAACGTTACTAGATAATTGCTGCACATGGGGGTTGCTAGCAGCAACAACCACTAGCTCCCCTTGATTACAGCATCTGCTGTTGGGTTAGCAGGCTTTCCCTCAGGTTTTCTTCCAGCCTGGCTCTCCTGCTGACCTCATAGCTCCACTGCTTTATGGGACTTGTAGTTTCCCCACTTAATGCAATGTCCTCATTTAATTTCCACTGATTTGAAGTGAGCACTTATAGGAAAGGAAGTAAGCCAAATCCTTTCACACACCAGTGTCTTATCATAGAATATATTTTTTTTACCTCTGCTTTTCACAGACAAATCTACTTGACCACTGCAGCCTAAACAAAAGAACCCATCTTCAGCCTATTAGGAAATACTCTATACTATATGTAAATGAGCTTGCACGCAGAAGGAAATATGCTCAGACAGAATGCAAGTTACCAGCATAACCACTGTAGCAATCAATCTTGTCGGCTCAAACATTTTCTTCAGTTGTTTCAAAGGACCCATCAGAAAACAAGTGCTAATAAAGAAAAAAACAAGGAAAGGCGTTAAGACAACCCAAAGAGGACAATTTAATGACACATTCTTAATTCCAAAAATCAGAAAAGCTTCTCAGACAAGTGCATGTAAGTCTCCCACACAGTTCTCGCATCCATAAAAGCAGAATACAGAAAACAATCCTCACACTGCTATGACTTATCTGGCATCAAAGCCTCTTAGAGTCATTTTTCAAAATTATGCCAGTATTTAATCCCTAAGCAATTTTTCAAGAGAAAGTATATATCCACAGAAATAGACACCTGCTTTGTTTGCAGATACCTTTTAAGGCCACATGTAATTTAAAAAACACGCAGAAGTGTGTGTTGCTACATACTCTGCCCTACATCCACCTCCAGGCCAACACATGAAACACACGTAATTTTGCCTGAGGAGAAGGCAGGCATTTTTTAAAAGTAATTTATTTGGATAAAAGGTTTGGTGTTTTTTAAAAATTGCCTGCCAAATGAATGAACAAGTCAACACTTAAAATCCCTTCTGAACCCCAATCAATAGAATCATTTGTAAGAATGTATTTACGTCAAGTCATTTAATGTATCTTTTATTTATGACAAGTACTACAGCCATTAAAAAAGGCAAAAGAAACCAAATCTGGATATTATACATACAGGTAGAAACTCACTGAGAATACACCATATGGATTCATTCTCTCACAGCCTTGCTGGACAAACAGCATTAGTTTTTCCATTTCCAGAATGACACTGCCATGTATTTCTATAAGTTATCAAATCTGTATTTATACTTCTTTTGGCAGCACGACAGGGGAAACAATGAAACCTCCACAGTAATCAAAACAAGAAAGGAAGGGGTGGAAGACGCCAACCAATATTGTTCCAAAGTAGCAACCAAAATAAAGTCCAGTGCTTCTAAAAAAAAAACATTTTATTCTCCAAGGCGCATAAGATACGTGGACAAACTTGACACAACACAGGCCGTGTTTCGACTATAAAGCCTTCCTCAGGGGTCTGTATAGTAGTAGTAGTAGTAGATAAAGTACAGAAAGAATACAAATAAAAATACATGTAAAATATGAATGATTTTTCTTACATGTGTAAACAAACGTATGTAGAAGCAAAAATGACAAAAGTAACCAAATCAGAACAAAATGACACCAAATCTATATGAAGAAAAATTTGTGAACACAGTACTTGTATAAACTAATGTGATACAGTAAAAAGTGAATACAAGTGTGATATAGTCTAAACATGTTAAATATGTGCTAAAAAGATAGAATGAAACTTAGAAAAACAAATAAGAAAAACAAATCTTAGAAAAATACCATGGTATTTTAATGTGGCAGCTAACTTTGGCATATCTCTCTCTCTCCAATAGCTGTCTCCCATAGCCCATGGCTTGCATGTTTGTTTGATTTATTTATTTATATTTTGTCTCATCTCTCTCTATTCTCCCTATTGAGTTGCGGACAGGTACATTCAGTGGCCCTTTTACAAAGGCGCGCTGAAAAATGGCCTGCGGTATTGTAGACGCATGTTTTGGGTGCACAAAGAATAATTTTTCGGTGCACCTGTAAAAAAATTCCTTTTTTAAAATTCTTGCCAAAAATAGACGTGCGGCAAAATGAAAATTGCAGAGCGTCCATTTTGGGTCTGAGACCTTACTGCCGGCCATTGACCTAGCAGTAAAGTCTCATGCGGTAACTGGGCGGTAATGACCTATACGCGTGATATGCCACTTGGCATGTGTCCGAAAATAAAAATTATTTTTTGGGACGCGCGCCAAAAATGAAATTACCGCAAGAGCCAAGTGGTAGCTGGGCAGTAACTCCATTTTGGCACGCGTTGGGCACGCGTAGACGCTTACACAGCTTAGTAAAAGGGACCCTCATTTATCACTTGTTTCTTTTCACTATCTGATTCACAAATACCACAACATATATTTATTTGTTCTTCTAAGTTTCATAATAATAGGCGATTTCAATATGTTGGATATTGATTAGGGTATCTCTATTGTGGGATCTTTCTGGATGATCTACAAAGAGATGTTCTAGCAGTTGGTAATGGCACCCATGCAGGATGGGGCCATACTGAACCCAGTGCTTATCAACAGAGCATTTCTGATGTTGTAGAACTTCATCTTGTTGTACCTACTATTTCAGTGCCAATTGTTTGTATTGCTTCTGTATGATAAATTTTAATATCTTAATAAAAAGATTAAACTTAAAAAGAATCTCTGATGCGGCAGTCAAATAGGAATATGCACATAGGAGCCAACCTTTCAAAATTATTGGGGGGGGGGGGGGGTGCTAAACACAATGGAAATTCTCTCTCCCTGGACAGAATCAAGACATTTGCTCAATATTGGGGGTGCTCAAGCACCCACAGAGCCGGCTCCTATGAATATGCAGATAAGAACATAAGAATAGCTATACTGGGACAAACGGTCCATGTAGCCCAGTATCCTGTTTCCAACAGTGGCCAATCCAGGTCACCATTACCTGGCAGAAACCCAAACAGTAGCAACATTCCATGCTACCAATCCCAGGGCAAGCAGTAGCTTCCCCATGTCTGCCTCAATAGAAGACTATGGACTTTTCTTCCAGGAACTTGTCCAAACCTTTTTTAAACCCAGATATGCTAACCACTGTTACCACATCCTCTGGTAATGAGTTCCAACTATTTTTTGAGTGAAAAATATTTCCTTCTATTTGTTTTAAAATATTTCCATGTAACTTCATTGAGTGTCCCCTAGTCTTTGTACTTTTTGAAAGAGTGAAAAATTGATTCACTTTTACCCACTCTACATCACTCAGGTCAAAGAAATGAAGCAAATTGATGAGGCAAGACTTCCCTTGGCTGAAGCCATACTGACTCTGATCCATTAAACCTTGTTTGTCTCCGTGTTCCGTAATTTTACTTTTTATAATAGTTTCCACTATTTTGCCTGGCACTGAAGTCAAGATTCACCCTTAGAACTCTTTTTAAAAATCTGCGTTACACTGGCCCCATCCAATCTTCAGTTACTCCGGACGATTTTAACAGGTTACAGATCACTAACAACAGATTAGCAATTTCAAGTTCAGTACCTTGGGGTGTATGCCATCAGATCCAGGTGATTTATCACTCTTTAACTTGTCGATTTGACTCAGTACGCCTTCCAGGCTCACTGAGATTTCTTTCAGTTCCTCTGCATGTTCACCCTTGAAAACCATTTCTGGTACAGATAGATCTTTTACATTGTCTTCTGTAAAGACCAAAGCAAAGAATTCATTCAGTCTTTCCACTATGGCCTTGTCCTTCCTGACTGCCCCTTTTGCTCCTTCATAATCTAATGGTCCCACGGATTTCCTCACAGGCTTTCTGCTTCTGATGAACCTGAAAAAGATAACCCTCTGAGATCCAAGGAGGTGAGAAATTCTTCCACTTGTATGCTGAGATCATAGTCTTTAAAAGTAAAGCATTTCAGGATGGAAACCTTAAAGTACAATTTTAAACACTTGAGATTTTAGAGTTGTGCAGGAACGTGGTGTGGCATGATCCGGGCTGTGCTCTCACTCAAACAACAAAAAACCGACACACAATCCAGTCTGGTTTTTCCAAGTCTCCAGCTATGACGAGCAAAAGTTGTGAAGCCCAGAAAAAGGATTCCCAATGCAGGCAGGTCATATAATAAAGTTCCAGAGTCTTATGTTCATATATCAAGTCTCTGAAGAAGAGACAAGAAACTGTCTCCTTGCCTCCTCTCCCCCCCCCCCCCCCTCTTAAACAGGTAATAAAGTCTCTTCAAAACATTGTCCCCAAGGCTCAAAAGAAAAACTTACAAAAAATTATGTGCTCTAGCTGACAGCCAGAAGTAGGCACAGTGATTGTTCAGCAAAGTTTGAAGTTCAAACCTTCTGTTAGTACCTTTACTTAGGCACAGCAGCTCATTCACTTCCCTTTTCCTTTAGAATATAGATCACTAAGACACAACTCAAAGAGCCATGTCACCATCCCTCCTTGCACATATCAGGGTTGTTTTTTTTTTTTAATAACTGCACTTGCTAAAGCATCCACTTTAGGTCGGTTTAATTTCTTTTTCTCCTCAGGCAGTAAGGGTGCAGTTTTACCATGGCTTTGCCAACTTTAAGACCTGCTTCAGGGGCATCCCATTCAGAAGTGAAAAGGGAAATGGGACTTGATATACCGCCTTTCTGAGGTTTTTGCAACTACATTCAAAGCAGTTTACACATATTCAGGTACTTATTTTGTACCAGGGGCAATGGAGGGTTAAGTGACTTGCCCAGAGTCACAAGACTTTGAATAGCCTGATGAATTGGAAAAGCTTTGGTAGGATCTCTTGTGCCTAAGAGGATAGGATTTCTAGAAGAGGAGGTTTCTTGTGGAGAAATTAGGGAGATATTCAGCAGCTCAAGTGTCCTAGAAACTATAGATGGTAATTCCTCTTTGGGAAAAGGCCGGACCACTGTAGATCATCTCCATCTTCAACTGGAAGCTCCCCTTCTTCTATTTGGTCTCGTTCCGATCCAGTCTTGGTTACCACAGACTCCACATGGTCTGACCCTGCTGCAGACATAATTGAACTGGATTCCAAACCTCCAATGCTTGTAAACATCTGCTCTTTGGTGCAGAAGGCTCCACATGATCCCTAGAGACTATTATGTAGGGTTCTGGAGCCTGATCTTTCTGAGAGTGCTTTAATGAAAAAGCTTTGTGACGTTACAAAACAAATTCAGGACAAAAAGGCATATTTGGATCAAGAGCCTGCTCTGAAGCAGTATAGGAAGTAGAAGGATTTACAGACACTTCAGCAGTCTGTGAAATCCTCTTCTGAAGCATAATATCATCTGCTCAAAGTGTTTCAGGTTCTCCACAGACCAGCCCAGGCACTCCTATGTCAACTGAAGACCAGGGAAAAATGGCTACTTTTCCAGCAGATTCAACCTGGGAACTGTGGGCAGACAAAGGAGCTGGGGCCAAATCTTCACTCTTAGAGGAATGTGTTTTATTTATTTTTTTAAAAGAGATAAGTAGCTGGTACTATGGTTTGATAAAGAGGAAGGTCCCGCCAGACAAGCAGAGCAGTCACCCCCCCCCCCCCCCACACACACACACAGGAACAGCACTTGACATATTCTGCAGGGACATCCATGGGAGCTGTGCCCGAAATGTCCCTCGACTGCATCAGACACTAATATAAATTGTGACGGGTGCTGCGGCCTACCTCAGCCTGGTGGTGTAACAAATGCACTGAAGCAGCAACAGAGAACCTGGGCTCTCCCAGAAACACGCTTTGTAAGAGGGAAGGATCACCCTCCCCAGGCACACAGAAAACTTACAGTTCAGGTGATTTTCATAGCAAGGATAAAGGAAGTTTTCTAGTCTTCAAACATGGAACTAAGACACCTAGCATCAAAATCACAGTTTAACAGCAGCAAAGATTTTTTTTTTTTCCTGGAAAGAAAATCGCCTAAGGCAAGAAGCTGTGGCTGGGTAAGAGGAAAGGGAGAAATTCTCACACTCTGAGATATCCCTTTGGTTCCAAATCATTTTTTTAAAATATATTGTTTATCGTTTATTAAAACTTGATGATAAAAGTGTCAAGTCTATAAAAGGTTCAGGCAGTTTACAACCTATAACATAAAAAGAACTCCAAAAGCCACAGAAAAGCAGTGAAATACAATCAGAAAGACACATAAAAAATGGAATATTTTCCTCCTTAATTGGGTAGCAGTTCTCCAACTAGCCCAGGAGATTCTTTCCATAAGTAGTTCAGGAGCTGCACAGTTCACCCATCACCATCTGCTGAACACAGAGAAATACTGAACACCCGAGGCCCTCATAAAGTACAATCAAGAATTCTAAAATCTTCTGGCTGATGGACACAACCCACAAGGTCTGGTAAGGACAGTAAGGAACAGTAATTTTTTTCCTTCAGATTAAAGAATGTAAACCACTAATATCTAGAGCAGAGCTTATCAATATTTCTGTAGCAGTGACCCCATTCACACAACCACAGAAAGTGTACAACTCCACGGAGGCACAGACCAATGACATGGTCTTATAGATGTTTGTGGGGTTATGATCCTAAACACACGTGTGGAAAGCCCTGATCTAGAGTACAAACCTTCAGGCTACTGATTACAGAACTTGGACTTATTTATTTATTTACAGCATTTATATCCCACAATTTCCCACCCATGAGCAGGCCCAATGTGGCTTACAACAATCTACATAAAAACACAGCATGTCAGGGGTCAAACAATTAATGTCCTAGAAGTATAATGGGGAAAAGGCAAAGCCAGGTAAAGTAAAAGAGAAAGAGCAGCGGTGAGTAATGTGACACCGGGGTAAGACAGATCAGAAGGTAGAGATGCCTGGCGGGAGTGAGGCAAATAGAAAGGTCTTGAGGCGCTTTTTGAAAGTAGGGTGATCAGTAATAAGTTTCACCAGTTTAGGCAGTTCATTCCAGAGATGAGTGCTAGAGTAGGAGAAAGTTGATGCACAGGTGCTTTTGTATTTAAGTCCATTATATACTGGGTAATGGAGGTTTAAGTACGTTCGTGAGGATCTGTGGGAGCTCCTTGGTGGCAAGTTGATTAG